>NC_073628.1:107201893-107504924 GCF_029407905.1 Bubalus kerabau | reverse complement strand
GGCCCCAGTTCCTGCTCTGTCCTGCATGGCTTCTGGCTTCTGTGTTGGTTTGCTTGAGCTGCCTTAACAGAGCATGGCAGACTAGAGGCTCAAACCACAGAACCCTGTTATCCCATGGCCTGGAGGCTGAAGGTCTGGTGTGTTTGTTTCTTCTGCGGCGTCTCCCCTTGGCCTGAAGATGGCCGTCCCTCTGTGTGCACCTGGCCCCAAGTACTGTCCTTACTTCTAAGGACAGCAATCGTATTGGACCGGGACCCCAACCCAGTGGCCTTATTTTAACTTGATCACCTCTTTAAAGACCTTACCTCCAGATGGGTCACATTCACAGGTACTGGGCGTTGGGACTTCAACAGAGAAATCTGAGGGTACACAACTCAGCTCGTCACACTCTTTATTAGTCAGTTGTCCTAGTCTGAATGTGCCACCCATTTCCTGCTGCCTGACGGATAAAGGAATGTGCTTTGGGCTGTTTTTGGTAGAAATTTGTGCCAAATCACCTACTTGTCTCCTCTGCAAGCCCAGGAATTGGAATCGTAGTGTATAAACTGGGACCAAGTTCTGCATGGAGCCAGCAAACCCCTGCTCAGATGAAGCCCCCACGCTTGGCCTCTCTTTGGGACCATGCTCTTCTCTTTAGGCAACTTCTGAAGCCACAGCTTGCATGGCATTTTCTAAAGCAGCCCCCAATCTTTTTGGCGCCAGGGACCAGTTGTGTGGAAGAGTGTTTCCATGGGCCAGGGCTGGGATGTGGTTTTGGGCTGATTCAAGTGGATTACATCTATTGTGCACTTTATTTCTATTGTTATTACGTCAGCTCCACTTCACATCATCAGACATTAGATCCCAGAGGTTGGGGACCCCTGTTCTAAAGTCACACCCCCGACCCGGCCCCCCAGAAAATGATTCTCAAACCAGTGCACGCTGATGCAAGAGAACCTTTGCCTGAGCATCACCAAGCTGTGACTGGTGTATATTCTCGTGACCGCTGAAGATGGAGCCTGTGATGGTGAGGTCTGTTGGGTACAATGGGGAGTGTGGGACACAGCTCCACGCAGGTGAGAGGAAAGGGCCTGGCTTCATGTGACCAGATGAGAACTTTGCATTTGGAGGTAATGAGTAGGTACCTATGAGGGTATGAGGTGGTTACAGTTCTGCTTCAACTACAGCAAATGGTGATGGGCCAGAAAGCACAGGTTGCAGTAACCATGGAGGCAGTGTCCGGCCTTCTGGAGTATTGGGAAACAGTCCCCATCCTGAGATCTCTGCCAGGCCATTCCACTGGCTTCCTGGTGTTTGTAGGTCTCTTTTCCAGAATTCTCCAAGCCCACTTGATAGTGGTATCGCTCTTCCTGTAAACTCTGTATTTCCTTTCATTCACAAACGTAACTCCCCAGCTCACCCCATAATGCTATTGATGAGCCTAGGGATTTGTTTTTATTATTTTTTAGTGTTCTGGCATCATCAGCTGCCACTTTGGATGCTTTGCAAACTCTGAGATTTTGTTCCAAGGCCCCCTGTTCTTTTATATTTGTTGTTTGTCCTGTAAATTATCAGGAAACCTAGACCATATGTTTCTGATTCATTGACGCCAGAGTCACCAGCGTTTTGAGTAGTTGTTTGAAGTCTGTAAAGGTTTTATGTCTCTGGTTTGTGTTCCTCTTTAATTAAATGCCTTTTCCTAACGGCCATAGAAAACTCCTGGATTCACTTAAGGAGGAAGAAAAGAGACCGAGCGAGACAACTGAGAGACGTGCCCCTAGCTCCCAAGAACGTGATCGAAGCCTTGGAAGAGAGAAAGCCTCCCCCCGAAGTCTGGCAGTAGCCAGGATGTTGCCCAGGGCCCCCAGGAGAGTGCCTGGGGGGCCCTGCTCCACCGGAAGGCGAGTCTGCCACTGTGGGGGGCCACGGCCCCAGCCAGGACTCGCTTTCCCAAGAGGAAAACCCAGAACCCATGGAGGATGAAAGGAGTGAGGAAAAGGGGGACATGGAGGTTCTGGAAGGTTGTAAAGGCTGTAGTAATGGAGCCCAGGACCACAAGGCTCCTGAGCCCTTCAGCAGCCCAGTGTCTGAAAAAGGGAACCATCTCATCTCCAAGGAGGACGTTACTTATTCAAGTGTCTGATAAACGTTAAGAAGGAGGCAGATGACGCCTTAGTTGAAATGCACTGGATTGAGGGTCAGAACAGGGATTTGATGAACCAGCTTTGTACTTATATACATAACCAAATTTTCAGGCTTGTTGCTAGTTAACTCCAAAATTCTCACAGAGTTGGGAAAGTTCTATAAAGCAGCTTGCTTTGAAGAGTGGCCTGGGGGTGCAGTGGGGTGGCAAGCTGAATTCCATCATTAGCCCACTAGTAACATTATGTGGAATTGTCTTAAAAAAACAATAAATGAGTCCATTTTTAAACACCTGCCTCCTTTAAAAAAAAAAAAAAAAGAATTACAGGGCATTGTAGTATGGTAGTTCAGAGAAAGAATTGTGGTGATCAGCATCAACAAAATGCCATGGGTAAACTCATAAGGTATTTAAACCTGACTTAAGCCTGATCACCTTTGGAGACGGAAATGGCAACCCACTCCAGTATTCTTGCCTGGAGAATCCCATGGATAGAGGAACCTTGCGGGCTGCAGTCCATGGGGTCGCAAGAGTCGGACACGACTGAGTGACTTTGTCTTGACTTGATTAAATGCAGTTCATCCAACACTTAAGAGCCCTACATGCCAAGCACTGGAGATGCAGGGAAAATTAAAACACAAACCCTTCCTTCATGGAACTTGCAGCATGAACCTCCCTGCCACAAGCTGATGAAATGAAATCGGGGTGCTAAGTGTGCATTTTCAAACTCCAGGTCCGTGTGTGAGCAGTTTCCAGATCCCGCCACCGTGGCCTTTGTTTTTTCTCACCATCTCAGGCCTTTGGATTTCTTCTTCCCAGCTGGAGTCACTTCAGCAATGCATCCCAGAAGGCTTGATTCACTCTGTTCGAAGCCTTTTCACTGCTACCCGCCAAACACCTGGTTGTGCCTTTCCATCCATGTGAGGACCTAAGCACCAAAGTTTGCTTCTGTACCCGTGGTGCAATCAGATTTAGGACTTTTGATTCTGAAGCTCCAGGGAGGAGAATTCTAAGGAATTCTGGGAGATAGTGGGACTTCCCTAGTGGTTCAGATGATAAAGAATCTGCCAGCAATGCAGGAGACCCAGGTTCGATCCCTGGCTCAGGAAGATCCCCTGGAGAAGGAAATGGCAATACATTCCAGTACTCTTGCCTGGAGAATCCCATGGACCTGGTGGGCTACAGTCTATGGAGTTGCAGAGAGCCAGACACGACTGAGTGATTAACACACACACATACACATCGAGAAATAGTGAAGGACAGAGAAGCCTGGCACACTGCAGTCCGTGGGGTGGCAAAGAGTCGGACACAATGAGTGACTGATCAACAATGGGAACCGGTGACATCCCGCTTTGCTGATTCTGTTTCACAGACTCAGAGTCTGATCCTGACCAAGGAGCTGATTTAGAGCTTCCTCTCCTGGGTCCCTGTTAATTTCATCAAAGCACAAAAACTTTCTTCCTTTAATTACCACGTGGGGGATATTAAGATCTTATTTTCCTAAGTAATTCCCATGGACTTGTCTTTTCATCCTAAACATACCAAGTGTCTGGTTAAGAATTGTATAAGGTTGGCATCAGGAGGTTTTCACACAGTCTCCACTCTGAGCCACATAAAGGTCTTCTTAGAGACCCTGATGCGTGGAGCAGAGGGTGCCCACAGCTCTGAGCACTCACAGCAGCACCCGTGACTCCAGCCACATGTTTGCAAATAACACCATCCAATCAATAGCAACTGGTTCTCACCCTGCGATATCTCCTTTTGCCTGAGTGACATTCAACTGGTGGCAGCCAATACGATGATTTCAAGGAGTTTGGTTGGGGAAGCGGGGTGGGGGGAGGGGGGATTGTTGTTCTGTGAAGTTGCCCATTTGTAGGCTGTCATCAGACTTTTTGTTTGTTTGCTTGTTTTGTTCTTTTATCATTTTGTTTGCCCTCACCGGGCCCTTAAGTTTAGAGCCACTTTTTGAGCATTGAAGTAAGCAAGCTCATGAGCATCTCATTTGCCAGAGTTGTGTTTTATGGTTTTATTCCCTCTGCATCCAGAGTCCCTGGCTCGGGCAGTGGGCAGTGGGGTGTGCTAGGGGATGACCCCGATGATGGTGATGATGAAGCTGAAGGTGTCAGATACTGTTTTTGTCTTTTGAAGGTTTAGCATTGCATCAGGGGCTTCCCAGGTGACACAATGGTAAAGAATCTGCCTGCAAGGCAGGAGACCTGGGTTCGATCCCTGGGTTGGGAAGATCTGGAAACTGGAATGGAAACTCACTCAGTATTCTTGCCTGGAAAATCCCATGGACAGAGGAACCTGGCAGTCTACAGTTCATGGGGTTGCAAACAGTCGGACTTGACCAAGCACACACGAGATAGCATTTCACCAGGCACCAGGGCAGGTGACCTACCTGCCTCTTCTCATTGAATCTTAACAGCCACCCGAGGAGGTGAGGTCCCATCACTGCCTTGTTGCACAGATGAATCAGATGCTCAGAGACTCCATGATCTTCTCAAGGGCACTTGCCAGTGGATGGGAAGCTGAGATTCAAACCCACATGGGTCTTACTCCGGAGCCCAAATTCTAGCCTTGAATTCTGAAACAAAAGACCACATTCCTCACATGCAAAATGTTTGTCCTTCCAGTTCTGTTTCTTCCCTGTCCAAGGGCATATGTGAGGAAGGATGCATTGAAACCAGCCTTTATGAGCCACCATGAGGAGCCTGGTGGGCTAGAGTCTGTGAGGTCACAAAGAGTGGGACACGACTGAGTGCGCACGCACACACACACACACATTGAACTCCTGACTCGGAGCCATGAACACTTGGACTGAAAAGTCCCATCAGCTCTGTAGATATGGTTCTTGGCCTGCCGGTGCTGCCAGTGGCCAAATCCTCGGGGGAGAGGGGGGCCAAGTGCCCCCTAAAAAGGACCCAGTACTCCTTTCAGAAGCAGAAGCTGCACCAAACAGCCCCCCAAGAAAGTCATTCAGCTGGCCCAGCAGCGAGAATAACTAAGGCTGGACCTTCCTGTGGGGAAGTATCTGAGAGGCTGCTGCTTCTAGGACACTGTCATGAAGAGGGGACAGTGTTAAGGAATGCCATTTCCATCCTTCCCAACTAATAGAAGCAAATTAGACAGAAGGTCAGCTGGAAAATGAGCTCATGTGTGTTAGTGTCTTTCAGGTGCTGAAGTCACTGTCATATGCAATTCATTAATGTTTCTTATTTCCTGAGATAGGTTCTCTGCTCTGCAGTTTACACATGAGGAACACAGGGCTCAGAGAGGTGAAGACAATTCCCCAAAACTGAACAGGGAGTAAGAGATGGAATGAGGATTCGATCCAGGGAAAGTGTCTGGACTTCACATCATTCTCGCCGCTGTGCATGTGGCACCTGCAGGCCTTACTGTGTCAGAGATCACGTGTTGTACCCTGTAAAATCATCCCCTCCATTAATTCATACCGTGTCCCAGGCTCTGAAGACAGAGAACATGCCAGACACGGCCTCTGCCCTCATGGAATTAATACTGAAGAGAGAGACAGTAAATAATGACACAGTGCACAGTCAACTGCTTATTTACAGCTGCAGTAAGTGCCACCAAAGAGAAGGCCGGGTGTCTGAGAGTATGTTCATGATTTACCCACGTCTCCCCATCTCTGTTGCTGGTACCCTGGTCCCAGCCAACGTATATATCTCTCCTGAGGTTCTGCAGTCCCTGAACGGGTCTCTCCGCTTCTCTGGCCAATCCTCTGGCCAGAGGGATCTCTTAAACTTAAATCTGATCACATCACTGCTCTGCTCAAGCCCCTCAGAAGCTCCCACCCCAATTAGAGAAGAACTCAAAGTCTTTCCGTGGCCCACAGGCCCAACCTCACTCCTCCTCCTCCTCTTCCCTCTTACCCACGGTGCTAGAGCTGAACCGCACTACCTCCTGTTGGCCATTTCCTGCACACCCTAAGTTGGTTCCACCTCAGGCCTTTGCACTGGCTGGCCGATCTGCCAGGAACCCCTTTCCCCTGGCATTGGCATGGACTGACCCCCACTCTCTTCAGGGCTCTGAAGACCAGGATTCTATTATGGTTGCCCCACCCTCCCTGTCTCCTTTATCCTACAGCTTTTTTCTTTTTTTAAAAAAATTGTATGTGTTTCTTTTTGGCTGTACTGGGTCTTCATTTCTGCACACAGGCTTTCTCTGGTGTGGTGATCGGGGCTACTCTCTAGTTGCGGTGCACGGGCTTCTCCCTATGATGGCTTCTCTTGTTGGGGAGCACGGGTTCTAGATGCACGGGCTTCAGTAGCTGGCAGCATGTGCGCTTGGTACGTGCCAGCTCTCAGGCTCTAGAGCGCAGCCTCAGTGGTTGTGGCGCACAGGCTTACTTGCCGCACAGCATGTGGGATCTTCCCGGACCAGGGAGCGCACCCATGTCGCTGCATTATCAGGCAGATTCTTATCCCCTTTGCCATCAGGGAATTTCTTTTCTTCCTTCCTTATCCACACTTCCTAGTCTTGACCTCTGGGACTGGCCAGTGGAGGCTGCCCGTGATTGGAGCCCAGATCTGTGCAGTCTGGTCACCCTCATACCCATTCCATGTTCTTCCTACCATTTAGCCCAACTCCCAAGTAGGTACTGGCACTGCCCCCTGCTTGGACACTGGCTGGACAAATCCCTTCTCGAGAAGCATCTGGTGGGGCCGTCTTCAGAGCAGGTGAAGAGTATTTGAGCATTCTTGTTCTCAATTAGCTGGATAATTGGCTCCGCAATGGATTTCTCACTGGCGGTGTTGCAGAGGCACTAGTAAAGGAATTCAGAGGAAAGGGAAAACATTTCTAAGTGGCAGGATGCTAACTTGCCCCCAGAGCCTCCTGCCAGGTGTGCGGCATACTTACGGAGCGCACATGGTGAGGGGCCGGGACTGGGGGTGCTTGTCGTGACTGCAGGCACCGCCACAGTCCACCCGCCATGTCCCTTCCTCTCACATCAGGTCATTTCCATCCTCTCGTGAGCTGCACATGAAGGTCTTGAAGGCCTTGGAGGAGGGGTTGCTGTATGTAACAGCAGCTGCTGGCCCTTGAGGCACGGCTTGACTGCAGTGCCTGCTCGGTGCTCTTCCCACGAGGAAGAGAGAGATGTGGGTCTGTGTTGGGTTTCTTGCTCTTTGGGCAGAAAGACAGTGCTGAAGCCACCCAGTGGGCCACCGGGTGAATGCGGAAGAGAATTGACTCACAGTTCTCAGGCTCATTTCATCTTGAATGAGGATGCTGTGCCCTGCCCCCTGGAGGCTCCTTGAGGATTAACAATAAGAGCCAACAGCATCTGGGCTCCACCAGCCTGGTTAGCACTTTGCATACACCTTGCAGAGGCACTAAAAAGCCTCTTGATGAAAGTGAAAGTGGAGAGTGAAAAAGTTGGCTTAAAGCTCAACGTTCAGAAAACGAAGATCATGGCATCCAGTCCCATCCAGTCCCATCACTTCATGGGAAATAGATGGGAAAACAGTGGAAACAGCGTCAGACTTTATTTTTCTGGGCTCCAAAATCATTGCAGATGGTGACTGCAGCCATGAAATTAAAAGATGCTTACTCCTTGGAAGGAAAGTTATGACCAACCTAGATAGCATATTCAAAAGCAGAGACATTGCTTTGCCAACAAAGGTTCATCTAGTCAAGGCTATGGTTTTTCCTGTGGTCATGTATAGCTGTGAGAGTTGGACTGTGAAGAAGTCTGAGTGCCAAAGAATTGATGCTTTTGAACTGTGGTGTTGGAGAAGACTCTTGAGAGTCCCTTGGACTGCAAGGCAATCCAAACAGTCCATTCTGAAGGAGATCAGCCCTGGGATTTCTTTGGAAGGAATGATGCTAAAGCTGAAACTCCAGTACTTTGGCCACCTCATGCAAAGAGTTGACTCATTGGAAAAGACTCTGATGCTGGGAGGGATTGGGGGCAAGAGGAGAAGGGGATGACAGAAGATGAGATGGTTGGATGGCATCACTGACTTGGTGAACCTGAGTCTGGCTGAACTCCGGGAGTTGGTGATGGACAGGGAGGCCTGGCATTCATGGGGTCGCAAAGAGTCGGACACGACTGAGCGACTGAACTGAACTGAACTAAGATCCCCTGGAGAAGGAAATGGCAACCTATTCCAGTATTCTTGCCTGGAGAATTCCAGGGACAGAGGTGGCTTGTGAGCTACAGTCCATGGGGTCATAAAAGAGTCAGACACAACTAAGCGACTAACACACACACGTCCTTTATTCCAGAAAAGAGCCCTTGGACCTGGATCCTGTTATTATCCCTGTTTCCTGGGTGCATAAACTGAGGTGCAGGAAGCTACTCTGTGCAGGTCCCACAGCCAGGCGAGCTGGGAGTTAGAGCCGTGCAGGCTGGCTCCGAAGCCTCGTTTCACCAGGACGTGGTGCTTCACCTCTGAAGCCGAGGAGTCTTGTCCTGTATAGCCCTAGCCGCCAAGTGTTTGGTGCAGAGTAGTTGCTCAGTGAGTGTTTTCTGCGTGAATGGAGGTCTTTGGCACATCATGGACCCCAGTGTGGAAGGAAAGGGGTGAGGTATTGAGGACCCGCTGCTGTCCAGGCCCGAAGCAGGGTGCTTCTGCTCCAGTATCCCATTTGTGCCAAACATCATTCATGGAGAGGTTATTAGTCGGCATCTAGGACATTTGATAGGGTGCCACTGATACCCAGGTGGCTCAGTGGTAAAGAATCTGCCTGCCAATGCAGGAAATGCAGGAAGGTCACCTGGAGAAGAAAATGGCAGCCCACTCCAGTATTCTTCTCTGGAGAGTTCCATGTACAGAGAAGCCTGGAGAGCTATAGTCCATGGGGTCATAAAGAGTCAGACAACTGAGCAGATAACACTTTCTTTTCAGGGACCTTGTCCCATGAGAGCCTCCCAACCAGATAGGTGGGCAAGGTCATCATTCCAATTTGGAGATGAGAAAACTGAGACTCGGAGAGGTTCACGGCTCACCCACAATCAGATGACATGGCTGAGCTTTGAACCTGGACACCCGTACCCCAGGCCTGAACGATCTTCCTTTGGTTCATTGCTTCAATACCCTCTGCTCACTCCCATCAGGCTTCCTTCCTTCTCATCACAAAATAGCGATGACACCTAATTGAAATTCCTGGCTTACGTTAGGCACTATGTAAGTGCTTTTCATATAAATAAACTCTTTCATTCTCACAGCAACCCCGTAAGATGTGTACCTTTAGTATCCTCATTTTACAGACTGGAAAACCAGGGCCCAGAGGAGTCAAGCAGCTTGCCCAAGGTCACACAGCTAGTGACAGAGCCAGGTCTTCTAGAATCATGCACCTAACTACTTCACTCTATTGCCTTTCTAAAATATTGTTCATTCATTAAACTATGTGCCAGTTGCTAAGACACATCAAAGAAGACATAGTCTCTACCCTTGGTGAGTATGATTTGGAGCTTGAAGGGTGTATCAGCTTTCTCTTGCTGTATAACTTTGTTTGGTCCCACAGACTCGCCACCATGCCCATTGGTCATCTCACAGGATCTGTAGGTCAGGAGTCCAGGCAGGGCTCAACTCTGTTGTCCTCTCACATTCTCGCAAGGCTAGGATCAAGATCCCAGCCGGACTGTGTTCTCCTCTGCAGCTCGGATTCTTCTTCCAAGCTCACGTGGCTGTTGGGAGAATTCAGTTCCTTGTATTTGTAGAACCAAGACCCTCCATTCCTCGAGACCACTGTCATTCCCTGCCGTGTAGCCCTCTCATTAGTGTGACAATTCGCTCCTCTAAGGCCAATGGGAGGGCATATATTGTGGCTTCTCATCTCTCTCCTCTAGACTCTTGTTTCAAGGGCTCACCTGATTAGTCCAGGCCCACCTACAATCATCTGCCTCTTGATGTGCTCAAGGTCAACTGATTAGGGATGTTAATTACATCTGCAAAATCCCTTTACCTTTGTCATCTAATGTAACCCCATCACAGGAGTGAAATGCCAATTAAAAGTCCCAGTGACACTCAAGGACAGAGATTATACAGTTGTGAACATGAGTGAGGGTAGCAATCTTGCTGGCCATTCTAGAGTTCTGTCTACCATGCAGGGAGAGGCATGTAAAAGCAGAGAGTAAGAGGAGCAAGGAGGAGACCCCACCCAGCTTGCGGGTGGAGAGGGAAGGCTCCTCAAGGAGGCAGGTGGAAGTTACTAAGAGGAGGTGAAGGGAGGGGCACCCCAGGTAAGACAGCTGTATGATACGGCACTGTGGTCTGCAGTGATGCCTCAGAATGTTGCAGCTGCAGTGAGGGGAGGGAGGGAAGCACCAGGGAGAAGAGATGGCACAGCTTAAGCTCCAGATGTTGGAATCCCCATTGTACAGACGTGAAAACTGAGGCTCCCAGAGTTTGAGTGAACACCTAAAGGCACTCACCTTGTCAGAGTCAGAACAGGAACTTGGATAAACCAGGAAGCTCACCCCACACCCTCGGGAGCTCTGCACAGTGCCCACCCCCACCCTTAATGAAACACAGAAGAGAGGACTCCTTGGAGCCAATGGCTTCGTTTCTGTGTGTGGGTCACTCACTTACGTACAGAGACTGCCAGCTCACACTTGCATAGTGATGCCCAGGATGACATTCACCAGAGAAATGATTGATCTTTCCTTCTTGAGTCAGTAGGGAACAGAAATAGGTTCTTTGAGGGATGTTTTATCCCAAAACACAGTTTTCAGGGCATTTGTGTTTGGTGTGTTTAACAAATTACTGCTTCATGTGGTTTCTGGAAGCAAGTTGTGTGTTTTTTGGTTTTAAAGACACAGATTTAAATTTTGGAGCCAGAAGACTGGCAGTGAACATGCTAGGCAGGTGGGAGGCACTGAAAACTGGGGAAAGGTTTGGCATTAAATTTGAGAAAATGGGACTTCCCTCGTGGTCCAGTGGTTAAGAATCCACCTGTCAATGTAGGGGACACGGGTTCGATCCCTGGTCAGAGAGGATCCCGTGTGCTGCAGAGCAACTAAGCCCATATGCCACAGCTACTGATCCCGCGTTGAGAGCCCGTGCTCTGCCACGAGAAGCCCGCAGTGTGCACCACAACTAGAGAGCAGCCCCTGCTCACGGAAACTAGATAAAAGCCCGCACAGCAACGGAGACCCAGCACAGCCATAAATAAAGAAATAAGTTAATAAAATTTTTTAAAAATTGAGAAAATGATTACTTACCCTTCCAAACCATTCTTAATTTATTAAGACCTTCATTAATTCATGATTTTTTTTCAGCTACATATCTTGAGCCCCTTGCAAATGCTGGTGAGTGCCAACAATGAGGGAATCAGAGATAATTAACACACAAACAACAGTGACGGTCATCATGGATGTTTATGAAGTGCCTGTAATGTGCCAAGCATGATGGCAGGTACTTTACTGTATTATCTCATTTTATCCTCCAGTTTCCCCTCTGAGGAAGAACTATTCTTCCCCATTTTACAGATAAGGAAACTGAGGCCCAAAGAGATTAAATAACAGCCGGAAAGGCCCCAAACTGGGTTTGCACCATCCCAGCAGTCAGAGCAGCCCCAGCATCATGTGGCCACATCCATCTCTTCCCTGATGAGCATCAGGTCTGAGGAAGCACAGACTCCCATATCCACGGTCCCTAGAGACCCTCGGTCCTCTTGCCATTCAGGCCGAGTGTCTTGCTGCACCTGGTGTTTGATGTTGCCACTTTCCAGGGTCTACATGGGCAGAAACAGCATGGTTATAGGAAAAGCCAAAAGCCTTGAGGGTGTTGCCTTGATCTCCACCAGCATCCCTGTCCGGGGAACCTTCTCCCAGCCTCTCAAGAGCTTACAGGCTGATGGACGGATGTGGTCTCTGCCTCCAGTGCTTTTCCTCTGAAGGGAGGTTGGCCAAGTTTATAGGATGAGAATGAGGTGACATATGGAGTTGGAGAATGACACAGAATGCTGCCCTGCGCTCAGGGCAGAGCCCTTGGGAGCAAGCACTTCAGGTGTTATCCTTGGAAAGGCTCGTCTGAAGCTATGGCGCTTGGAGAACTGAGGCTGCGTGTGCTGCCCTGTGTGCGGGGTTGACAGATAAATCCGCGATGAATGTTTCCCATCTCAAGAGCATGTTTTTCTCCTAGGACCAGATCGCCTTGTAGGGCCTAATTCAGGTTGATGTTTTTCCTTTATCCGGAAAGGCTCTGCAGCAAATGTGTAGTCAGAACCATTTTTCTGATTGAACTAAAGCACTGGGGCTTCATTTTCCTTTTCCTTTGGGGTAAGTCGTATTTGAAAGGCCTTTCTGAAGAATGAAGCTTTTTCTCATGTAAAAGTCTCCAAATCTCCATCACAGGGGCCCCAGCCATGCTGGGTAACGTCCTGGATTCTTGTTCCCAAACCTGTGAGTCCACAGCACCCTTTCCTGGATGCTGGAGTATGTTCTGAGGCTGGGAATGAGCGTGGTCCCCCAAGGTCAGCACAGAAAAGGGAGGACATTTCCTTGAATCACTGGGGGGGTCCGGATTTATTCATCAGGAGAGCGGACCCCGGGTTCTACCCAAGTGGGATGCTGGCTTCCACTGTAGTGATCAAGATCCACGATTTCTCTACTTGAGCCCAGAGAAAACCTGTGTATGTGTGGGTGTTCATATGTATGGTGCATTATATGTGTCTGTGTGGTATATGTCTTATGTGTGTATAGTGTGTGTGGTGTGTGTGTGTGTGACATGTGCATGTGTGTGGTGTGGTATAGGGAGGTGTGGGGCTGTGTGTGATGTGTGTGTGGTGTGGTGTGGTGTATGGTTTGTTGTGTGGTATGTGTGGTGTGATATATGTGGGTATGTGTGGTTTTTGGGGGGTATATGTGGGGTGTGGGGTGTGTGGTAGGGTGTTTGTGTACCTGTGTGTTGTGGTATGTGTGTGTATGGTGTGTGTGGTATGTGTGTATGTGTATGGTGTGAAATATGTGTGTATATGTGGTGTGTGGGAGGTGTGTGTGGGGGGGTGTGATGTTGGGGGGCAGTGTGGGTGTGTGTGTATGGTGTGTGTGATGTGTGGTGTGTGGTGTGTGTGTGTGTATATGGTGTGTATGGTATGTGTGTATGTGTGGTGTGATGTATGTGTGTGTGTGGTATGTGCGTGTGCTGGTGGGGCTTCTTCACTTCCACCCAGCGTTCTCTGCTCACAAGCTCACCTCCACTTGTAGGTAGAGGTTGTGATACGTTTAAATTAAGGAGAGCAGATTTCTCCAGACATCGCTCACGGAGCAGCAAGCGCTGTGTTCTCACGAAGCTCCTGTCACCTAAACGTGAATCCTTCATGTGTCTCCAGCTCTGTCTCCCTCACTCGAGGGCTCACAATCAGGCAGATTTGTCCCGCTTTCCAGTCTTTTTCGCGTCTCTCTGTTCCTTTCCATTCCCACCACCGCCCAGCAGCCAGGCCCTGCTCACCCTCTCCTGGACCGCTGCAGGGACCCCCACCACAGCCTCTCCTCGCCTCCACCCTGGCTTCTGCACTGGATAAATTTATCCGCCTTTGAGCAGACCCTTCCTGTCTTCAGAGCCCCATGGACTGGCCTTTAGTGTTTGATCCAAGCCTTCCTTTCTGCCTTCTCTGCTGGCCCTGTCCATCCTGGCCCCTGGGCGGCAGACCCCATCTTGGAGAGACAGGGAAGCCGGGCAACTTCCTGGAAGGAAGAGCCAGGCCCATCCAGCCCTGGCTCTGTCAGCTGCAGCTCCCATCTCAGCCTATATATCTGCTGGCTTCCCGGCCTGCTGTCCCTAAAGAAGAGCCTCTGCCGTGGAAGCTGGAGGGGAATATTCTCACCTGGCTCCCTTGAGGTGTTTGCGTATTCTCTTCTCTGTGCCTTGACTCACTCCTCTCCCTCCTCCTGGAATGCCTGCCCCTCCACTCAGGTGGGAGGCCCCCTGCCTATGGAGGGAGAGGCACCTTCCTTGAGGACCCCCAGACGTCAGCCCCGTCTCCCCGTGTCTGATGTATCTCTGTCTCCTTGGGGCATGTGCACACCACCTTACAGCTTCGCTGTGTCCTGGCCACCCTCTTCCTCCACTTCCTGGATGCATTCTCTGAGCACAAGGTTGTCTCACCCATCTCTTGAATCCATCTCTCATTCATCCATTCATTCAACAAACGTTTACCCCCAGCACAAGCACCTCCTGTACAAGGCACTGGGGATGTGACCATGAAAGACATGTCTCTATCCTGATGGACATTCTAGCCCAAAAGAGTTGTGAAAAGAAATACAGAGACAACAAGTAGAAGGAGAATCACAAAGGAGACTCCTTCTTGCAAAGCGGGGGGTACTGCTCAAGGGCCTTGGAGCTCCCTGGAGGAAATGTCACTGTGGCTGAGACAGAGAAGATAGTGGGCACGAATGAGCCAGGTGAAGGGCCTGAGTTGGGGAGGTAGAGGGGGGAAGCGTGCCTGTACCCAGATCCACATGCATAAGACCTCGAAGTGGGAAGTTGTCTGAAGCCCCCAGAACCTGTGAGGTCAGTGGGGAACCACCCAGTGAAGCAGGAGGGGAAGGGGAGGCAGGAGTGGGGAAGGGAAAGGGAGGCAGGAGGAAGCAGGGCCTGGAGGCTTGTCCTAAAGTGGCAGGAAGCCCCCGGGCCTGGCGCACAGTAGGATTCATACCTGTTGCCTGGTGATTGGGAGCTGGGGTAGAAACGCAGAGTTTTGGCGCCTTACCCCTTGGAGTGAGCAGTGGGTGAGTTTGGGCAAATCTTACTGCAAGTGCTGTTTACAGGTGACAGTTTAAATAGTAGAAGTGAAAAGATCACCTGCTATACATAAGGTCCTATGCTGGGCAGGGTCATCGGTCTGTTTTCGTGACCATAATAATTTCCTGTGGCTACAGTAACAAATTGCCACAAACTGAGTGGCCCAAATCAACAGAAATGTCTTCTCTTCCAGTTCTGGAGGCCGGAATGCAAAGTCAAGGCCCCAGCAGGACCCTGCTCCCTCTGAAGCCTCTGGGTGAGGATCCTTTCTGGCCTCTCCCAGCCTCTGGTGGCTCCTGGTGTTCCTTGGCTTGTGGCAGCATCATTCCAACCTCACATGGCCTTCTTCCCTGTGTCTGTCCTCTTCTCTGTCATTGGATTTCAGACCACCCTAACACAGCAGGACCTCACCTCTGTCCTTACCTTAATTATATCTGCAAAGATCCAAGTTCCAAATAGGATTCCAAGGTTCAGATTGGATGTGAATTGGGGGCAGTGAGTGCTATTGAACCCACTGCAGTGCCCCTCGGAGCATCCATGTGGGTTGACATGGAAATGGAGGTCCAGCGAGGCCCAGGACTCACAGCTGAACTTGGTCCATCAAGGGCTCCAGCCAAGCCTTTCAACTCCAATGTGGATGCTTTCCCCCTACACACACACACCCGCCTCTGCTAGAAGGCCAGTCTGGCCGCTGTCACCTTGCCTCCTGTTCTCAGCCTGCTCCTGGGATCAGAATACAAGAGCACACTGGGCCTCCCAGCCCATTGGTCAGAGGCTGGACCTGCAGCCATGAAGACAAGGAGTCCATCCCTCTGCTGAACCTGGTCGCATCCCTGTGATGATGTGGGGATCCACGCTAAAGACCGAGGGCATGAACTTCTGGTTGCCCACGGCGGGCTGAGCACAAACAGGCAAATACCCTAGGGAGTCTGGTTTGTGTCTGGTCGCATTTCAGTGTGTTTATGCCGTTATCTCCCAGCTGCTGTCAGCACTGCTCCTAATGGGTGATTGTGTTTCTCTGTAAAGAAAATGTCGCTCGTTTCCCCTAAGTGCCAACCCTCCCGGTTTGTGCTACCATTGCATTTGTTCTCCCACATCAGATGGTGGTGGGCAGAGCCCTCTTGACCCCAGTCGATGCCTATGCAGCCCCTTAATCATCTGCTTTTCAATTAGTACAGCCTGGATTTCCCTTACCCGATGTGCTGGCATCCTTATGAAGACTTTTATTTTTTGGAGGGTTTCTGTATATCACAATACCCTTTTTTGTAATAAAAGGAAGAGAATTGCTGACAATTTTCACAAATTTGGGCTCTGGCAAGAATAATTTTCTCTGAATTATATGTGATTTTCCCTTTTTATGTAGCCCTAACATTTCATTTCCTTGTGGTGCTACCTCTAAGCTATTAAATGCTTGGTCTCTTCTGCCACTTGGTTCTCAAGCAGTGGGAGTTTCACACAAGCTGGAAGCACAGGAGACCTTACCCATGGCAGGTGCCCTTGGCCTTCCTGATTCCCACACTCTGGAAGCAGCCGGGAAGGCCCCATATTCAGTTCAATTCAGTCACTCAGTTGTGTCCGACTCTGTGACCCCATGGACTGCAGCACACCAGGCTTCCCTGTCCATCACCAACTCCTGGAGCTTGCTCAAACTCATGTCCATCAATGCCATCCAACCATCTCATCCTCTTTCATCCCCTTCTCCTCCTGCCTTCAGTCTTTCCCAGCATCAGGGTCTTTTCCAATGAGTCAGTCCTTCGTATTAGATCGCCAAAGTATTGGAGTTTCAGCTTCAGCATCCATCCTTCCAATGAATATTCAGGACTGATTTCCTTTGGAATTGACTGGTTTCCTTTAGGATTGACTGGTTTTATCTCCTTGCAGTCCAAGGGACTCTCAAGAGTCTTCTCCAACACCACAGTTTAAAAGCATCAATTCTTCGGCACTCAGCTTTCTTTATGGTCCAACTCTCACATCTATACATGAGACTACTGGAAAAACCATATTTTGACTATGCGGATCTTTGTTGGCACTTACTGAGCTTTCACCCTTTCCTTTCTGCCAGATCTTAGAATAGAGAGGAGCCCTGGGTCCTTGGAAGGTGTGATGGAGGCAAGGGGATTCCTTAGGTGCGCCTGCTGGGAGGGCTTGGTCCACAGGGTATATAGAAAGAGAGGGTAAGGTGGTTGAGGTCAACATTTTTCTTTTTATTTATTATTAATTTTTATTGGAGTTTAATTGCTTTACTATGTTGTATTACTTTCTGCTATACAAAAAAGTGAATCAGCTATACGTAGACATTTATCCCTTCCTTTTTGGATTTCCTTCCCATTTAAGTCACCACAAAGCACTGAGTAGAGTTCCCTGTGCTGTATACAGTTGGTTCTTTTTGGTTATGTATTTTATACAGAGCAGTGTATATCTGTATCCATCCCAACCTCCCAAATCATCCCACACCCTCCCTCCCACTTTGGTGTCCATACTGTTCTTTATGTCTATGTCTCTGTTTCTGTTTTGCAAATAAGCTCATATTTTTCTAGATTCCACATAACAGCTATATTATATGAAATTTTTTTTCTCTTTCTGACTTACTTCACTCTGTATCCCAGTCTCTAGATCCATCCATATCTCTGCAAATGACACAATTCCATTCCTTTTTATGACTGAGTACTATTCCATTGTATATATGTACCACATCTTCTTTATCCATTCCTTTGTTGATGGACAGTTAGGTTGCTTTCATGTCTTGGCTGTTGTAAACAGTGCTGCAACAAACATTGGGCTGTGTGTATCTTTTTGAATTATGGTTTTCTCTGGTATATGCCCAGGAGAGGGATTAATGAGTCATATGGTAGTTATATTTTTACCTTTTTTAAGGAACCTCTGTACTGTTTTCCAAAGTGGCTATATCAATTTACATTCCCACAATCAGTATAAAAGGATTCCCTTTTCTCCACACCCTCTCCAGTGTGTATTTTTTGTAGATTTTTTTGATGATGGCTATTCTAAACATTCTCAACATCTGCCTGATTTGGGGTTTAGACCTGGATTGTCTGTGTCTTTAAGAGTATAGCTGTCGTTTCCAGGAACTTGAGAAACAGGGACTATGAGACTAGGACTATGGCCACAGTCTACACGGTCATCATGTGGCAAACTCATGCTCAACTTTGCACAAACACTGTTATGTCTGTCTGTCTGCTGGTCTCAGGGTTTATGTCCAGGGTATAACATAGTAGGTGATGAAGAAATCTTGGTTGAAGTAATGAAATAATTCCTATTATTATGAGTTTATACACCCCTTGCCTTAGTCAACAGATTTATGTAGAGTGCATTGTATGGGCTAGGCCCCTGTGGGGGATGTGGCAGAGAGCAAAGCAGGCCAAGCTCCTGCCCTCATGGAGCTGAGATTCTAGAGGAAGAATTCAGGCAATAAAATAAATAAGTAGATTATAGTCAGTGGTCTGCTAGAAATGAGAAGCACTATGAAAAGACATGAAAGGAAGGAGGAGGGTGCAATTTTAAGCAGAATGAGTGTTCACAGTGGGCCTCTCTGAGATACTGATGAAAGATGACAAAGAGGGGACAGCTGAGTCATTCAGGTGCTAGAAAGGACCTTCCAGGCAGGGGAACAGCCAGTGCAAAGGTCCTGTGGTGTGCTTGAGACACAACAAGGAAGTCAGGGGCACTGGAGTGAGTAGGAGGGAGAGCAGAGGAGGGGAGGTCTGTGAGTTAAAGCAGCAGTCCCTCACTTTCTGGCACCAGGGACCAGTTTCGTGGAAGACAATTTTTCCACAGACCATGGAGGGGAAAGGGGGATGTTTTGGGGATAATTCAGTCATATTCCGTTTATTGTGTACTTTATTTCTACTATATTACATTGTGATATGTAATGAAATACTTGTGCAACTCACCATCATGCAGAATCAGTGGGAGCTTGTTTTCCTACCACTGAATGGTCCTGTGTTGGGGAGGAGGTGAGCTATGGGGAGGAGCTGCAAATACAGATGAAGCTTTGTTCACTCACACTTGCTGCTCACCTCCCGCTGTGCACCCCAGTTCCTAATAGCCACAGACCACTACTGATCCATGGCCCTGAGTTAAAGGGCCACCCTCCCCACCATGGTGATTGAGGCGATGAAAACTCAGGGAATTTTTGAGACAGTGCCTTGAACCACCAGTTAGCGGCAGTCTAGAACCCAGGTTGGAATCTGGTTCCTGTGCCACCTCTCAACATGACAAGAGGGTGCCCCGGAAGGGGACGTTTTTGTGACTTGACACCCTCCAAGCCAACCTACTGCAGCTGTAACTTGGGGAGAAGAACAATTGGATTTCCCTTCCTGGATCCTGGGAGTCCCTTGGGTTGTGGGACAAGTCTTGGTGGCGCCATTATTTCCATCTGAGCTCTCCTCCAAGCTTCCATCTGGATCCCAGAGGCTTCCAGAGCCCTAAATACATCTTTCTCGCTTGTCCAATGCCACAACGACTCTAATTCCTCCCTGCATTTTCTTTCTTGCCCCCAGTGTTCTCGTCTCCTTCTGGAACCAGGCTTGTCACTGAAGCCAAGAATGCATTTAATTCAGGGGACCTACCTGTACAGTCAGGAAATTACTTCTTCTCATTTGCTCTGACAAAACCATCTTCCTCTGCTGACCTTTCCTGCCTCCCGTCTGGCAACATTTTCCTTTGCTTAACCCTCTGTGCAGTCTCCTTTCCCATCTCCCATCTTTGCTTGTCTTATCGTTTTTTTATGGGCTGCCCTTCACTCACGTTGGAAATCTGTCCTGTTTTCTCTCACTGCTTTCTCTTAACCTTTGAAGGTGTTTCTCTGCTACCTCTTTGGTGAGTGACCTTGGAGACCTCTGACCTGTTTACTGTTGGATGGCCTTCACAGTGCTGGGCTGGCCACTGTCTCTCTCTCCTTGTCTCCACCGGGAAAAAAAAAAAAAATCCCTTATTTTCCATGTCTTGATTATACATTGGTTCATAAATCACACTGCTGAAACTCCCCAGTTAAAATAAGGTTGTTTAAATCTGTAAAGTTGTAGCCCAATGAGAGAAAGGACGCAGCTGTGGGGCCATTGTTCGTCCTACTTGGGGGCTTCCCACGTAATGCTAGTCATAAACAACCTGCCTGCCAGTGCAGGAGACATAAGAGGCACAGGTTCAATCCCTGGGTCGGGAACATCCCCTGAAGGAAGAAATGGCAACTGCTCCAGTATTCTTGCCTGGAGAATCTCCTGGACAGCGGAGCCTGGTGGGCTACAGTCCATAGGGTTGCAAAGAGTTGCACATGACTGAGCACGCATGAACATACACAGAGAGATAGGAACTTCATGCATGGAGAGCCCTGTTCAGCTTTCCTAGGAAACCAGGACTGGGAGGTGGGTTTGATGGTACCTTTTATGGAGATGCACAAAGCTCCATGCAGCTATGAACTGGCCAGACAAGATCCTTGAAAGCAGCCTCGTCCATCTCTGAGATTCAGCTGTGGTTGGATACTCACCTCAAAGCTGATGTCACTGATTACTGGTCTGACAGCAGGAGTACACATCAGCACAGTGCCTTTTGAAAGGCACCTTGGAGATGTCTATTCAGATTTTCAACACATTTTTGGACTTCAGAAATGCTAAGCAGGTTTTGCGGAGATTTGTGTACAAGACTGCCTACTGCGGCAGTATTTATTGTAAGAGTAAATTGAAATCCTGATTGTCTATCAATCCATCAGCAGGTTGCTGTGGATAAATAAATAGTAGTACATATACTGGTGAGGAGTACATATACTGAGGTCATTGATTAATTTTTGTAAAATAAAATCACATATCCACTTTAGAGCAAGTGGGGTGTTGTTTTTAAAAGAAATTAGGTGTTTCACAAATCTTAAACATTGTGGCATTCTCAGATCATTAGGTGGTTATAATAGTCTATCTAATTAACATAAAAGGTAAGTTTAAAACCCAGAAGAACATCATTCATGGTCCAGGTTTGCTTGAATGAGAAGAAATAGATACTTCTTATAACCTTGTTTTGTTTCGTTTTCAATAAACATGAAAAAGTGTTACCTTCAAAAATTTTATTAATACATCCAGAAGTAAGTCAGAGAAAGAGAAATAACATATGACATCCCTTATATGTGGAATCTAAAAAAATATGATACAAATGAACTTACTTACAAAACAGAAAGAGACAGACTTAGAGATTGAATTTATGGTTGCCATGGAGAAGAGATAGTTAGGGCCTTTGGGATGGACATGTATACACACTGCTACATTTCAAATGGATAACCAACAAGGACCTACTGTATAGCACAGGGAACCCTGCTCAATGTCATATGGCAGCCTGGATGGGAGGACAATTTGGGGGAGAATGGATACATGTATATGTATGGCTTGGTCCCTTCACTGTCCACCTGAAGCTATCATAACATTGTTTCATAATCGACTATCATTCAGTTCAGTCTCTCAGTCATGTCCGACCCTGTGATCCCATGGACTGCAGCACTCCAAGCTCCCCTGTCCATCACCAGCTCCCGGAGCTTGCTCAAACTCATGTCCATTGAGTCGGTGATGCCATCCAACCATCTCATCCATTGTTGTCCCTTTCTCCCCCTGCCTTCAGTCTTTCCCAGCATCAGGGTCTTCTCCAGTGAGTCAGTTCTTCCTATCAGGTGGCCAAAGTATTGGAGTTTCAGCTTCAGCATCAGTCCTTCCAATGAATATTCAGCATTGATTTCTTTTAGGATTGACTAGTTTGATCTCCTTGCAGCCCAAGAGACTCTCAAGAGTCTTCTCCAACACCACAATTCAAAAGGATCAGTTCTTTGGTGCTCAGCTTTCTTTATCCAACTCTCATATTCAAATGTGACTACTATAAAAACCATAGCTATAAATAGATGGACCTTTTTGGCAAAGTGATGTCTCTGCTTTTTAATATGCTGTCTAGGTTGGTCATAGCTTTTCTTCCAAGGAGCAAGTGTCTTTTAATTTCGTGGCTGCAGTCACCATCTGCAGTGATTTTTGGAGCCCCCCAAAATAAAGTCTGTCACTGTTTCCATTTGTTTCCCCATCTATTTGCCATGAAGTGATGGGACCAGATGCCATGATCTTAGTTTTCTGAATGTTGAGTTTTAAGCCAACTTTTTCACTCTCCTCTTTCACTTTCATCAAGAGGCTCTTTAGTTCTTCACTTTCTGCCATAAGGGTGGTGTCATCTGAGTCTCTGAAGTTGTTGATATTTCTCCCAGCAATCTTGATTACAGCTTGTGCTTCATCCAGCCCGGCATTTCGCATGATATACTCTGCATAGAAGTTAAATAAGCAGGGTGACAATATACACCCTTGACGTACTCCTTGCCCAATTTGGAACCAGTCTGTTGTTCCCTGTCTGGTTCTCATTGTTGCTTCTTGACCTGCAAACAGAGATTTCTCAAGAGGCAGGTAAGGTGGTCTGGTATTCCCATCTCTTTAAGAATTTTCCACAGTTTGCTGTGATCTACACAGTCAAAGGCTTTGGTGTAGTCAATAAAGCAGAAGTAGATGTTTTTCTGAAACTCTATTGCTTTTTCTATGATCCAACAGATGTTGGCAATTTGATCTCTGGTTCCTCTGCCTTTTCTAAATCCAGCTGGAACATCTGAAAGTGCACAGTTCACATACTGTTGAAGCCTAGCTTGGAGAATTCTGAGCATTACTTTGTTAGTGTGTGAGATGAGTGCGATCATGCAGTAGTTTGAGCATTCTTTGGCATTGCCTTTCTTTGGGATTGGAAAGAAAACTGACATTTTCCAGTCCTTTGGCCACTGCTGAGTTTTCCAAATTTGCTGACATATTGAGTGCAGCACTTTCACAGCATCATCTTTTAGGATTTGAAATAGTTCAACTGGAAATCCATTACTTCCACTAGCTTTGTTCATAGTGATGCTTCCTAAGGCCCACTTGAGTTCACGGCTATACCCCAATACAAAATTAAAAGTTAAAGTTATACATCCAGACAGATATTTGTACACTTCAGTTGATACTTTTTACAACCTGCACATCTAGATTGCTGAAGCTCTTTTCCCAATGAACATATCTTTTTTCTATAACAACAAAATATATATAGCGGAAAGCTATTTTACTTTGTGTCTCTCTGTCTCTTTAACTCTTGATTGAAGAGAATTTTGAACATGCCGGGACATGTACAACCTAGTGAAAGATTCACATACTGATCACCCAATCCCAGTAACCATTAACCTTTGGCCAGTCCTGGGATCCATCCAGACCTGGAACCCCTGTCCCCAGCTCCTGGTCCTCTGTAAAGTTGAAGCAAATCCCAGGCATCATTTAAACATATCCATTTCCTCCTCCCGACCTTGCTGCCCTGCCATTGATGAGGGTTACCTCCTCTGATGCTAAACTATTGCAACAAGACCCTACTCTGAACGTCTAAGCCTCCCTTCCTGCTGTGTGCCTCCACATTGTCCCCAGAGTGACCTTCTTACACTCTAATCTGAGCCCTGCCTTAAAATGCATCCATCAGAACTGCTTGCCTGTGACAGAGGTCTGTGAAGGGGTTGCAGGTACACCAAACTGTCAGTGTCTTCAGCAGGCAGCAGGCAGAGTTGGGCCAAGCTGGCTGACGTGACCTGTGGCCTCATAGGGCCTCATCAGTTCGATACCAGTGAACTGTACAAATATTATCATATGTCTATATGCCAGGGCTTCCCTGATGGCTCAGTGGTAAAGAATCTACCTGCCAATGCAGGAGATGTGGGTTCGATCCCTGGGTTGGGAAGATCCCCTGGAGAAGGAATTGGGAAGTGACTCCAGTATTCTTGCCTGAAGAATCCCATGGACAGAAAAGCCTGGCGGGCTACAGTCCACAGGATCGCAAAAGAGTAGGACACAACTTAAGACAACAAGGACAATCTATGCCATGTTGGGGAATGAAGTGGAACATCCAAACTCTACTGCCTGCTACAGAAAGGCTATTGTAAATAGCTCCCAACCTGTCCCTATGATCTCACCCTTACACCTTTGGACCCATCTCTGCTTTCCCACTAGGACTCATGGGCCCCAGGGGTGGACATCAGCGGGATGGGGGCAGGGAGGCAGGCAGTGAATTAGAACCACAGGCTGGGCGTGATGTGTATTCCTGAATGGTGGTTTTCTTGGACTAATGCCATGGCTCATCTGACAGTGTGTCCACTCAGCCAGTCTTTTAACAGAAACTTCACTGGGCACCTCCTGTTTGCCAGACACTACTGTAGGAATGGGAATCCAGGGTGATCGAAGCAGACCAACACTCCTGCCCTCATGACGTTTCCACACACTGGGGAGTGTAGAAAGATGTTTGCAATAACATCCACTAAATATGGTAGAATGGGGCATAGTCTTTGCACTTTCATCTCTGCAATTTTCTGCACTCGGTGATTTCTTTAAAAGGAGTCTGTTTCATGTTTACCAAAAAAAAAAACAAACAAGTGACTTTTTTTTTTCTTAAAAGCCACAAACAAAGAAAGCACACAGGGCAAGAAATTAACTGACATTCATTCTAGATGGTGAGAGGATACATTTATTAGTTTCTTATTTGTTAGTTTTTGTACTTTTTAAATCCCCCAAGCAGTTTTTGAATTTTAATAAAAATGAGATGGGGGAAAAGTGAATTCTTGGGAATTGGCAAAGAATCAGCTGCAAAGCAAGAAATGGAAGAAAGATTCTTTTTCTTCTCATAGCTACATAGTAACCACACTATCGATGCCTCACGCCAGGGCACAGATGTGCTGTGGGAAGCTGAGATTACAGCCCCCAGCTCTGCGGGGCTTTCTCTAAACCACCTTTTTGTGGCCTTAATTCCTTGAATGCAAACAATAATTACCAAAATAAGTAGATTACTCAGCATAGTTGAGACGCCTCCGGGTCCCCGAATGAGTCACATTATTGACTGCTCACAATTAATCTGAAAAATTAAACCAATCGCTCTTCCGGTCCCTTCTGCCCCTTTGTGACTGGATGATCCTTCCATATATTTGTTGCCTGGGCTGTTATTTCTACTTTCTGTTCCCCTTTTTTCCAGAACTGAAATGTCCCATTAAATCGAATTTGTTTCCGACCAGGTCTTTTGGCTTTCTCTCCTCCTCCCTTCCATATGCTGTCCCTTGAGCATTGATGGGCTGCAGTGGAATTGGGCTTTCTGTTTATAATTCTTCCATGGTCTGTCTAGTTTTTCCAATTACTTTGAAAACTCCCTTCTGTCCTTCCTCACTTGGCTTCATCAATTTTCACATCCCCTGTCAAGTTGGTAAGAAGTTAGGGCCATTGCCCAGCTCCCCAGCATCCTATGCCTTCGTTAGGAATGAGAAAATGACCAAGAAGCCTGGGGACACACAAAAAGCTAATTCAGAAGTGTTTATTGAGTCCCTGTTTGTACAAGGCACATAGAAGAAGACTGCAAAAAGGAAAAAAAATACAAACAAGGCTTCTTCCTTCACTGAACTTATAATTTACCAAAGGAGAGAAGATAACTGCACACCCAATTTTAACTCTAAATACAGAGCAGTTTGGGGTTGGGGAGGTTACACAGCTATAGATAACTAAGACACCTTTCCTTGCTGGGCACGTACTGCATGCCTGGTGCTTTTATTTACCAATCTAAAACATTCTTCTGCTTCCTCACCTTCACCTGCTCTTCATTATGTGTCAATGCAGACCTCACTCCATCAGGACCCCCATCTCCAGACTCTTCATGACACTCTGTACCTCTCCTGTTTGGTAGTTACTGCAAATGCAGGTTGTCATTTGCGTGTGTGATTCTTCAGCATTTCCCATAATTAACCATAAGTTCCATGAGGGAGGAGGCTGTCTTTTTTTTTTTTTTTCCTTCCTGTTATATCTCCAGTATCTCTCATAGTTCCTGGCACCTAGTGGGCAAGCAAATATTTGGTACAGGAATGAGTTAAGCCTCATAGCTGCTGTGTTACTATCATTCCCATTTTACAGATGAGGAGACTGAGGCTCAGAGAGCATAAGGAGATTGCTCACACTAATTACCGGGTTACCAAGTTGGGGAGCCACGATTCAACCCCTAGTTGTTCATGGCTGCCATCCCTGGTGTGTGGCTTAGCTCAGAACTTCTCAAACTAGAATGGCCATGCACACCACCTGAGAATCTTGCTAAAATGCAGATTCTGATTCAGCAAATCTGGGATGGCCGAGAATCTGCATTTCAAACACACTTCTCGTGATGCCAACGCTGCTGGTCCCGGGATCACTCTTTGAATGCTGAGGCTCTAAGGTATTACGCTGGCTCAGATGGTAAAGAATTTGCCAGCAATGCAGGAGACCTGGGTTCGATCGCTGGGTCAGGAAGATCCCTTGGTGAAGGGAATGACTACCCACTCCAGTATTCTTGCCTGGAGAATTCCACAGAGGAGCCTGGCAGAGTACAGTCCATGGGGTCACAAAGAGTCGGACATGACTGAGTGACTAACACTTTCACTTTCACTTTCACTTTCACTTATTCAAGGGAGGGAATTGGACAGATTCAAAGCTGATAAACAGATTCAGAGGAGCGTCCAGGCTGCCCTAAGCATTGTGCAAGTTGTCTAAACATTCAAGCAGGTAGGGCCTAGGTGGGAGGAGGTTCTGAATGTCAGCGTATTCACTTCCCCTGCCACTGGCTTGGTGAATGAGGCTTCCGGTGGCTTTGTTCCCTAAGCAAGGCCTCCCACGGGGACTACGAAGGCCTGTGACAAGCCCTTGCTCTAGAGCTACCTGGGCTCTTGTGGAGAAGGCAGTTCCCAGTAGGGCACAGACAGCTGGTTCTTGGCAGAAGCAGATGGACCTCCATCTGCACAAATACCAGGAGAGCTGGAGGATGGGGTCCATGGGGTCCGTGCTGGCTGGTGGAGACCATCATCACCAGGGGGTCCCCACTTTCCGCCAGGAAGAGATGTCCCCTGGGAGGTGTGTTCCCAGCATCTCAGCAGTTGTGTGCATTTTCCCCAGGACCCCTGGCATCTCCCTCAGTCTTGATCGCCCTTCCTGAGCCATCAGAGGACAGATGCTGTCCATAGTCGCTCTTCCACGAGTGTCTGTCTGGTGGGCAGAGGCTGGGCTGGGCCAGGCTGGGCTGTATAAGGACCTTTAGAAGCTGTGAGCCCCACGAAGTTGAGCTGGAGCTGCTTTGGGGTCATCTGGAAGAGTCAGCACTGTGGCTGAAAACATCAAGACCAGAATCAAGACCTCCTGACTGTCATTTTGGCAGCTGCTTCCCCATCCAGAACTAAGCCCAGAACTGCTGGTGAAACTGCCTGGGTGTCAGCCTGGATGATCACCAGGCAGAAGGCACATTTCTGGGAATATCTGATCTGGCCTCGCCCTACATCTCCTCTGTTCCCCTTCCTTCTCCTAGGATGCTGATGGGGTCATGGGGCTGATGGATCCCTGCCCTGGGATCCTGAATCATGACTTAACAAACAATAAATACTCTTTGGAAAAGTATAAAAGAAAAAAGAAGAAAAAGCAACTGTGAGCCCTACGAAGATTATGGCACCCCACCCTTACATAGAAGAAGAACTTCCTAGGTGACGCTAGCAGTAAAGAACCTGCCTGCCAATGCAGGAGACACAGGAGATGCGGGTTCGATCCCTGAGTCGGGAAGATCCTGTGGAGAAGGGCATGGCAATCCGTTCCACTCTTCTTGTCTGGAGAACCTCATGGACAGAGGAGCCTGGCGAGCTACATTCCGTTGGGTAGCAAAGAGCTGGAGGTGACTGAGCAACTTAGCACACACATAGAACAGAGAAAAGCAATAAAATATGCAGTACTTAAGGGTCAGACACTGCTTTAACTGCTTACCTCTGTTTGTAGTTCTCGAAGTTCAGTGCCCAGACCAGCAGCAGTGGCATCACCAGGGAACTTGGGGAGATGCAGATGCCCAGGCTCCATCCCAGACTTGACAGATCAGCCCTCCAGGTGATCTTGATGAGCACTCAGATCTGAGTACCTCAGACTGAGTTTAACTCCTTTGATCCTGTAAGCAACCCTTGGACAGTTGCCTGTCCAAGGTCACCCTGCTGTTAAGAGGTGGCACCAGTGTTCAGACTCTGGCCCCCAGCTCCAGAGGCTGTGCTCTGAGCTGTGGTTTGCACATTTGCAAATGTTACTTCCAAAAAAGGGGCATCCCAGATAACACCAGTTGTAAAGTACCCACCTGCCAACACAGGAAACATAAGAGATGGAGCGGGTTCAATCTCTGGGTCTGGAAGATCCCCTGGAGTAGGGAATGGCAACCCACTCCAGTATTCTTGCCTGGAGAATCCCATGGACAGAGGAGCCTGGTGGGCTACATTCCATAGGGGTCACAGAGAGTTGGACATGACTAAAGAGACTTAGCATTCATGCATCCCCATAAAACTGGTGTTGAATGTAAGCCACAAAACGTGTGAGGACATCAAACAGAATGACATGGTTTTTACCCTGCAGTCCCACTCCTGGGCATATACCCTGAGAAAGGCATAATTCAAAAAGACACATGTACACCAATGTTTATTGCAGCACTATTTACAATAGCTGGGGGATGGAAACAGCCTAGGTGTCAGTCAGCAGATGAGTGAATAAAGAAGTTGTGGTACATGAATATGAAGGAATATTACTCAGCCATAAAAGGGATGAAATTGGGTCATTTGTAATGATACTGCTGCTGCTGCTGCTAAGTCGCTTCAGTCGTGTCTGACTCTGTGCGACCCCATAGACAGCAGCCCACCAGGCTCCTCTGTCCCTGGGATTCTCCAGGCAAGAACACTGGAATGGGTTGCCATTTCCTTCTCCATGTAATGATATGGATGAACCTAAAGTCTGTAATACAAGGTGAAGTAAGTAGGAAAAACAAATATCATTTATTAATGCATATGTATGGAATCTGGAAAAATGGTTCTGATGAACCTATTTAGAGACACAGACACAGGGAATGGACTTGCAGACACAGTGGGGAAAGAAGAGGCTGGGACAAATTGAGAGAGTAGCATTGACATATATACGCTACCATGTGTGAAACACACAGTCAGCAGGAAGCTGCTGAAGAGCACAGGGAACTCAGCTCGGCACTCTGGGATGACCTCGAGGGGTGGGATGGGAGTGAGGTGGGAGGGAGGCTCCAAAGGGAGGGGATGTATGTATACATATCACTGATTCACTTTATTGTACAGCAATTGCACTCCAATTAAAAATGTTTTTAAATGACATAGTTTTTCCCTGTGTCTTTAAAAAATTAAGTTTTTATGTACGTATATACATATATCTCATTGGATTTTCCCCCAAATGTTCTTTCTCTTTTTCATGCTTGGCCCATCAGTGGGATAACCCGGCACTGGGCAGAGGGATGCAGATCCAGAGGGGAACAAAATATAAGCCTTGAACTTGAACCCAGGCTTCTGGAGTCCGTTTGCTTCCTGGTGCTCCAGACCCCTCTTGATAAATTCTTTGGATGAATAATTTTGAACTTAGTTGGTAAAACCTGACTGGCTTAGCACGGTGATCTTCAGCATCATCGGGGTGCTTGTTAAAATTCAGATTCCTGGAGATGCTGACTCAAAGGATCAAAGATGAGGCCCAGGAACCCGCATGTTAACAGTTTTCCCCCTGCCCCAAGATGATTCTAATGCAGCCAGTTCCTGTAACTGCTGTCAAGATGCTTGGCTTCCTGTGTTTGAAGCCTTTTCATTTGCAGTAACACCGCATTTGCAGAGGTCTTAAACCCACCCATGAGTGTGGCCAGCTAGCCTGATGCTTCAGGACACAGAGTTGGGGCTCAGAGAATCACAGGTCACAAATCCTGCTTCTGGGGCTTACAAACTATATGGCCCTGAACAAATTCCTTAAGCTGTTGAAGGTGCTGCTAGTGTAGTAAAGAATCTGCCTGCCAATGCAGGAAACACAAGAGACTCTGGGTCAGGAAGATCCCCTGGACGAGGAAATGGCAACCCACTCCAATATTCTTGCCTGGAACATTCCATGAGCAGAGGAGCCTGGTGGGCTACAGTCCATGGGTCACAGAGAGCTGGACATGACTGAGCATACAGTATACACACACACACACACAAGTTGTATAAACCTCAGTGTCCTCATCTGTAAAATGGGCGATAATAGTCCCTATCTTGTAAGGTTCTTTGTAACAATTATATGAATAAATGTGCATTTGGCCCACATTTAAGATCTTCTTTTGGGTTACCAATAGGCAATTTTCAGATCAGATCAGTCGCTCAGTCGTGTCCAACTCTTTGCGACCCCATGAATTGCAGCACGCCAGGCCTCCCTGTCCATCACCAACTCCCAGAGTTCACTCAGACTCATGTCCATCGAGTCAGTGATGCCATCCAGCCATCTCATCCTCTGTCGTCCCCTTCTCCTCTTGTCCCCAATCCGTCCCAGCATCAGAGTCTTTTCCAATGAGTCAACTCTTCCCATGAGGTGCCCAAAGTACTGGAGTTTCAGCTTTAGCATCATTCCTTCCAAAGAAATCCCAGGGCTGATCTCCTTCAGAATGGACTGGTTGGATCTCCTTGCAGTCCAAGGGACTCTCAAGAGTCTTCTCCAACACCACAGTTCAAAAGCATCAATTCTTCGGCACTCAGCCTTCTTCACAGTCCAACTCTCACATCCATACATGACCACAGGAAAAACCATAGCCTTGACTAGACGAACCTTTGTTGGCAAAGTAATGTCTCTGCTTTTGAATATACTATCTAGGTTGGTCATAACTTTCCTTCCAAGGAGTAAGCGTCTTTTAATTTCATGGCTGCAATCACCATCTGCAGTGATTTTGGAGCCCAAAGAAATAAAGTCTGACACTGTTTCTCCACTGTTTCCCCATCTACTTCCCATGAAGTGATGGGACCGGATGCCATGATCTTCATTTTCTGAACATTGAGCTTTAAGCCAACTTTTTCACTCTCCACTTTCACTTTCATCAAGAGGCTTTTGAGTTCCTCTTCACTTTCTGCCATAAGGGTGGTGTCATCTGCATATCTGAGGTTGTTGATATTTCTCCCGGCAATCTTGATTCCAGCTTGTGTTTCTTCCAGTCCAGCGTTTCTCATACTCTGCATATAAGTTAAATAAACAGGGTGACAATATACAGCCTTGACGGACTCCTTTTCCTATTTGGAACCAGTCTGTTGTTCCATGTCCAGTTCTAACAGTTGCTTCCTGACCTGCATACAGATTTCTCAAGAGGCAGATCAGGTGTTCTGGTATTCCCATCTCTTTCAGAATTTTCCACAGTTTATTGTGATCCACACAGTCAAAGGCTTTGGCATAGTCAATAAAGCAGAAATAGATGTTTTTCTGGAACTCTCTTGCTTTTTCCATGATCCAGCGGATGTTGGCAATTTGATCTCTGTTTCCTCTGCCTTTTATAAAACCAGCTTGAACATCAGGAAGTTCACGGTTCACGTATTGCTGAAGCCTGGCTTGGAGAATTTTGAGCATTACTTTACTAGTGTGTGAGATGAGTGCAATTGTGCGATAGTTTGAGCATTCTTTGGCATTGCCTTTCTTTGGGATTGGAATGAAAACTGACCTTTTCCAGTCCTTTGGCCACTGCTGAGTTTTCCAAATGTGCTGGCATATTGAGTGCAGCACTTTCACAGCATCATCTTTCAGGATTTGGAATAGCTCAACTGGAATTCCATCACCTCCACTAGCTTTGTTCGTAGTGATGCTTTCTAAGGCCCACTTGACTTCACATTCCAGAATGTCTGGCTCTAGGTCAGTGGTCACACCATCGTGATTATCTGGGTCGTGAAGATCTTTTTTGTACAGTTCTTCTGTGTATTCTTGCCACCTCTTCTTAATATCTTCTGCTTCTGTTAGGTCCATACCATTTCTGTCCTTTATCAAGCCCATCTTTGCATGAAATGTTCCCTTGGTATCTCTGATTTTCTTGAAGAGATCTCTAGTCTTTCCCATTCTATTGTTTTCCTCTATTTCTTTGCATTGATCACTGAAGAAGGCTTTCTTATCTCTTCTTGCTATTCTTTGGAACTCTGCATTCAGATGTTTATATCTTTCCTTTTATCCTTTGCTTTTTACTTCTCTTCTTTTCACAGCTATTTGTAAGGCCTCCCCAGACAGCCATTTTGCTTTTTAGCATTTCTTTTCCATGGTGATGGTCTTGATCCCTGTCTCCTGTACAATGTCATGAACCTCATTCCATAGTTCATCAGGCACTCTATCTATCAGATCTAGGCCCTTAAATCTATTTCTCACTTCCACTGTATAATCATAAGGGATTTGATTTAGGTCATACCTGAATGGTCTAGTGGTTTTCCTTACTTTCTTCAATTTAAGTCTGAATTTGGCAATAAGGAATTCATGGTCTGAGCCACAGTCAGCTCCTGGTCTTGTTTTTGCTGACTGTATAGAGCTTCTCCATCTTTGGCTGCAAAGAATATAATCAATCTGATTTCAGTGTTGACCATCTGGTGAGGTCCATGTGTAGAGTCTTCTCTTGTGTTGTTGGAAGAGGGTGTTTGTTATGACCAGTGCATTTTCTTGGCAAAATTCTATTAGTCTTTGCCCTGCTTCATTCTGTATTCCAAGGCCAAATTTGCCTGATACTCCAGGTGTTTCTTGACTTCCTACTTTTGCATTCCAGTCCCCTATAATGAAAAGGACATCTTTTTTGGGTGTTAGTTCTAAAAGGTCTTGTAGGTCTTCATAGAACCGTTCAACTTCAGCTTCTTCAGCGTTACTGATTGGGGCATAGACTTGATATTGAATGGTTCGCCTTGGAAACGAACAGAGGTCATTCTGTTGTTTTTGAGATTGCATCCAAGTACTGCAATTCGGACTCTTTTGTTGACCATGATGGCTACTCCATTTCTTCTGAGGGATTCCTGCCTGCAGTAGTAGATATAATGGTCATCTGAGTTAAATTCACCTATTCCAGTCCATTTCAGTTCGCTGATTCCTAAAATGTTGACATTCACTCTTGCCAGCTCTTGTTTGACCACTTCTAATTTGCCTTGATTCATGGACCTGACATTCCAAGTTTCCTATGGAATATTGCTCTTTACAGCATCGGACCTTGCTTCTATCACCAGTCACATCCACAGCTGGGTATTCTTTTTGCTTTGGCTCCATCCCTTCATTCTTTCTGGAGTTATTTCTCCACTGATCTCCAGTAGCATATTGGGCACCTACTGACCTGGGGAGTTTCTCTTTCAGTATCCTATCATTTTGCCTTTTCATACTGTTCATGGGGTTCTCAAGGCAAGAATACTGAAGTGGCTTGCCATTCCCTTCTCCAGTGGACCACATTCTGTCAGATCTCTCCACCATGACCCGCCCATCTTGGGTTGCCCCACGGGCATGGCTTAGTTTCATTGAGTTAGACAAGGCTGTGGTCCTAGTGTGATTAGATTGACTAGTTTTCTGTGAGTATGGTTTCAGTGTGTTTGCCCTCTGATGCCCTCTTGCAACACCTACCGTCTTACTTGGGTTTCTCTTACCTTGGGCGTGGGGTATCTCTTCACGGCTGCTTCAGCAAAGCGCAGCCATTGCTCCTTACCTTGGATGAGGGGTATCTCCTCACCGCCGCCCTTCCTGACCTTCAACGTGGGATAGCTCCTCTAGGCCCTCCTGCGCCCGCGCAGCCACGGCTCCTTGGACGTGGGGTTGGTCCTCCCGGCCACCGCCCCTGACCTCGGACGTGGGGTAACTCCTCTTGGCCGCCGCCCTTCAGGCATGGGGCCCTCCTGGCTTCTGCCCCTGACCTCGGACATGGGGTGGCTTCTCTCCGCCACTCTTAGCGCGCTGGTGGCAGCCGCCTGTGCTTAGCGTGCCAGTGGCAGCTGCCAAAGAGTGACACAGTCTGACTTACATTATAATAGAATCACTCTGGCTCCTGTGCAAGAAGCGACTTTAGGCAATTTTAGAACCTTCCAAAAGTTATTTGTTCTGTTATCCTCAGACAGTGATTGGATGACTGTTTCTGATGTCCCTTCTAGGTGACAGATGGAGAGTGGCCCCACACATGAACCCCAGCACTGCTCACAAGCTTTCTTGTCCATCCTCTGCCCTGCTCTCTCCAGCACAGGGTCAGGGTGGCAAGAGGCACTCTTGCTGTGTGGGCATGACTAGGGTCTTTGGGGTTTGTTTGTTTTTTTTTTTTTACTGGAATATAATTGTTTTACAACGTTGTGTTGGTTTCTGCTGTACAACAGTGTAAGTCAGCTATGTGTATACAATAGCCCCTCCCTCTTGAGCCTCCCTCCACACCCCCATCCTACCCCCTAAGAGCGCCAGGCTGAGCTCCCTGTGTTATACAGCAGCTTCCCACTAGCTATCCATTTTACACATGGTAGTGTATATATATGCATTGCCTGGGGCCTTTGAGGGTCACATAGGGCAGCAAAGAGATGGGGGAGAGACCAGGCTTTCTTCGTCCCCACAGTGACCCAGCAGACTTAGTGGCTCCCTCCATCTGGTCACATTTCTTGCAATATAACTGACAAACTGAGTATCTATAAGGAAATTGGGGGCTTAACCCAGACCCTGCACCACAGAGCAAATAGCCCTGTAAAGCCCCCTGCTTTTTCCCTAGCCAGCACTGCAAGCTGCCTCTCTCTCTCTCTCACGCTCATCAGTTCCACTGCATGCTTTTATGGGAGCTCCTAATGGGTTTGGGGAGATGTTGTATTAAGCATGTGGTCGGTCTATAGAATAATCCCCTCCCTCCCTATCAGGATCTTCTGGGAAAGAACTGAGAATTCTGAAATTGGAAGACGTGTGAATTCAGACCCTTATGTTGGCTCATGAACCCAACTCTGTTGGTAAAGATTTCACCCTTAGAATCAGGACCTACTCCATGTATGTCCCCAATATTTTCCTTTGGAGGACTCAGTGGCTCTAAGTGAAGAACAAAAGAAAAGGGAACGTGTTTCAGACAAAAGATTTAACTGACTGTAAATATAACATTTAAGATCCTAAAGCAGAGTTGGGAAACTACCCATTAACTATTTCTGAGTGGTCCGTGAGCACGCATTTGTTGTCATTGTTCCGTCGCTAAGTTGTGTCCGACTCTTTGTGACCCTGCCAGGCTGCAGCCATGAATGGTGATTACATTTTTAAATGGTTGGGAAAGCCCAAAAGAGTACATGTGACTATTTCATGACATGTGAAAATTCTGTGTGAAAATCAAATTTCAGTATCCAAAAATAAAGCTGCCTTGGAATGAAGTCACCTTCATTTTTTTCTGTATAGTAGTTGTGACAGAGACCTTGTGTTGGCTGCAAAGTCCAAAATATTTACCATCTGGATTTGTAGAGTCTGCTGACTCCTCTCACAGAAGACCATTTTATCAGAATGGCTTGCATTTACTCACTGACATATTGGGTTCTTCCTATGTATTTTCCCTATATTTTAACTTGTTTAATCCTCATAGCAATCGCAGGACATGTACTCTTTTTGAAATTGCTTTTTATTGGGACATAGTTGTTTTGCAATGTTGTATTAATTTCAGGTACAGCAAAGTGAATCGGTTATACATATAGATGTATACACTTTTTTTTTAGATCTATTCCCATATAGGTCATTACAGAGTACTACTCTGAGTAGAGTTCCAGACATGTATTCTTATAATACCCATTTTCCCAGTGGTGAAACAGAGGCAGAGAGTTTCCTGTGGTCTGCCACAGATCACTAGCTAGGAAAGGGCAGAACTAGAATTCACACACAGGCAGTCAGAAGCCTAAGTACATGCTCTTGACCACTACGTCACACTACCTTTTCTGACCAGCTGCTGCATAACTTTACCCTTATAGACAAAACATTCAGGAGGTAAGGTCCTTGGATGGTCCTGTGCAAGTATCCACATCTCTTCCTGATTATCAGAGCCCAGAGGGACTGATGCTATCTGAGACCTCGGGGAGAACGTTCCCTCTGTATTCAATAATACGTATCAGAAGCTGGACCTGGGACTCGGGTGTCTCTGATCTCATCTTCAGTCCCTCCAAGTTGGCAGCCTTCTCCACATGTATGTGGGCGCTCTGATGCCTATGTGGGTGTAGCAGGGAACCCAGATGCTCAGGACTAGTGGATCCAAGACCCCAGCAGGTGACATCCCATTAGCCAGGGAGAAGGCCCTGGCTATTTTTCTGTTCACTTTCCTTTATGATGTATTGTAGCATAGGAAATATATTTCTTCACAGTTTCCCTTTTGATGAAACGGGGCTCTGGAGGGCTGCATCATTAGCATTGATAAATACTTTACAATCCTGTCAAGAACAAATGGAAATGCCTTATGAAAAGAAGAAAAACTGCTGAGTAATTAAAGAGGCCAGTGGGGTTTTATTATTATTTTGAGCAATTATGACCAAAAGTCTTAAGCAGCACTCATATTGAGCTGGATTATTTTTTTTTTTAATAAAATCATCCTTAGCATTGTCAGCTGCAGGCCAATGGTCAAGATGCCCGAGGCAACTTGGCTGAGCTGCAGGCTGCAGGTGCTGGGTCCTAAGTCCTGGGATGTCTTCACGGGCCTGAAAGTCTTGCTCCAGGGCCTGCACTCGGCAGGTCTTTCCTCTTGCCTTCTCTCTCTTCTGCTCCCACTTTTCCTTTTCTCTTCCAAGGAGGGTTTGCTTCGGTTAGTGCTGAGCCTTTTTTGTGTATCCTATATCCCCTGTCATGAAGACTGTCTATTTGAATGATAGCTCCCTGAGATATGCAAACAGCAGATGTGGACTCAAAGACCAGAGAGACTGAGAAATTTGCCAAAAGCCACACAGCTAGTGAGGAGCAGAGCCTGGACTTGAAGCCACATCTGTGGGCAGTGATGGGTTTGGGAAGGTGAAGAGCATGGGCTCTGGCTCCACGTGGGCCTGAGTGTGAGTCCCAGCTCTGCCTGGTGATCTTGGGCAAGTCCTTTAATCTCTTTGAATATCAGTTTCCTTATCTGTAAAAGGGGATGATTATGGTACTGACCTCATGGGTGGTTATGAGCGTTCGATGAAATCATGTACACAAAGCCCATGGTGAGTACTTATTAAATGGCAGGCTTTGGCAGGTCATGGTTCCCAAACCATGCAGCGAGTCACCCTGGGGGTGCCAAGGTGAAGTCTCTAGGGTGCTGCACGATATTTACAGTTCTCAAAGTAAACATAGCGACATCTGTTGGACACTGCGTGAGCTGCCAGGTCAAGATAGTAGCTGTCACAGTAGATTCAGCTACATTCCTTTTGATGACTTCCCTTCTTTGTGAAGCTGGAGTTTGACAGTCACTTTGATCAAAAGCAAATACCAACAAAATGAGTATGGAACAGGAACTGACTGGTGGAGTCCCAGTGTGAGTTCAAGGTTGGAGGAGCTGTGCAGTGCTCAACAGCCACACACATTCCTTTGATGTGCACTTGTGATAATTTAAGAATAATACAAAATCACCTGCATATTATTTTTTTCATCTGACTATTGTTTAGAAAATAAATGCTTATTAAGCTTCTGGTTGTAACTACTAAAACTTGTATGGATTTCTTTTGGCCCATAATCACTGCAGATGGTGACTGCAGCCATGAAATTAAAAGGCGCTTACTCCTTGGAAGGAAAGTTATGACCAACCTAGATAGCATATTCAAAAGCAGACATATTACTTTGCCAACAAAGGTCCGTCTAGTCAAGGCTATGGTTTTTCCTGTGGTCATGGATGGTTGTGAGAGTTGGACTGTGAAGAAGGCTGAGCGCCAAAGAATTGATGCTTTTGAACTGTGGTGTTGGAGAAGACTCTTGAGAGTCCCTTGGACTGCAAGGAGATCCAACCAGTCCATTCTGAAGGAGATCAGCCCTGGGATTTCTTTGGAAGGAATGATGCTAAAGCTGAAACTCCAGTACTTTGGGCACCTCATGGGAAGAGTTGACTCATTGGAAAAGACTCTGATGCTGGGAGTGCTTGGGGGCAGGAGGAGAAGGGGACGACAGAGGATGAGATGGCTGGATGGCATCACTGACTCGATGGATGTGAGTCTGGGTGAACTTTGGGAGTTGGTGATAGACAGGGAGGCCTGGCGTGCTGCGATTCATGGGGTCGCAAAGAGTCGGACATGACTGAGCGACTGAACTGAACTGAACTCATGGGTGCCATGAAAAAAATTACCAAGACTTTAAGAGTGCCAGGAACTGAGAAAATTTGGGAACTCTGCCCTAAGGCACATCCAGTGGCTTCCCAGTGTCCTTTGTGAATTAATTTTCTCAGTATTTTCTGAATGAGCAGAGAAATGGAAGCATACCTTCTTGCCTTACTATGTTCAAGGAGGAGTGGAAGAGTGATCGTGAGATTTGGGGAAAAGCTGCAGCCCTCTCTTTCAAAATGTAGCTCCAAACAGCCCCACGGGGGTTCAGAGTTGAAAGACCACTTTCTGGGAAGACAAGCAACTTGAGTATTTAACACTTGCTGTTAAGATTTTTTCTCAAGATCCACTGCCACAAATCAGCTCTGATTTCAGCCTCAGGCTTTCCATCCAAGGGGCTTTCCACCCTGCTGCACTGGGCATGGGTGACTAAGCAGTTGAAGTGATTCCTGATTGGCTGGTGCATGTTCCCAGCAGCCTTTGCTCTGGTTAAGATGAAAAAGCAAGATGAGACATGTCCCAGAGAAGCTTTGCTGATGCAGAGAAAATGGTGTTTGTTTCAGATACACAACCCTGAGTTTGAACTCAGTGAAATGGAGACTGAGGAGGTCTTTCCCACTCCACCGCTTTGCTGGGTTGATTTTCAAATCTGCCAGCGACCTCTGCAGCACCTGATCTATCATTGCTTTAATGACTGTAGAAAAGCAGCCACATGACAGCAGGTGAAACCTTGCAGCCTTCCAGGTCTGCTCAGTGCTCCTTGTGAGATGTCCAAATGACCCTTCTTGCAGGAATGCACAAGCATTTTGGGAGATTCAACATAGGAGCGCTTCTCCAAGCCTTGGGGCAGGAGGGTCCCATGTTTTCCAAGGACCTATTTGACAAAATTAAAAGATGCTTGCTCCTTGGTAGAAAAGCTATGACAAACCTAAACAGCGTATTAAAAAGCAGAGATATCACTTTGCCGACAAAGGTCTGTGTAGTCAAAGCTGGGGTTTTTCCAGTAGTCATGTATGGATGTGAGAGTTGGACCATAAAGAAAGCTGAGTGCTGAAGAATTGATGCTTTCAAACTGTGGTGCTGGAGAAGACTCTTGAGAGTCCTTTAAACAGCAAGGAGATCAAACCAGTCAATCCTAAAGGAAATCAGTCCTGGATATTCAATGAAAGGACTGATGCTGAAGCTGAAGCTCCAATATTTTGGCCACCTGATGCGAAGAGCCGACTCATTGGAAAAGACCCTGATGCTGGGAAAGATTGAAGGCAGGAGGAGAAGGGGACAACAGAGGATGAGATGGTTGGATGGCATCACTGACTCAATGGATATGAATTTGAGCAAACTCCAGGAGATAGTGAAGGACAGGGAAGCCTGGCGTGCTGCAGTCTATGGGGTCACAAAGAGTCGGACATGACTTAGAGACTCAACAACAACAAATTTGATGTTCGTGGTGGGGTCTCAGGGAAAATAGTAGCCTGAGATATCAGAGCTGTGTTTAACAACCTCTCTGGGGGCCTGACCCCTGCTGATCTCTCCCAATGGGACCTTGTCCTTGCTCCCTTCACAGCCCAAACCCCGCTGGTCCAGACCATTCTCTGTCCCCAGCACGTGGAGGGCCATGTGCAGCTTCTGCCTTGGTTCTGCTGTTCCCTCTGCCCAGAGTGCCCTTCCTCTCAACACCTGTTCAACTCAAGCATTCCCTCCTCTCAGGGGAGCACTTTAGAATCATGGTCAGAATATTCGAGTTCAAGTCCTAACCTCACCCCTTACTAATCCCTCCAGCCTTTCTCAACTTCCTCACCTCTTTGTTGTTCAGTTGCTCAGTCATGTCCGACTCTGCAACCCCATGGACTGCAGCAGGCCAGGCTTCCCTGTCCTTTACTCTCTCCCGGAGTTTGCTCAAATTCATGTCCATTGAGACAGTGATGCCATCCAATCATCTCATCCTCTGTCGCCTTCTTCTCCTCTTGCCTTCAGTGTTTTCCAGCATGTCAGGGTCTTTTCCAATGAGTCAGCTCTTTGCATCAGTTGGTCAAAGTATTGGAGCTTCAGCTTCAGCATCCATCCTTCCAGTGAATATTCAGGATTGATTTCCTTTAGTATTGATTGGTTTGATCTCCTTGCTATCCAAGGGACTCTCAAGAATCTTCTTCACCATCAAGGTTCGAAGGTATCACTTCTTCAACGCTCAGCCTTTTTTATTGTCCAGCTTTCACAGCCGTACATGACTACTGGAAAAACCATAACTTTGACTATATGGACCTTTGTAGCAAAGTAATGTCTCTGCCCCCTCACCTCTAGAATGAGGATAAAATAGCACCTGACTCAGTGCTTCTCAAACTGTTAGGTACAGCACAGCCACTCAGGGATCTTGCTAAGCCACAGGTTAAGGCTCAGCTGGACTGTGGAGGATGTTGAATTTCTGCATTTCTTTTCTTTTTTTATACTATACACACACACATATATATATATGGAATCTAGAAAGACAGTACTGATGAACCTATTTGCAGGACAGCAATGAAGACACAGGCATAGAGAACAGACGTATGGACACAGCGGGGGGCGGGTGTTGGAGGAAGGAGCGGGTACGACGAAGGGAGAGAGTAACATGGAAACATGCCTCACCATATGTAAAACAGATAGCTGATAGGAATTTGCTTTATGACTCAGGGAACTCAAACTGGGGTTCTGTAACAACTTAGAGGGGCGGGTTGGGGAGGGAGGTGGAAGAGATATTCAAGAGGGAGGAGACATAGGTATACCGATGGCTGATTCATGTTGATGTTTGACAGAAACCAACACGATACTGTAAAGCAATTATCCTTCAATTAAAAATAAATGTAATTACACAATAATTATTTATTTATATATTTTTGGTTTTGGCTGTGTGAGTCTTCACTGCTGCGCGCAGGCTTTCTCTAGTTGCAGCGACTGGGGGCTATGCTTTGTTGCGGTGCACAAGCTGCTCGTTGCAATGACTTCTCTTGCTGCAGAGCACAGGCTGCAGGCACACGGGCTTCAGTGGTTGCAGCGTGTGGGCTCAGTAGTTGTGGTGCACTGGCTTAGTTGTTCTGCATCATGTGGAATCTTCCTGAACCGGGGATTGAACCTGTGTCCCCTGCATCGGCAGGCTGACTCTTATCCACTGTACCACCAGGGATGTCCATGCAGCATTTCCAATGGTCTCCCAGGCGATGGTGATAGGGCTGGTCCAGGGACAGCACTTTGACTAGCAAAGGCTTATCTCATTGCAGTGCATGCTGTGGGGCATGGGAAGTGCTGGGGACGTGCCTGGTGCATGCCCACCAGTGGTAGCTGTCATTGCGTGTGATGGGCGGCTTCCAGAGTATGCCCACCCTCCTTCCGGGCAACCTGGCTGGGCTGTGTGTCCAGAGCGTCTCCCTGTCTGGGGTTAGACGCCCCACTACTGCCTTCTGCCTCTTCTCTCTACACCTCCATGCCATTCTGTTGGGTTCCCCAATTTCCATGTAGGTCATAAAGTTCCTGAGGCCTGAAACATCAAAAAAGTAGTAGGTGTGAAGATGCACATCTCAGCTTTTATGATGTGGAACAGGTCATGCTGGTGTCTGCAGAGAAGCACTTATTTTTTAAGCGAACACAGGAGAGGAATGGGGTTTACTTCTGGCCAGCCCCACCATGGTTTTCCCCACATTGAGTGCTTGGGCTGGACCCCAAGGCCACCCATTGACCACAAGGCCCAGGTATTAAAGCTTTCAAAGCAGCCAGTCTCTAAGATAACACGCCAAACCCCAGCACACCTCATGACCCATTTTCGCATGGCGGGCCCCCAGATCGAGATCCAAATACCCAAACATCAGCCGGCTGCTGCAGGGAGAAGCAGCGGGAGACGGGCAAGCTACTTATCAGACGTTTTCCATTATCCCTACCACCTGTTCCGGATTTCCAAAGCAGCACACTGGGTAACAGCCACTTTTGCACTAAAAAAGGAGAAGCGGCAACGATTTTAAGAGCAAGCTTCTTCTCTCATTCTGGGTTTGATACATTGTAAAGGGAACTCGCTGTGAAATAACCACTTGCTGTTCCAGGCACTTTGTGATTTGTAAGCCTCGAGCTTGAGTATGAGGCTGGCCGTGGTCTCCACCTGTGGCCTTAGAAAGAGAAAAGCACCAGGTGGGGGCGGGTACGTGGCGCCCCTGCAGGTAGATGAGTCTCCCCTCCCCCTGCCCCAAGGATAAACGTTTTGGAGCATCCAGTGGGAATGCCATCTGGAGACGAGATGGGCCAACTGAAATCCCAAGCCCATCTGCTCATTTGCGGGCAGTGGTTGTTGGCTTTCTTACTTCCGAAGGATAAATGAGGTCAGCATATAACTGGAAATTGTCCACAGGCTCAGGAGAGAAGAAATGGGGTAGAGGGTGTGTGCTTCCTGTGAACCAGTATTCTCAAACTTATGTATGCCTAAAACTGCGACAGGGGAGGTACTTTTTTTTTTTTTTTTTTACTTTTTATATGGTATTGGAGTATAGCCAATTGCACTTTCCTAGTGGCTCAGATGGTAAAGAACACGCGTGCAATGCAGGAGACCTGGGTTCGATCCCTAGGTCGGAAAGATCCCCCGGAGAAGGGAATGGCAACCCACTCCAGTATTCTTGCCTGGAGAATTCCATGGACAGAAGAGCCTGGCAGGCTAGAGTCCATGGGATCGCAAAGAGTTGGATTTGACTGAGTAACTAACACTTACTTATAGCTGATTAACAATGTTGTGATAGTTTCAGATCAGATCAGATCAGTCGCTCAGTCGTGTCCGACTCTTTGCGACCCCATGAATCACAGCATGCCAGGCCTCCCTGTCCATCACCAACTCCCAGAGTTCACTCAGACTCACGTCCATCGAGTCAGTGATGCCATCCAGCCATCTCATCCTCTGTCGTCCCCTTCTCCTCCTGCCCCCAATCCCTCCCAGCATCAGAGTCTTTTCCAATGAGTCAACTCTTCGCATGAGGTGGCCAAAGTACTGGAGTTTCAGCTTTAGCATCATTCCTTCCAAAGAAACCACAGGGCTGATCTCCTTCAGAATGGACTGGTTGGATCTCCTTGTAGTCCAAGGGACTCTCAAGAGTCTTCTCCAACACCACAGTTCAAAAGCGTCAATTCTTCGGCGCTCAGCCTTCTTCACAGTCCAACTCTCACATCCATACATGACCACAGGAAAAACCATAGCCTTAACTAGACGAACCTTTGTTGGCAAAGTAATGTGTCTGCTTTTGAATATGCTATCTAGGTTGGTCATAACTTTCCTTCCAAGGAAAGCATCTTTTAATTTCATGGCTGCAGTCACCATCTGTAGTGATTTTGGAGCCCAGAAAAATAAAGTCTGACACTGTTTCCACTGTTTGCCCATCTATTTCCATAAAGTGATGGGACTGGATACCATGATCTTCGTTTTCTGAATGTTGAGCTTTAAGCCAACTTTTTCACTCTCCACTTTCACTTTCATCAAGAGGCTTTTTAGTTCCTCTTCACTTTCTGCCATAAGGGTGATGTCATCTGCATATCTGAGGTTATTGATATTTCTCCCGGCAATCTTGATTCCAGCTTGTATTTCTTCCAGTCCAGCGTTTCTCATGATGTACTCTGCATATAAGTTAAATAAACAGGGTGACAATATACAGCCTTGACGAACTCCATTTCCTCTTTGGAACCAGTCTGTTGTTCCATGTCCAGTTCTAACTGTTGCTTCCTGACCTGCATACAGATTTCTCAAGAGGCAGATCAGGTGGTCTGGTATTCCCATCTCTTTCAGAATTTTCCACAGTTTATTGTGATCCACACAGTCAAAGGCTTTCAGGTGGACAGCAAAGAGACTCAGCCATATATATATACATGTTTCCATTCTCCCCCAAACTCCCCTCCAGAGGAGGTACTTTTAATATTCTATAACCAGGTGGAAAGATCTCAACTGTAGGAACTAAGCATGAAACTACATTGTACTTCATAGAGTTAAAAAACAAACCCTCCTTTCTTTGCCTAATTGGCATACTTCCAATTATGAAAAAAATAACACCTTTTCTGTGAGTTTATCTTTGAAACTATGTAGAAAATATTGAGAATTTTTGAAAGTTTTAGTTGCATTGTTTTGATCAATTTCTCCTATATTCTAATTATTATACAATATAAACAATATAGATTAAGTTGTGATTTGTGATATTTGTAAGGATAGTCATTTTAAGGAAAATTGGTCTATTAAAATAAATGCATTTAAAAATTTAAAGAATATATATATATGTATATAGATTCCTGGGGACTTGCTTGACAGTCCAGTGGTTGACTCTGTGCTTCCACTGCAGAGGGCACAGGTTCAAGCCCTGGTTGGGGAACTAAGATCCCTGAAGCCGTGCAGCACAGCCAAAAAGAAAATGATCCTTACAGATGCCTGGGCCCCTGGCCTGGTGGGCTGGGGTGGGTTTCAGGGGCGTATATTTTTAACAAGCTCCCCAGGTGGTTTTGGTGCTTGCTCTGGTGTTCAGCTCAGGATGGTCAAGGAAGAGGAGTGATATATTCACTCCCATGGTCTGAAATACATTTTCCAGAACAGATTGAGGCTGCAGAATCGGAGGAGACATGGCTGTAGCTCCATGTCATTCATTCATTCACTCCATAAATGTTTCTCAAGCATCAACAGTGCGCCAGCTGCCGTTCCAAGCACTGAGGATGTGGTGAACAAGGCAGAACAAGATCTTGACTTCAAAGAGCTGACGTTACTACGGAAGAGCTCAACAGTGTGGAAGGTCACTGAGGACATGGGTGCATTGAGTGCATTTGTAGGCAAGAAGGCGGTGAGCGCTAGGGAGGGGGAAACCTTGCAGGCAGGGAGGGTGGGGGAAGCAAAAGTTGCAACTTTAAGTTGGGAGTTTCTGGGATAGTCTCACTGAGGAAGTGCTATTTAAGCAGCTACTTGGAGGTGAGGGGTGGGAGGGCTGTGGCTGTGTGGATGTCTGAGGTAAAGCACAGAGACCCTGAGATCTCAGGGCTCTCCAACATGGTGTTGGGGTGTTGCGGGTACTGGAGGAATGATGGGGAACACAGAAGGGTCACTGAAAAAGCAGGGAGCACGGCAGGGTGATGGCAAGTCCGATATGACCAAGGCAAGTCCCAGCGTAAGCTCCAATACCAGATTAATGGTTTCCCATTTTATTCTCAAAAGTTCCCAGCCTGGGGATTTCTGTGGTAGCCCAACATTAGGGTTATTGGTTAGAATCTGTCTTCCAATGCAGGGGATGTGGGTTCAATCCTTGGTTGGGGAGAGAAGATCCCATACGCTGGGGCAAATAAACCCACACACCACAACTAGAAAGCCTATGTGCCACAATTGCTGAGCCAGTGAGCTCTAGAGCCCACACTCCATAACAAGGGAAGCCATGTATTTCAACAAAGACCCAGCATAGCCAAGAAACAAAAAAAATGCTCAGCCTGAACAATTAACATTATTATCTGTTTACCTGTTTAGAGGCCACTGTAAGGACTTGGACTCTGAGGGAGTTAAGAAATCCTTAGATGGTTGAGCAGAGGAGTGATGTGATTTCACTGGATTAGAACGGGCTCTGGCTGCTCCTTTGAGAACAGACTATAGGGCAGCAAAGGTAGAGGAAAGGAGAACATTTTGGAGGTAGCTATAACACTCCCACTGGTGTGGTAGACAGAACAATGACTCCCCAAAGACATCCATGTCCTAATTCCTGGAGCCTCTGAATATGTTACCTTAAGGTGGTAACATAGATGTTGCCAAGCTGATTAAGGAACTTGAGATGGGAGGATTACCCTGGATTATACAGGTGGGCCTGATGTGATAACAAGAGGCCTTCCAAGAAAGAGGCAGGAGAGTCAGCATCCCAAGAGAGAAGCAGAGGAGGGAGTGATGCACTTTGAAGATGCAGGGAGGGGCCAAGAGCAAAGGAATGCAGGCAGCCTCTGAAAGTTGGAAAAAGCAAACAGATTCTTCCCCTCAAGCCTCCGGAAGATCACAGCTTTGCTGACACTTCGATTTTAGCCCATAAACCTGCAGTCCCCAAACTTTTTGGCCCTAGAGACCAGTTTCGTAGAAGACAGTTTTTCCATGGACAGGGCTTGGGGATGGTTTCAGGATGATTTGAGATCATGTTTATTGTGCACTTTATTTCTACTATTATTACATCAACTCCACCTCAGATCAGCAGGCATTGGATCCTAGAGGCTGGGGACCCTTGCCTTAAAGAATCCCATCTGGACATCTGACCTATAGAACAATAAAAGGGTGTTCTTTTAAGTCACTAAGTTTATGGTGACTTTCTACAGCACAAGTAGAAGCTAAGTGGCCCATGGCTTGACCAACTAGCCACCTCTTCCTCTAACTTTCTGCCCTCCTGCCCTTAGAAGCAAGGGGCTTTGGAAAGAAGGACTTCACTTTTACCCTAACTCTTGGAGAAGTGTCAATAAACTATGGCCCACTGCCTGGTTTTGTAATAAAGTTTTATTGGCACACAGCCATGCTCACTTGTTTGCATATTGTCTCAGGCTGCTTGCACCCTGTAAGAGCAGAGTTGAGTAACTAGACAAACACCATATGGTCCTCAAAGCTGAAAAATATTTACTATCTGGACTTTTACAGAAAGTGTTTGCTGATCCTTGCCCTAGAAGACCCTTTGTGGCTTATTAACCACCACCCCGCCCCTCTGCCTGTGATGACCTCCCCCACGATGACCCCAGCCTTTCAGAGCTGCTGCACCGTCCATAGGTGAGGCTGTATCAGCCACACATGGCTCAGCGTGACCCTGCTACCCTGGTCATTGAATGAATCAAACTGGACCAGGCACACTCGCTTTCGGATTTTGGAACCTAGGTTTCAAAGAGGGAGGGCTTATGGTTGGAGCTGAGAACAAGCCTTGACATGCGGTTGCTGCTTAGCAGATATTTTTCAAATGGGTGAATCCTTCTGGGAGATGTAGGGTGGGCCTCATCCGCAGAGCAAAGAGAGAACTAAAGAGACCCAGTCTACAGGAACAGAACCGAAAAGCAGATGTGCAGGACAAGCAGACACAGACATCAGCGTGCTCCAAGGGGAGACAGGTTGGGGGAGCAGCTGTTTTGCCAAAGCTTTGTGGGTTCGTTATCTACTGCTGTGTAAGAAATTGCCACAAACTTCATGATTTAAAAGACAGACATTTACGGGGCTTCCATGGTGGTCCAGAGGTTAACACCTCAAGCTCCCGATGCAGGCAGTGCAGGGAATTAAGAATCCACAGGCCACATGGCACAGCCAAAAAGTAAGACATTTATAATCTCACAGCTCCTGAGGGTCAGAAGTCTGGCCATGGCTAAACTGGGTTCTCTACTCAGGGTGTCCTAAGACTGAAATCAGGATTCACTGGGGTGTGTGTCTTTCTGGAACTCTAGATCCTCTGTCAGGATCATGCAGTTACTGGCAGAATTCTGTTCTTTGCAGCTGTAGGATTGAGGCCCTGTTCTTTTGATGGCTATTTGCCGGAGGCTGCTCTTAGCACCTAGATGCTGCCTGCAGTTCCTTGCCATATGGCCCCCTCTCTGGGTCCTCTCAGGCTTCCAGACTCTTAGGAAGGGCCCACATCCTTTTGAGGGCTCACCTGATCTGGCCCACCTGGATCCTCTCCCATCAATGAACTCAGAATCAACTGACTGTACCCTAATCATGGACGTGAAGTCCCATCAAGTGTGCAGGTTCGGCCTGCACTCAAGGGGAGTGGATTATACAGGGCGTATACACCAGGGAGGGGCCTCCCAGGTGGCTCAGTGGTAAAGAATCCACCTACCAATGCAGGTTTGATCACAGGTTCTGGATGATTCCCTGGAGAAGGAAATGGCCACCCACTCCAGTATTCTTGCCTGGGAAATCCCATGGATAGAGGAGCCTGGTGGGCTACTGTCCAAGGGGTCGCAATGAGTTGGACACGACTGAGCACATTTGCAAGCACTCCAGGGAAGGGGACCTCAGGGCCAACCTCCCTCCTTGGTTCCGGCTTGATTTCTGGTTTCCAGTGCTCGAATGGCAGGAGCTAGCCTTCTCTCTGGAGAAGGCAATGGCAAGCCACTTCAGTACTCTTGCCTGGAAAATCCCATGGATGGAGGAGCCTGGTAGGCTGCAGTCCATGGGGTTGCTACAAGTCGGTCGCGACTGAGCGACTTCACTTTCACTTTTCACTTTCACACAATGGAGAAGGAAATGGCAACCCACTCCAGTGTTCTTGCCTGGAGAATCCCAGGGACGGGGGAGCCTGGTGGACTGCCGTCTATGGGGTCGCACAGAGTCGGACACGACTGATGCGACTTAGCAGCAGCAGCAGCAGCCTTCTCTCCCTTGGGCCCCACAAAATGGACACAGCTCCGTGTGATAAATGAGCGCTTTCGCTTTAGCTGGCCCCAGTGGACCTCTGTTAGAGAACCTTGGCTGAGACTGTGATGGGATGGGGGTCCCAAAGACACTGCCTCGATTTCAGCCTCACTTGCCTGTGGTGTGCAGGAACCTTCCCTCCCCAAGAGCCAGGGGAAAGGAAGCAACCAGACAGAAGTGCTTTCTGAGCCACCCGTGGGCTATGGCCCAGATGACACCACGCTGCCGTGAACCCTGGCTGCTGCCCCAGCGCACTCAGGCTTAATGCATTGACGTTGGCAGCCTTTGTATATCTTGTCATGCCAATAGGGTAATTGAAATGGAATTGTCTCCAAGCATCCAATTAATCAACAAATAAATCATAAACCTGAGGCCATTCACTCAGAGCAGCAAAGAGGCTTCTTCCTGGCTTCCTGACCACTGGAGTTGATTAAACCTAGTTCGACTTTATGTACATCATCTAGCAAGCTTTAGGAGAAGAGAAGGAAGGTGGGGTGGGTGGGGAGAAGACAAGGAAGGTGGTGATTTCTACAGCATTTGCTGAAGCCCCAGGAACTGTGCTTTCTATAATGAGACCTTATTCTTCCCTCAAGAGGTTTACGGACCGAATTTCATTTACAAAAACGTCCTTGCAAAGTAGGGACTATGATGCACATTTTACAAAGAAGGATGTCAAGCCCCAGAGAGGTTGAGCAAATTGCCAAAGGTCACACAGCAAGTAGAGGGTGGAATCTGGGTTCAAAACTAGGCTTATCTAGCTTTAAGAGCTATGTTCTTTGCACTCTATGTTCTACCAGAAATGTGATCTAAATAGAAATAGTTTCAACTGTGGAGCCAAATTTGAAGAAGAGAATTGTGCAAAATGAGAAAATATTCGAATGGCTGTCCTCCACCATCACTCCTATAGCTTAGCCTTTGTAAAAACTAATTATTTATGTGGCTGCTGCACTCAGGATCCTCTTTGCATCTTGCAAGATCTTTCACTGCAGCGTATGGACTCTCTAGTTATAGTGCACAGGCTCAGTTGCTCTGTGGCATTTGGGATCTTAATTCCCTGACCAGGGATTGAACCTGTGTCCCCTGCATTGCAAGGTGGATTCTTAACCACTGGACCACCAGGGAAGTCCCTAACTCAGCCTTTTTAGGTGCTGATGTCAGCAGTGAAAGTGAGAGGGAACGTTCTCTGGTGGATTTTCATTCTTTGGAAGAACATTCTCATGTTCCTAGGATAACTCGTCACTTCTTAAAAGCCCTTGAATTCCCAAAACTCTTGCATAAGCCAGAGCATTCCCTCCCCTTTGGATAGGTGGGGAAGCTCTCACACTTGGCTCACAAAATAGAGGATATAGTGTTTTTATCTTAGGAGCTCTGAAAACTTTCTGAATGATAGACTGTCTTCACACCCCAGTTCCCTCTTTTTTCACCATTGTTGGAAGTTCAAATCAAGAGGGTAAATTGATCCACAGGCAAATCAGCTGAACTAAAGGCACAGGGCATTCAAAAGAGCAGGAAAAACTGCAGTGGCCACTAAACTTTGCCTCAGAACACATGCAGATTCTGGGAGGGATTCCTGTGCCCACTCCAGGAAGGCTTGTGTCTGCTGTGGGGACTCTATGAGCAGCTGCTGCTGCTGCTGCTAAGTCGCTTCAGTCGTGTCCAACTCTGTGCGACCCATAGACAGCAGCCCACTAGGCCCTGCTGTCCCTGGGATTCTCCAGGCAAGAACACTGGAGTGGGTTGCCATTTCCTCCTCCAATGCATGAAAGTGAAAAGTTAAAGTGAAGTTGCTCAGTCGTCTCTAACTCTTAATGACCCCATGGACTGCAGCCTACCAGGCTCCTCCATCCATAGGATTTTCCAGGCAAGAGTACTGGAGTGGGGTGCCATTGCCTTCTCCTCTATGAGCAGACAGAAGGCTTATTCTCATGGTTCCAAGAGAGCCTGTCCAGCTCTGCTGGAGGCAGTGTGACCCTGAATGCTTTTAGTTGGTGGAGGGGAGGTGAGATGCTGCTTTACTGAGCAGTTTGCTGTGCAGTGGTAACGGGGACAGAAACCAGCCTTTTCTTGGAGGAGGCACCGAGACACATCTGCAGTAAGTAGGAGAGCATATGCCCTGCAAGGCTGAGTTTTTGTTGGTCAGAACCAAGCTGGGCATGCTGGAGTTATGGTGAATACCCAGCAGCCCCCAGTGGCAAACTGGTCCCTCCCCAGGGAGCTGTGGCTTCAGAAATCCTTGCAGCTCTGAGTACTAACCAATGGAGTGGTGGATAATAGCATTAACGATGCTGGGCTGTGTGGAGAGCTGCAATCCTCAGCACACGGACAGTATTCCTAGGCCAGAGGCCATCAAGCTGATGTGCAGAGCATTGCTGGAGAGAGAGGGAGGGGTTGACAGACCCCTGTCAGCCAGGGCCATGCACACTCCTTCACCAACTTCCCTCCAGTTCCTCTTCATCCTTGCCTTCTCTCCATAATGCCAATGTACGCTTCTCTTCTCTAGATGATTATCACCTCCAAGTGTCTCCTGCCAAAAGCCTCCCCCAGCCCAATTCCATCCTACCCTTCACCTGAAGGAAAAAAAAAATGAACCTGATTATATCACAGAGCTTGGTCTAGGGCTTCCCTGGGGACTCAGATGGTAAAGAATCTTCCTGCAATGCCAGAGACCCAGGTTTGATCCCTGGGTTGGGATGATCCCCTGGAGAAGGGCATGCCAATCCACTCCAGTAATCTTGCCTGGAGAATCTCCATGGACAGAGGAACCTGGTGGGTTACGGTCCATGGGGTCTCAAGGTCAGACATGACTGAGTGACTAACACGCAACCCAGACACATAGCGTGGTCTGGGCTCGGCAGACCTCCCCACCTCAGCTGCCAGCCCCGCCTGCCTTAGGCTTTATGTGCTGTCCTGTGGAGCCACACCCCAGGTTGTGCTTGACTCTTTCTCCTTCATTTGCCTGGAATTCGCTTAGTTCACCTTCCTTCCAACCCCCAGAGTCCACCTTGACTGGACTCTGCGGGTTCTGGCTACTACATGTAGGACTAACGGAGCACTTGGGAGTTCACTTTTGTCACGTCCTGGTGTGGTGGTCCTGCTCTCTGTTTACAGGCCCGGAGATCACAGAGAGGGCTCTGTGGATGGTGCCCTTAGTGTCAGAGAAGACTTCTTTAAGGGGTGCACACTCCCACGCAGCTGGAGCAGAACCATGCCCTGCACGTCCTGCTTTACGTTCCTGTCTGCTGGCTGAGCACTTGTCACGCGACGCTGGTTGTTGTTGTTCAGTTGCATCAGTTCCTCGGTGCTCAGCCTTCTTTATGGTCCAATTCTCATGTCCATACATGGCTACTGGGTAAAACCACGCCTTTGACTATACAGACCTTCATTGGCAAAGTAACGTCTCTGCTTTTTAATACACTGTCTAGGTTTGCCATAGCTTTTCTTCCAAGGAGCAAGCATCTTTCAATTTCATGGCTGCAGTCACCATCCACAGTGATTTTGGAGCCCAAAAAAATAAAGACTCACTGCTTCCATTGTTTCCCCATCTATTTGCTATAAAGTGATGGGACCAAATGCCATGATCTTAGTTTTTTTAATGTTGAGTTTTAAGCCAGCTTATTCACTTTCCTTTTTCACTTTCATCAAGAGGTTCTTTAGTTCCTCTTCGCTTTCTGCCATAAGGGTGGTGTCATCTGCATATCTGAGGTTATTGATATTTCTCCCGGCAATCTTGATTCCAGCTTGTGCTGGACCTGGTCATTTATCTGCCTCTACTGTGTCCAGGGCCCATGTATAATTGGTGCTCAATTTTTGAATCAGTGAATGCATGGATAGATGGTAGATACATGTGTGGGTAGATGAATGAGTGGATAGATGGGTGGGTGGGTTGATGGATGGACAGGTGGGTGGATGGATGGATGGGTAAGTGGATGAATGGGTGGGTGGGTGGATGGGTGGATGGATAGATGGGTAGATGGGAGGATGGATGAATGGGTAGGTGGATGGCTGGATGGGTGGGTGGACGGATGGGTGGGTGAATGGATGGATGGATGGATGGACGGGATTGCTTTACCCACTCCATGGGCTACTTCAGGATGCAGATCCTATCTTGATCACCTTCACCTCCCTAGCACTCAGAACAGTGCCTGAATCACATAACTGCTCAATAAATGTCAGAGGAAAGGATGCTGGAGAAGGGGTGGATCCACAACATTGGTCCCCACAATTACCTCAGGCCAGGCAAGTCCCATGGGCATTTGGGGACCCAGAGACCTACAATGTTTTCCTAGGTTGTTGCCTTGTAGTGTTCTAAGAATTCTGGAACCTTCTCCCGCATCTTGTGAAAGAGAAGGTCCTGCAGAATCTCCCACCAGATTAGAGAACTGAGACAATAACAGTGTGCATGGTGAAAGTGATAAGTAGTTTCTTTAGGGTTTTTTTTTTATTTCTGAACCCATGGGGTTTTGTTTTCTCTTAAAAGATGCTGAACTACTCACTGAACTTCCATGAAGAGAAATCAGAGGGTAGCTTCCTGTTCCTCACTCAGGATCAGCTTTCCAAAATGGCCCTTTGAGATTAAAAACTCTTTCAAGGCAAATGAAACAACCTGGATAAACTTAGGTATGCTGCTTCTGCTAAGTCACTTCAGTCGTGTTCCACTCTGTGTAACCCCAGAGACGGCAGCCTACCAGGCTCCCCCGTCCCTGGGATTCTCCAGGCAAGAACACTGAAGTGGGTTGCCATTTCCTTCTCCAATGCATGAAAGTGAAGTCACTCAGTCATGTCCGACTCCTAGCAAACCCCATGGACTGCAGCCTATCAGGCCCCTCCGTCCATGGGATTTTCCAGGCAAGAGTACTGGAGTGGGGTGCCATTCTCCTAAACTTAGGTGTAGTGGCATGTTTTATGAGAAACTGATGAGGAACCCTGAAATATATTTAAATCTTGCTCTTTGAGCCGGAATGCAAATAGTGCCTTTCCATTAACTAACTCAGGGTTGCCTCTCTACTGTGTGTGTGTGTTTTAGAGTTTTGTAGGAGTATTCTTAGAATTTTCCTTGTTGGAAGGCTCACTTACCTCCTTGATGCTCCGAGATAACTATGTAGAAAAACAGAACCATCCCCAGATTCCTCACACTTGGAAAGAACCTAATTCAGGCATCATTTCCCTCCAACATTCATAGAACAGGATAAACAAAGGGACAAACCCATTAGCAGGGTTCTTTCCACCACTGATGTGTCAGTTCCATGAAGTACCTCGTCTGTCCTGTTCACTGCTCATCCCCAGCATCTTGAACTGTGCCTACAACAGACAAGATGCTGAATAAATGTTTGTGAACAAGCTGCAAGCTGCTAGATTATAGGCTCTGGGATGGCAGGGACCATGTTCTTGCCCATTTTATGCATGAGTTTGTTTCTACCACAGTCACAGAATAGAAGCTCATTCATTCACTGAACAGCTACCATGTGCCAGAGATTACTCAGGACCCTGGAGGAGCATTTGTTGAATTAACTGGTGCATCCAAGCATACATGATTGAATGGATGAAGAAACAAATGCATGAAAAAAAAAAAACCACAATGAGCCATCCGTCCACCCGCCAATAACCAATTTCATCTCCCTTTGTTCCAGTTCTGGAGTGCTAAGCCTAGAGAGTTCTCCCCCTGTACTGCTTCCCCCTTACTTTGCTCTCCCCAATGAACCTTCCCCACCTCGGCCCACCAAAGCCTCCAGGAAGTGTCAACTCAGGTAACATTTGTTTGAATCACCCCAACTGGTGTGAAGTGAACGGTCTTGCCTTTGAATCGCTCTGTCCCCTTTTATCTCAGCAGTTGAGCACAGTTCCAGAACCATTCACTGAGCCCCTCCTATGGCCGCCATGGGGGCAGGAACCAGGGATGCAGGGATAGCAAAGAGCCAGTCTCCACCCTAGGAGGCACTGGTGTTCAGCATGAGTCCCGCCTGCCTGGATTGTGAAAGCACCGTGGTTCTGAGACAGAGATCCCCACTTTGGAAACACACAGAGTACCCAGAGCTGAGTCTGATCAAACAGGTGCCCCACACTCACTCAGCGGTTGCACATGTGAGGCGTGTCGCCTTGGAAGTCTTTGCTTTAGTGGATTTGAAATGAGGAGCAGGGAGGAGCAAGCTGAAGGATGCTATGGTGGGGCAAGGAAAGTGCTTCTCAGACGGGGACTCAGGAGACGGGGCTAGGGGTTACCATCAGATGGCACCAAGCTTGCCTCCATGAACAGGTGCCCTCATGGGTAGTAAAAGGTCATTGCAGCAAGGAGATTTTGATAGCAACCCAGATGATTTCTGGGCTTGGTTAACCAAAACAAAACAGAATGAAACCTTACTCCGTTCTCAGACCTAAGGAAGTGTAGGAGGCCACTAGCATCCGTGGTCTGTCTCCACGGTGCCCAGTCCTGCTGTCCTTCCTGTTGCTTCGTTTTCATGTCCCCCAGGTCCTCTCTACCTTGTGCTGCTCCTGGTTTTCTTGAACAACTTTAGCACCAGTGATGGAAAGAGGCGCCCATGTGACTCAAGCAGTAGGATATCACCAGCACCCAGAGGCAGTCCCAGCCCCTCCTGTCCCCAAGGTAGACACAGTCCAGACTTCCAGCACCAGCGGACATACAGCTGCTGGGGTGGTCTGGCCTGAAGCCGAGCTCCTGTCCACCCGTGGGCTGTGTTACACCGTTGTTGTTGTTCAGTCACTAAGTCACTCCTACTCTTTGCAACCCCATGGACTGCAGCACGCCGGGCTCCTCTGTCCTCCACTGTCTCCTCGAGTTTGCTCCGATTCATGTTCATTGAGTCGGTGATGCTATCTAACCCATTATCACAGACTAATCTCATCGTTAAAACCTCCAGTGATGAGGCAGATGAATCAAACTGCCTCACATCCTAACCAAAAGCTTTGACCAGAAACCCAGACAGACCCTGCTTCAACCCTGCCCCTCAGACCTGAGCACCCAGTGCCAAGACCAGCCTGGCAGCCCAATGGGCTTCTCTCATCAAAGAAGAAAAACACATTCTTCCTTTAACAAAAGGGTTTCTCCACAACTGTTTTGAGATGATAAGCAGCTCAGAATAGATAGGATTGATAGTACAGTAAGGTAAATAAAGGGTCCCCCAGAACAATAGCAGAGCCTTTTTTTTTTTTCTTTGCTGCTAGCAAAGCCAAGAGAAATTAGCACTGTGAGAATGCGGGGAAGTGATTGCCGCTCCAACAACTCTCTAATTAACAGTTATTAATGTCATAATAAAACCGAAAGGAGGCTTTTCTCATCTCACTGTCGAGTGACTGCTTGGGATGGTACCTAGCTCAGCGTGGAGAGCCTCTGCCTCTCAGGTCAGAAACTTGGCAGGGGTTCTTCTCTGTGATGCTCTAGCTTGGACTGGGCAAGTGTTAGTTGCTCAGTCGTGTCTGACTCTTTTGCTACCCCGCAAACTGTACCCGCCAGGCTCCTCTGTCCATGGAATTTTCCAGGCAAGAAAACTGGAGTGGTTAGCCATTCCCTTCTCCAGGAGATCTTCCAAACCCAGGGATCAAACCTGGATCACCTGCATTGTAGGCAGATTCTTTACCATCTGAGCCATGATCCAAGTGTGGAAGGGGGTTTCTAGTCATCACCAGAATCATTACCATTGATAACGATATTACCAACAGCTCATCCATTGGAGCTTTGTTTAGACCAGGGGTCCCCAGTCCGTGGCCTGTTAGGAACCAGGCCATACAGCAGGAAGTGAGCAGTGGGCTACGGAGCTAAGCTTCATCCGTATTTACAGCTGCTCCCCGATTGCCCACATTACCACCTGAGCACTGCCTCCTGTCAGATCAGTGGCAGCATTAGATTCTCATAGGAGCACAATAAGTGTAATGGGTTTGAATCATCTCGAAACCATCCTTCCCACCCAGTCCATGGAAAAATTGTCTTCCATGAAGCCAGTCCCTGGTGCTAAGAAAGTTGGGGACCACTGGTTCAGACAAATGCTGCCAAAGACACTGTTTTCTGGACCCCTGTCACTACCCATCCTCATTTGTCACCAGTCTTCAAGAGGCTGCTCTGTGCATCTCTGAGGACGTCAGCGGTCTCTGCCCTCGTGGAGATATAACCCAGCAGAAGTGAAATATAACCGGAGTTGGCCATGAAGGAAGAATCTTTTTTTTTTTAATGTCAATAATCTGTTTAATAATAAAAATATTTAATAAATGACCATTTACACTGAACAGTGTTATACTTAATTTCTTGCAAGTGGATGAAAATAGATTACAGTGCTATAAATTAACCTTCCTAGAAAATACTTGGAAAATCTAATCCATTACCCACTTTTAGACAGACCCTTCGTAAGCCATCCAGAAGAGATGAAATGAGCTTTTCAAATGACTTTTTGTGTATTATACTTGAAAACCATCACAGAATTACTCCTTTGCTTTCTCTAGCTTGTTAGAACAAATAATGTTTTTAAAAAGTCTAAATTTTCTAAATAGCATTTTGTCTTTCTTCTGATCCCACTTCTGAAGATTCTGAAGAATGAAGTATAGTTGATTTACAATGCTGTGTTACCTACTGCTGCACAGCAGAGTGACCCAGTTACACATTTGTTGTTCTTATTCACTCAGACATGTCCACCTCTTTTCGACTCCATGGGCTGCAGCACGTCAGGCTTCCCTGTCTTTCACCATCTCCCGGAGCTTGCTCAAACTGATGCCCATTGAGTCAGTGATGCCATACACATACATGCTTTTTCATTATGGTTTATCACAGGATATTTTTAAAATTTACTTTATTAAGGACTAGTTGACAGACATCACTGTATATATTTCAAGTGAACAATGTGATGATGGGATAATCTGAACGGTGGCATTGCTGGGTCGTGGGATCATTTTAGGTTTAACTTTGGAGGAACCACAAAAATATTTTCACAGCAGCTGCACCGTTTCACACTCCCACCGGCAGTGCTCAAGTGTTCTCACTTCTCCACAATCTCACCAGCACTCGCTGTTTTCCATTTGGGGTGGTTCGACAGCCTTCCCGATAGACACGAGGCACTATTAGGTTGATACTTGGTCCAGCACCAACTGCTTTGATCTGAGCACTGTCCTCTAAGTTTTCAGCTTGATCGTGTTCCCAGTTTTTCACAGATTTCAACTTTTGTTCTTTCCTCCATTGAACAAAAGGGTAGTGAGATGACCAGGGTGGTACCTTGAGAAGCTCAGCTCTTGGTCGTCCAGTGAGATGACCAGGGAGGTGCCTTGAGAAGCTCAGCTTTTGGTCGTCCAGTGTTGGCTTAGAGACCAGCCCATCCTCTCATCCCTCTTCCCTGTGACTTGGACACAGTGTATCAGGTTCCACCCAGTTCTTTTTAACCAAGAAAGGCGCCTTTCTTCAGAATCCCCTGGGTTTTCTCCCAGAAAATTGTGTTTTAATATATGAATCTAAGTGAGCCCTCAAGGATACATGAGCAATAAATAAACCACTTTTCTTATCCTTCTGACAGTGTTGGGCTCACAGGAATGTGGGAGGAATGCAGCAGCTCAGGAATGAGCCCTCTTCTGTGGAAAGCAGAACGTGTTATAAATGTCACATGGTCAGGAGTCCACAGACCTGGGTCCAAGGACTTACTGGCTTTGTAACTTTGGGGAAGTTGATCTTTTTTGTTTTCTTGGAAGTGGGGAGGTTGGTAGGGGTGTAATCGAAAGTGGGGTCCAGCTGCTCACCGCTCAAAAGCCGATAAAGAGACCAGATTGGTTGAAAAGAAAGTTTGCTTTATTTTGGATGCCAGCAACCAGCGGGTATAGCAGGGAGGACCCCTGTCCAAAAGCCTACTCCACCCCCTAGACAGTCAGGGGTAAGAGCTTTTATGGAAGGAGGGAGGGGGCTACATGCAGAAACAACACAGTCATCGAGATTAGTCATCAGTGGTCTGATCAGCCTCATCTTGATCGTTTTAGCTATGCTTAATCGTCAGTTCCACGGCCGGTTTGTTCCCATCCATTTCCTTGAGGCCAGTTCTCAGAATCGGGGCAGCTTATGTCATGGCTACAGTCTAGTCATCGTGTAGTTAACTTCTTCCACCTGGCTGAAGTTTCAGTGTCTACAAGATAGTTCACAGAATATGGCTCAAAATATCATCTGTAACCCTTGCAAAGTAACTAAAGCCCTTAACTATGCTTAATATGTGCGTGAGTGTGTGTGTGTGTGTTCAGTCGCTTAGTTGTGTCTCACTTTTTGCAACCCTGTGGAGTATATGTAGCCCTCCAGGCTCCTCTGTCCCTGGGATTTCCCAGGCAAGAATACTGGAGATCTCCAGGGGATCTTCCCAACCCCGGGATCAAACCCACCTCTCCTGCATTGGCAGGGGGAGTCTTTACCACTGCGCCACCTGGTAGGCCCTATGCTTAATGACTCAACTATCATTATTCAGTTTTTTTAGATTGTTTTCCTTTGTTTCTGCATTTTCTCATTTCTCTGCTTAAAATTATTCTTTGGCTAAACTTTTTCCACAGACAAAAAGCCAGGCAGAGGACATCGGGGGAGAAAGACCAAAAGGTCTTGCTCTGTTTCAGGGGGAGTTGTTCACTCCTTTTTTCTGTAATCTCTTTGTGCCTCAGTTAGTGATACCTCATTTATAAAATGATGGTAATAATTGGTCCCCCTCATATGGTTGTTGGGAGGATTCGATGAGTGGGAGCGTTGCCTATAAGTCACCTGTAAGTGTCTGACCTAGAGAGCATGCTCCCAATCTGTTAACTCACATTAGTTTTGTTGAGCTTTGTGTCTTTCAGCCTCAATCTCTTCTTCTCTAAAATGGGGGTAATATAAGTTTATGTTTCAAAGGTCAGTGTGTAGCCTAAGGGAGCCAATGCATGTAAAGCTCTTGTCGTGGGCTTGGTACAGAGTCACTGCTCAGCAAGCTTGAGTCATGTTGTCCCTCCCAGGATTGTCAGTGCTGCCTCCAGGGCCCTGAGATAGGCGGGTGTTTATCCTTAGCTCAAAGCACTGTGATGATTTGTTGTTGTTTCGTCACCCAGTCATGTCCAACTCTCCATGGACTGCAGCATACTAGGCTTCCCTGTCCTTCACCATCTCCAAGAACTTGCTCAAACCCATGTCCATTCAGTCGGTGATGCCATCCAACCATCTCATCCTCTCTCGTCCCCGTCTCTTCCCGCCTTCAATCTTTCCCAGCATCATGGTCTTTTCCAATGAATCAGTTCTTTGCATCAGGTGGCCAAAGGATTGGAGCTTCATCTTCAGTATCAGTCATTCCAATGAATATTCAGGATGGATTTCCTTTAGGACTGACTGGTTTGATCTCCTTGCAGTCCAAGGGTCTCTCAGCAGACTTCTCCAATGCTACAGTTTGGAAGCATCAGTTCTTCAGTGCTCAGCCTTCTTTATGGTCCAACTCTCACATCTGTACATGACTACTGGAAAAACTACTGTTGATGATAACCAGCCTCAGTTGATTGATCCATAGCAGGTGAGGAGGAAGCTTTACAAGCATCAGAATGGTCTCCTGAATTCTGTAGGAAAAAGAACACTAATTAGTCCAAAGATACATGTTCTCTTCTCTGCTCTGCCTCCAATTTTCTGTTCGACCACATGCAAGGCACTCCAGTCTCTAAGCCTCCATTTCCTGCTATTAAAGGACCTCATCCAAGAGGATACATCAACATGACCACGAGCCATCACTCGCTGTGGCAGACATTCCCTATTGATCCCAGCACTTCTATCTACTGAGACCAGTCTTAACCTCAGAATCCTTCTCAGCACAGTGCTACAGGCAACAACTAACAATCAACTGCCAGTTAATGAGTTGAAACCTATTTGATATTTTCAGGGGAAATTCCAATTCGGTTCATAAGCTCTTCTCTGGCACCCCCATTGACATGGGCAGACATGCCCAGATTTCTTTTAAAACTGTCTCGTTAGATATAGCCCCTGAATGTTTCCACTAGGCCAGGTGTCTGAGAACACCCTCAATAGAAAAAGAAGTGCTCTTAAGCCACTCTTACATTTCCTCCAGAAGAGGGCTTCGGCTTGCCACAAGGAGGCTGACTCGAGTCAAGGAATTAATCTTAAGGGGAAGTAACAGACTGATAAGAAGAGGCAGCTACCCCCTGCAGCCTGGATCTTCAGGTTCTGCCACAGGTAATGGAGGGGAGCTGGCTGCAGGGGAGGGGTCCCTATAGTTTGTGATGAGGAAGGGGGCATATTACCTCTTGAGTTGGATTTTCTGTGCAGGCACTTCTTCCTTGGTGCTCAGAGACTGTGCCTTCCCACCGAGGCCACCAGCCTGCCGTTTGTGTTGAAGGCTGACAGACAGCTCTGGCTTCTCCACTTCCTGCCCTGAGAGCCTTGGCCAGTTATCAGGGACCATACATGTGATGAAATGAAACACCAACATACTCACCACCAAGAAGAAAGAAAGGAAGAGTACGTGTTAAAAACTGGTGAAATCTGAGGCATGGCACCAATATCCATTTCCTGGCTTTGATATTGTATTATGGTTATGAAACCTGGAGGAGGACATGGCCACCCACTCCAGTATTCTTGCCTGGAGAATCCCAAGGACAGAGGAGCCTGGTGGGCTACAGTCCATGCAGTCATGAGTCGGACATGACTGAAGTGACTTAGCACAGGGTTATGAAGATGGTAGAAGCCTTATTATGAATACAAGGGACCTTGCTGTACAACTTTCAACTTTGTGTGAGTATGTCACAATGTCATAATAAAAGGTTTTTAGAAATAAGATTCTAGAAAATGCATGGAACAATCTCAAGACCATACCCATGGGCTGTAACCACAAACAGCATTTCCTCTGCCTGGTTCCCAGTTCAGGGTATTGTTTAAAGACAGTGGTCACAGCCTTTGCATTTCCAATACCAGAGTCTGAATATCCAAGCCCATCTTTTAGGCCAGTTGTTTACCTGTATTCACAGGAGGAACAAAGTTCTAGCTGTTCCATATTCCAGATATGAACACTGAGGCCTCAGCCAAAGTAATCCTGTATACCTGGGAAAGCTTATCACTGGGCATATTTTTCTTTTCAAACTCATAATCTGGGAAGTTCAATAGCTTTCTATTTTAACAATTGCTTGTTTGATTTATGTACATGACAATATTTCTTTCATTTAAAAAAAAGCCTTAAAAATTCATTTTTGAATTTTGAAAAAGCCTTTCATTTCCTCTGCATAGCCTTGAAAAGCCCAAGGCCTGGAAAGGGTTGATCAATTCACTTGTTAATTACTCTTGTATTGAGGAAGCCTCTAAACCTATTCTAATCTCCCAAAGATGACTTCTATCTGAGCCCATGCTGCTGGGTCAGGTGGCAAGCAGGGTGTCAGCACTTTAGAAAACACACGATTTTTAGAGATTCCGTTGGTAGGGTTCTCACATCATGAGACTATACCTGGAAAGAAGCCACAGAATCTGTTCGGTTCATGGCCAGGCCCACCTTAAACCAAGCGGTACCATTTTTGTTCCATGACCATGGTCAGGTCATGTGGGGGCTTCATTTATAATATGACCCAAACTTCAGCCTTTTTCCTTCAGAGAGGTAATGTGATGCTTTTTGTGTTTGCTCGTTGGTTTGGATTTTTTAAATAGCTTTATTGCCTTGGGGAAATGATACATGCTCACTGTAAGTTAATTTTACATTTCACCGCCCTGCTATAATTACAGTTAATCTCTGGGTCTTTCCGGGCCTCTAAGACACATGTGGATATTGTATACACATGTGGATATAATGTATCAGTTCAATTCAGTCTCTCAGTCATGTCCGACTCTTTGCGACCCCATGAATTGCAGCATGCCAGGCCTCCCTGTCCATCACCAACTCCCGGAGTTCACTCAAACTCATGTCCATCGAGTTGGTGATGCCATACAGCCATCTCATCCTCTGTCGTCCCCTTCTCCTCCTGCCCCCAATCCCTCCCAGCATCAGAGTCTTTTCCAATGAGTCAACTGTTCGCATGAGGTGGCCAAAGTACTGGAGTTTCAGCTTTAGCATCATTCCTTCCAAAGAACACCCAGGACTGATCTCCTTTAGAATGGATTGGTTGGATCTCCTTGCAGTGCAAGGGACTCTCAAGAGTCTTCTCCAACACCACAGTTCAAAAGCATCAATTCTTTGGCACTCAGCTTTCTTCACAGTCCAACTCTCACATCCATACATGACCACAGAAAAAACCATAGCCTTGACTAGACAGACCTTTGTTGTCAAAGTAATGTCTCTGCTTTTGAATATGCTATCTAGGTTGGTCATAACTTTCCTATATTGCATTAATGTATACTTGCATACCTTTCAGAAACCTGTCTTGTCATTTGCATTGTTAGAGACATGGCCATTCTTTTCTTTATGATCAGTGAATTCTAACCTTTTTATTTCATCACCATCTTATTTATAGCTGACACAGTGTAGCACTGTTGTGCTCAGCACTATTCCCAGAATGTCTCACATCATCTCATTTAACCCTATAAAATGAGTACTGTCTCCATTTTTAGCAGAGACTATTGCAACGCAGAGATGGTATGAGATTTACCCAGGGTCACACAGCCAGGGCAGGGACTTGAATCCAGCAGTCTGCTGCTAGAATCTATGCTCTTAACCACTGGGCTTCACTGCTGCTCAATCCTGAATCCAGGTGTCTTTGAACTCCTCTGGCTCCCACATGGTAAATGCTTGACACACAGAACACCTTCCACTTTCTGTTTCCATGGCAGACATCACTAATGGATCATAGCCCCTTTCTTCTTGAGGATTATCGTGAGATATCATGGTTTCCCCAAATCTAACAAAATAAACAATGGCTACCTTTGGGGACTCATCTTCAACAGAGTTTTGTTGCAGCCTAACTGCATTTGGACAACCTAGAGTTAACTAGAGAGGAGGGATGGGCCACAGAGGATCATTTTATCACAGTGTACTTTATGGAAAATGTTGCCAAATAGAGTGCATTAGTGATATCAGTACTTTAAATTTGTACAGTGACCACAGCTCAGAGAGCAGCAAACCTTGGTTAATGTCAGTTGCCAAGAGTTTACTGTGAATATCAGTGATTGGAGGGCACCAGGGAGATCCAGGAAGCATGCCTTCAACTAGTGTTCACTCACACAACAAACATATATTAAGCACCTCCGGTTTATGCACAGAGATTGGGTTTATTTTACACGCATATGTGTGTGTTATTGTGTTCTGTAGCTCAGTTGTATCCAACTCTTTGTGAGCCCATGGACTGTAGCCTACCAGATTCCTCTGTCCATGGGATTTTCCAGGCAAAAATATTGGACTGGGTCACCATTTCCTCCTCCAGGGGATCTTCCTGACCCAGTGATCGAACCCATGTCTCCTGTGTCTCCTGCACAGGCAGGCAGATTCTTTATTACTGTGCCCCCTGGGAAGCCCCAATCACAGATAATACCAGACAGTGTTAGCGGGGTTGTGTTTGAAGAGGACAAGCTTCTCTCCATCCCCAGTTTGGTTTCAACTGAGAATTAAAGACATGGGAGATAGACAGATGGAGAACACAGTCATTACCAACAGAGCTGAATGACTGGGAAACCAGAGTTGGATTTTGGCCAGTTTTGCACCCCAGTGGCAGGTAGGCTGAAGGACCACAGGCCTCTGATTCTCCAGCCATAGTTTCTCTTAGTACTTAACTTTGGCAGAGAACAGACCAGGATGCATGTGTCCAGTGGACAGACAGGCTCTGGGAAGGTGGTTTTTCTTCTCCCAAACTGACCAGCCAGACAGGAGTGAGTGAGGGGCAGAGGGGGGCCCTAAGTATGAGTGCCTAGGGCTCCCTCCATAGGGACACTTGGCCAGAATTTGGGAGTTGCCCTCTAACTGGCCTGTGATAAGTTGGCACAGGCCTTGGGGATTCAGAGAAGGAAATGGATGTGAGCTTTAGCCACTGGGAAGAGTTCTTGGTGCAGGGCCCCTGACCTGGGCCTGAGAGTTGGGGTGAGTTTGGGCAAACAGGATGGAGGACCAGTACCCTGGGCCTGGATTCAGATGAGGAAAGACAATGATTTATGTGGGATACAGTGAGGAGGCCAGCAGAGGATCATGCTGGGCATAATCAGATATAAGACACAGCCAAGTAAATTGAGCAGGTTTACAAAATTCAAATCCATGAATCCAGATTTTTATATGAGTTCATGTCGGTGGGTAAAGTCTGTGGCTGAAGTTCACACTTCATGACGTGTAGGAACTGTTCTTGTGCGGGGAGCAGGAAGTTGTGTTCAGGGGAAAGAGAAGGGGCTTAGAAGTCTGGTAGAGTCTCCTGCATCTCCTGCACTGGAGGCAGATTCTTCACCACTGAGCCACCAGGGAAGCCCAATATAGATTACACACACACCCACACATGCACCCACACATATATGGGTTTCCCTGGTGGCAAAGTGGTTAAGAATCTGCCTGCAACTCCTGGGAAATTGTAATCTTCAGAAATAACTAACCTTCGTTAAGAGGGAGATCTCAGAGCAGATGCCCACAGGCTGCAGAAGAGGAAATGAGAAGCGGCCTCCAGACAGACCCGCATCATCACCAAGGCTTGCTGCTCTTTTCCTATTCACAGGGACGTGGGGTGGAGGGAAGCGCCTTCCTGGCCTGGAGCCCCTCCATGTCCGTGCCCTGTGAGGTCCCCTGGCAGTGGTGCTTTAATGATCGCTCAAGTGGCATTTAGCTTCTAATCAAGAGCAAGGAGGAAAGCACTGGCCAAGTAGGGTCAACGTTCCGGGGACTTTGCCTGCTTGGGAGGAACCCAGGGAATTATCGGGCACACAAAGCTACCTCTTGGCTGGACAAGAGGCCTGGAAAGCTTCCAGACACCCCACTGGTTAAAGAGGAAGTTGGCTTCATGGCTGACCTCGCTCAGGAATTGTACCAAGGACTGTCCACCTGAACTTGGGAGGCCGTGTCCACTGCATTTCTGCTGGGCTCGGTGCCTGTTGGTTTCTGCTGCTACATCATGCTATAGTCTAAATGTTCATGTCACCCCAGGATTCATGTGTTGAAGCTATAGTCTACAATGTGGTAGTATTTGGAGGTGGGGTCTTTGGGAGGTAATTTGGATGAGGTAAGTTTGGATGAGGTTGTGAGCATGAAACCCTCATGATTGGATCTGTGTCCTCCCTGGCTGCCCTGGAGGCTCAGATGGTAAAGAATCGGCCTGCAATGCAGGAGACCCAGGTTCAATCCCTAGGTTGGGAAGATCCCCTGGAGGAAGAAATGGCTACCCACTCTAGTATTCTTGCCTGGGAAATCCCATGAACAGAGGAGCCTGGTGGGCTACTGTCTATAGGGTCACAAAAGAGTCAGACACAACTTAGTGACTAAACAAGAACAAGGAGATGAAGACACCTGAGCACGCCCTCATGCTCCGTCCTCTCCCTCTCCCTCCCTTACCCCTCCTTCCCTCTCCTTCTGTCTCTCTCTCCCTCCCTTTCCCTCTCTCTCTCTCTCTTCTCTTACTCTCTCTGTCTGCCATGTGAGATAACTAGGAAGAGAGTCCTCACCAGAACCTAACCTCAGGCTTCCAGCCTCCAGAACCAAGAGCAATAACTGTCTGTGGTTTAAAATGACCAGCCTTTGGTCACCTGTCATGGCAGCCTGAACAGACTAAGCCACCAGCCTCCTCCTCACAACAAGCCCCCTGTCACAAGCCCATGTGAAGTGAAGCACGCGCAGCAGGGAAGCTCGGTGACAGAAGCAGCCTGTCTCAGGTCAGCGCTGAGCTTGAACCTGGCTTTTCCTGACTCTAGAACCCATGTTCTTCAGCACCTGAGTAGACACCCTGCCCTCAGAAGAGCCTGCTGGAGGCTCTTCCTGCCAGTTAGGCATCTTTATTTGTCCCCCACCTCAAGATAGCTTCTGCCTGATTTAGTCTTCATTCCAAGGGCTTCCCTGGTGGCTCAGGGAATCCACCTGCAGTGTAGGAGACACCGGAGACGTGGGTTCAATACCTGGGTCAGGAAGATCCCCTGGAGGAGGAAATGGCCACCCGCTCCAGTATTCTTGCCAAGAACATGGACAGAGGAGCCTGCTGGGCTGTAGTCCACGGGGTCATCAAGAGTCGGACACGACTGAGCAACTGAATACATGCACACACGTACACATCAAGGGAAGCAAGTCTGCAGCATTAGGAAAGCCAACTTCATCTCCGGTTGACCCAGCTTCGGAAGAGCCTCCACCTGGGCCCAGGGGTCCCAGTCAGTGTGACGATTAATACGGTAGGTTTAGGGGTGAGGTTTTGGAAATGACCTTTCCGGTTTCAGACCAAGCGCTCACCGCAGTTGTGCCTGAGAATGTTAATTTCTCATTACCATTCACTGCAGTCAGAGTCAGTTGTGAGCTGACGGTTGGAACAAGCCTCTTCCTGGGCCCAGAGCCTTCACAGTGCGGTCTCCTTGTGCCCCAGCCGGGGGCTGAAATGAAATCAAATCAGCCAGACTTCCTCTCTTCCCTCTCCCCAAACCTGTGCATTGAGAATAGGAGGGGGAAATCTTGCATTTTGAACGTCTTCTCACTAAGGAGTTTGCTGAAAGAATAGTTAATCTCTTTATCATAACTGGCTTGGCCACATTTCAATACTGAAAAGAAAAACAAAAAACAAATAGAACAGAATCTTTTGTATTTCTGCCAGAGGAGGGGGAAGGGATAGGCTTGTCATTTTGCAGACATTTTTGGTCAAGTGTCCTTTGGCCTTTTAATCTGTGCATTTGAGGTTTTGGATATTCTGTTGCAAGAGGAAGAAATTGTTGCCCCTTGCTTGTCTGCCACAGGGCTGTGAAACTCACTTTTGAATTCCCCTTGCAGAAGCTCAGGAATCTGCAGAGAAAGACTTTCAAGGCTGAGGATGCTGTTCTGGATGACTTACATCTGGAACATCACCTAACCTGGTTCTTCTGTTCCCAAGTGTCCATGGGAAATTGATTGTTACAGTGCATGAGTGTTTCTTTCAGTGTTCACAAACTGCACTTTATATGCAGAATTATATGTTACCATAGCCCATAGCTAACTCAATGCCTGTCTGCTCCTGCTTTCTCTGCAGTGTCCCATTTCTGAGTGATGACAGAAGAAAGACAAAGCTGACTGCTGAAGCTGGAAGGAAGGGTTGAAATATATGGGAATGACCAAAGGAATTTCAATTCAGAGTCTAGGTTTGAGTCCCAGCTCTTCCACATAATAGCTGTGTGACCTTGGGTAAATTAACCAACCTCTCTGAGCTTCAGTTTCCTTATTAGTAAAATGGCAATGACAAATTCACCAAGTTTTATGGGCAAAAAAAAAAAAAAAAAAAACAGATAAAATTGGTGAAAAGTACATAGTAAATTCTTAAATGTTACATGGTGTTACAGTTTATCTAAAGTTTTTATTTTATTAAAGTATAGGTGATTTACTGTTAGTCATTTTATTATGTGGAGGACAGTGTAGAAAGGAAACCATTGCTTTTTGACTAAGATGAAACTTTGTAATAGTTTGTATCACCCTGACAGTATACAAGGATGTCTCTACAGGCTCAGGGGCTTCCCTGGTGGCTTAGAGGGTAAAGAATCTGCCTGCAATGCAGGAGACCCGGGTTCAATCTCTGGGTTGGAAAGATGCCCTGGAGAAGGAAATGGCAACCCACTCCAGTACTCTTGCCTGGAGAATCCTCTTGGACAGAGGAACCTGGCGGGCTACAGTCCATGGGGTCGCAAAGAGTGGGACACGACTGAGCGACTTCACTTTCCTTTCCTTTTTCTACAGGCTCAGGGGTCTCTTCTGATGTCATCCCTTAGGAGTACCTGCTACATGTTGAGTAAAGATTAAGAATTCATGTTTCAGCATGTGCTAAGTCGCTCCAGTCATGTTTAACTCTTTGCAACCTTAGAACTGTAGCCCGCCCAGGCTCCTCTGGCCATGTGGATTCTCCAGGCAAGAATAATGGAGTGGGTTGCCATGCCCTCTACCAGGGGATCTTCCTAACCCAGGGGTCGAACCCGTGTCTCTCACATCTCCTGCATTGGTAGATGGGTTCTTTACCCCTAGTGCTACTTTTACCATCTGAGCCACAAGGGAAGCCATGTTTTAGCAGGTGTGGTCTAATTGTTTATATAATCCCTTGCCACCATGATTTGCTTTCTGTTTTAGAAGGAAGGGAGGAAGCGGGAAGGAAAATATTTGGACAACAGTAACCACATTGCCTTGACTGGAACATGTGGTAACCTGAATTTCTGGTCCCCAGTGTTTGCTTCCTGGAGTGGTATTTCTCATCCACACTGTTGCCATGGCCACATGCTGGGCAGAGTAGACTTCCTGCCCCCGCCCGCACCAACGTTAGACCCTACCATGTGACTTGCTCTAGCCAATGAGATGTTAGTCAATGTGAGCTAGGCAGAGGCAAGAAATGAACTTGTGCTTTGAATCTGCTTTGTTATAAGGTCATCCCCTGGTATCTGAAAGGGATTAGTTCTAGGAGCCCTGCAGATACCAGAATCCACAGATGCTCAAGTGTATAAGATGGTGCATTGCAGTGGGCCCTTGGGCTTCTCTGGTGGCCCCGTGGTAAAGAATCCGCCTGCCAATGCAAGAGACACAAGTTTGATACCTGAGTCTCCTTGGCCAGTCTTCTGTCCTACTTCCAAGTCCTCTCTGCGCATTTACTCCTAGTCCTCAGCAATCTGCCTCCAGCCAGGATCCACAGACACTGTTTTGGGAAAAGTCACCACTGACTCTAATTAGGAGCCATGGGGACCCTGATGGTGACCCAGCTGACCCTTCCCTCCCTTCCGAGCTCCGAGTGTCTCTGAGTATTCTTGCCTGGGAAATCCCGTGGACAGAGGAGCCTAGTGGCTCACAGTCAGTGGGGTCGCAAAGAGTGGGACACGATTGAGCAACTAAACAACAAGTAGGCCCCCCCTCCGTATGTGTGGATGTGGAACCCTCAGGTGTGGAGGACTGACTCTCTAGTCTCTCCTCCCACAGTCCTCAGGCCTCCATTCTTGGGATGGGCTCGGAAGCAGTGGAAGGAATCAGAACCTCTAGGGAGACTGGGGCTTTGAGGATCTATCTTGGTTTTCAGTTGATGAAAAGGTATAGCCATGTATTGGCTATCCATTTTATTCTGGACAGCAAGTTTTCTCAAGCAGGGTCATTTGAACCCAGAAGTGAATGAAAAAGAGTGTGAGAATGTGACCATGAGAGCAAGTAGAGAGGGGCGGGGGTCCACACAGACTTTATTTTTTTTTTTTTTCTTTTTTTTTTTTTTTTAATTTTATTTTATTTTTAAACTTTACATAACTGTATTAGATTTGCCAAATATCAAAATGAATCCGCCACAGGTATACATGTGTTCCCCATCCTGAACCCTCCTCCCTCCTCCCTCCCCATTCCATCCCTCTGGGTCGTCCCAGTGCACCAGCCCCAAGCCTCCAGTATCGTGCATCGAACCTGGACTGGCAACTCATTTCATACATGATATTTTACAAGTTTCAATGCCATTCTCCCAAATCTTCCCACCCTCTCCCTCTCCCACAGAGTCCATAAGACTGTTCTATACATCAGTGTCTCTTTTGCTGTCTCCCACACAGACTTTAATGTGACCAGATCACCTGGACCTGGAATTTAATCCTGCAGCCAACCTGGGATGCCTTGAGCAACTGAAGGGAATTTTCAGAAGGGAGGCAGGATTCTCTTGGAGATTAACTTTGGGCTTTGGCCTGGTTGAGTTTCGTTAAACTTTAAATAAAAGGCCTCAGGGAGGGGACATATGTAGGGCCATTGCCGTGCCAAGGCCTGACGTTTCTTATTTTGATAATTGATGTGGCCGTGTTGAAGCCTGTCACTGCGGGAGCATCATGCTGTGGCTCTGCGAGTGGCGTGGCTGTGTGAAGAGGGAGAAAAATCAATTTCCACTGTCCACCGAGTGTTGTTTGATTTATTACTGCTGGAAGAAGAAATTCTTTATCTCCCAGTCCCTCTTGGAGAGGACTGTTTTACAGTCTGCTGTTCGAGAGACTCTATAAAAGAAGTTATATTTGTCCAAACTTTGGTATTTTGATAACCTTCCTTGGCGATTCAGAGGACATTGAACACTCCCAATTTTTGCAACCCTCATTTGTTTTTGATTAAACAATTACAGGCATTGAAAGACAATCTGCAGGAGAGCACGGCTTGTGTATCTGCAGGATTGTTTCATGCAGTAGGAAGCACCAGCAGGCTTTAATTTTTCATGAGCATTGAAGGGAGGAAAGAGGGGTTTGCTAGGAAAGAGGGCACAGGGTGAGATTTGGAATCAGACAGAGACTGCAATCCTGACTGCCTTTGGAAAGCAGGTCATGGAGCCTCGGTCCGCATGCCTTGGCCTCTGCATCCAAGCAATGGGTGTGTGTAGCAGATGACACGCCAGCCATGTCTACTCTTGTCCCCTTAAGCCTTTTCCTGTGCATCACCCTCTCAGCCTGCTGCTGCATGCTTTTCCTTCCCATGTCCCATACCTGAGACATCTCTTCTGAAAATGCCCCTTGGTCTCCGGACCTGTTTTACCCACAGAGTTGGAAATGCCTAGGAGTTGATGTCCCTTCGAGGCAGCCCTGAATCAGTCACTGATCAGTGTGGGAGTGTGGAAGCCCAGTCCCCTCACTCACAACACAATACACTCTGAGGTGTAACTTACACTCCACAAAGTCCCCTCCCCTCCACTGGTTCAGAGGCTCTCCCAGGTTCACCTTTGCCTGAAATCAACCCTTACCTGCCCTTCCTTCCCCACCCTCTTCCCCACTCTCCTGCTGGAAGACATTTTCATACATCATTTGTGCCCAATCCTTGTCTCAGGATCTATGACTGAAGAATCCCATCTTTAATAGCAGACTGGTGCTCCTTGCCAATTTTTTACAAACTATTTTATTAACTTTTGTTCAGTGCTTTGGTGTGCCAGGTGTGGAATTAAGCATTCAAAATGCATTATCTCTTTTAATGTTATTATAAAGAAACAAGGTCTCTAGAAACACTGTACACAAGGATTAACACATAGCAGCAACTGGGCGCACACTGGTTCAGTCTAAACATGATTGGTCTCAGTGTGGGCGGGAGGGAAACACATCTCCCTCACTTCTCTCCCTGGACCCTCCTGCCCCTTCCCGATCCTCCTCCATACAACAACAGACAAAAATATATCTGTCGGGATTTCCCTAGGGGTCCAGTGGTTGAGAATTCACTTTCCAATGCAGGGGACACAAGTTCCATCCCTGGTCAAGGAACTAAGATCCCACATGCCGCTGAGCAACTAAGCTGAGTGCTGCAACCAGAGAGAAGCCAAGGTACCTAGAGAAGCCCACGTGCTACAACTGAGACCTGATGCAGCCAAATAAATATTAAAACAAAAAATCTTTCTAAAAACAAAAAGACATCTGCCAAATGCGTAAGGCCCTTGTTAGACCCTCTGTGTTGTGCTGTGTGCTTAGCCGCTCAATTGTGTCCAACTCTTTGCGATCTCATGGACTGTAGCCCATGGGGCTCCTCTGTCCATGGAATTCTCCAGGGAAGAATACTGAATTTGGTTGCCATGTCCTCCTCCAAAGGATCTTCCCAACCCAGGGATTGAACCCAGGTCTCCTGAATTGCAGGGGGATTCTTTACCATTTGAGCCACCAGGGAAGCCAGTAAGACCCTCTAGTGCTCCTTAATTGCACATAGAATTGTAGAGTAAAATGCACACTTCTTGCATGACCATAATGGGGTTGGCCAACTTTGTAGGGAGTACCTGGGTAGTAAATATTTTAGACTTTGTGGACGTTATGGACTCTCTTGCAGCTACTCAGTTTGGGACAGCAAGTTTTGGTGGCAGCCCCGAGGCAGCCACAGACACCATGCCATCAAATGGGCCTGGCTGCTTCCAATAAAACTTCATTCATAAAAACAGGAAGCAGGCCAGATTTGGCCCACAGGTTGTGATTTGCTGACCCTGGGTCTCCAAGACACCTGCCTCCCTCACTAGCCAGTGGCCTCACCCTGATCCACTGTCTCTTCCCCTTCATTGGCTCCTACCACGCTGGCCTCTTGGAGAGTCCTAACACTTTCCTGCATCAGGTGTGTGTGCTAAGTGGTTTGCTCCCTGGGTCTGAGACCCTCTTCCGGGAGCCATGTGCATGTCTGGCTCCTGCTGGTCCTGCAGGCGTCAGCCCCTGTGTCACCTCAAGGAGATGCTCACATGCCTGCAGATCTCAGCAGGTCGCCCCGCTCCACCCTCAATGTTCTGCATCATCTCAGTGGTTAATTTATGCCCTTAGTCCCTTGTGTGGGGTCTGTCTGTCCCTCTGGAAGGCAAGCTTCAATCTAATCTGATTGTTTCCTGCAGCATCTCTTTTTTTAAAGATGTATTTCTTTCTTTATGGCTGCACTGAGTCTTCAGTGCTGCACGAAGGCTTTCTCTAGTTGCAGTGGGCGAGGGCTGCCCTTTGTCATGGCGCACCTGCTTCTTCTTGCCCTAGCTTCTCTTGCTGCCAAGCACCAGATCTAGGGCACTTGGGCTTCAGCGGTTGTGGCACACAGGCTGAGTTGCCCCGAGGCATGTGGGATCTTCCTGGATCAGGGATCAAACCCATGTCCCCTGCATTGGCAGGCGGACTCTCAAGCACTGAACTACTAGGAAAGTCCCACCCTGAAGCACCTTCAGCCGCCCAGCACAGAGCCTGGCACTCAATAAATATTTGTACTTATTTTATAGTATATACAAATCATATATTTTATATATATATATATATATATATATATATATATATATATATATATATATATTATATGGGCTTCCCTCATAGCTCAGTTGGTAAAGACTGCTGGCAGTGCAAACCCCGGGTTTGATCCCCGGGTTGTGAAGATCCCCTGGAGGAGGGCATGGCAACCCACTCCAGTATTCTTACCTGGAGAATTCCATGGACAGAGGAGCCTGGAGAGCTACAGTCCGTGGGGTCACAAAGAGTCAGACACGACTGAAGCAACTTAGCACATACGCATGCCCGATTTGGGGAGGGTGGTGAAGGATGAAGACCAGTAGAATGTCAGGCGGTTATCTTGGTTATAAGGCAAACCTACAAAATCCCAAATAATCTTCCTCACTTCCTCTCTCCCTGTCAGTTATCCCGTTAAACTGAACATCTCATAGGAGGATTTGCCCAAGCAAATCCTTGCTTTTCTTTTTTCTCAGTCCCAAGCCTAGAACTGCAGACCTCCATCCTTAAGGCTAAAAACACCAAGAGGAAGGCGTTCTCTCAATGCAGCATTGAGATTACCCAGTTAATTAAAGAGGGATTTAGGAGTTAGTTAACATCTGGGTGGCAGGGTTTCTTTCCTATTTTTTTTCCTACTGAGCTTCAGAAAGGAAGCCAAAATCATGATGCGCCTGATATACGTGTCTGATGACTCCATTGGCTCCATTCTCGTGCAGCTTCATTCTGCTACAGGACAAGCCTCTGGTTTTTCAGCTTCCTTGGTGCCAAGGCGTCTGACACCTTGAATGGTAAAAGTCATGCATGCATGCATGCTAAGTCACTTCAGTCATGTCTGATTCCCTGCAGCACTATGGACTGTAGCCCACCAAGCTCCTCTGTCCATGGGATTCTCCAGGCAAGACTACTGGAGTGGGTTGCCATTTCCTTATCCAGGGGATCTTCCCAACCCAGGGATCGAACCCACATCTCTTATGTCTCCTACACTGGCAGGCAGGTTCTTTACTACCAGTGCCACTTGGGAAGCCCTGGTGAAAGCCCCATGCTTACTCGGGTAAGCAAGCTGTGTGGCATCATGATGATTGTGACCCCAGAAGTGGTGGTTCCTCCTTTTTATAACTTAATACTTCAGAGTAGTGGTTCCAGAACAGCAAGCCTGTGAGGGTCAAGGGGCCTTCAAGAGGTGGTTGGAGATGCAGCGGGCACGAGATGGTGGAGGCCCTTGAATGTCAGGTTGAGAATCATGAGGTTTATCCTGGCAGAGGAGGATGGGAGGCGCTGGCCCATGTTCAATGGCAGCATGAGGAGATTGGCTTGAGAGTGCAGCATCAATGGGAAGGAGCCCAGGCTATTCTAGGGCTCCAGGTGGGGGCAACGGGACCTGACTGGCATGGCGACATCAGGGAAGGAGAGGAGGATGTACAGCTGGACAGGGTTCTCCACCCCCTGGGGTCAGGTCAGCGAGGTCACCATGGGCCAGTGGGAAGCATTTTATTGTGCTGACGGTGATCAGAATGAGACCCACCTCTCTGGATTAGTGAGAAGATGACAACAGTGTCTTATTGAACTCATTTGTACCAGGTCTTTTGTGAACTAATCAGGTGTCATTTTGCGATGCTTCATTTAGACAGAGCCATTCAGAGCTGGGCAGTGCATGAGTTCTCCGTGGACTTTCTCCCCATCCTCGTGTGACACCGAGTCTCGATCCCAGGAGGCCTCTTGGTAGCTCGACTAATAAAAGTGGCAGCCTGTGCTGCCAAGACAGCAGTCACACCAGTAAATCAACAGCATGTGAGAAATGCCATTAGGAATAGGGGCAAGCGGGTGTTCTGGGTACTAAAGACAGCACTCCTATAAATGATCCAGACACGCCTTAGAGTATATGTATATGTGCTCATTCATGTCCTGCTCTTTGTGACCCCATAGACTGTAGCCCACCAGGCTTCTCTGTCCATGAAATTGTCCAAGCAAGAATACCGGAGTGGGTTGTCATTTCCTTCTCAAAGGATCTTCCCGACCCAGGGATCACACCTGCGTCTCTTGCATCTCCTGCATCGGCAGGCAAAGACTTTACCACTTGCACCACCTTGGAAGCCCCAACACACATTTTAGCATCTTGGTTAAAAGGGAGCTTCCACCCGAGGCAAGTTCTGAGACCAGGCCCTAGGGAGGAGTGCCTTTTTGGTTGTGTTCCTGATTTGAGTTGCTAGCATCACACTTTGATTGGTTCCCATGTCCTACAGGATCCCACTCACCCACATTCTTTTTTTCTTTTTAATTTATTTTTGGCTACACCGGGTCTTTCTTGCTGCGTGTGGGCTTTCTCTAGCTGAAACGAGCAGGGGCTACTCTTCATTGTGGTGTGGGGATTTCTCTTGTTCCCGAGCACTGGCTCAAGAGAACTCGGGCTCTATAGTTGTGGTGCATAGGCGTAGTTGCTCCATGGCATATGGGATCTTCCCAGACCAGGGATTGAACCCATGTCCCCTGCATTGGTAGGTGGATCCTAACCACAGGACCACCAGGGAAGTCCTCCCCCATGTTCTTGACTGGTCAGGGCCCCTGAAATGAAGCTAGCCCCTGGCCAGCATTATCACTTTGTGGAACTGTCTGAGAGCAGGATCCGGTATCAAATCCTAGCTGCCTCATCCCCTCCGAGCTAAATACAGCAACATTGATCTTGAGGGCCCTGATTTCAATTGTAATGAGTGCTGGGCGATGCTTTAATTGTCCGTGATTGCTCCAGGCAGGAATTCACCAAGTGGACAACTGGCCTGTTCCTTGGAAATAGTGTCAGCTGATATGATGTGGTTTATTAGCCCTAGTCATGACTCTGTGCCTAAGGCAGGGGGTAGATATTAATACTTGTTTAAAATTAAGGCCCTGGTTTATTGTACTGCAGTGGAGTACAAGGCCTGAGTGTGGTTCTCATGGACTGTGAGCAGACGGACCTCCTCAGAAAGACCTATAGGAGGGGAGGGATCCACATGACCGTTGGCAGTATCTGAGGCCTCTGGCCTTTGTCTGGGCTGGAGCATCCTTCCTCCAGATGCCCCATAGCTGGACCCATCCTCCTTCAGGTCTGGGCTCAAAGGTCCCCTGCTTAGTCAGGGCCCCCCAACGGTCTTGTTTTAAGCTGCAAACCAGACACACACACACACACACACACAGTCACACTTACCTGGTATTTCTTCCCTATTCTTTCTTTCCCCAACCGTATCTTATAAGATTTATTTATTATTAATCCTGTTCTACGTTATCTGATCCCCCCGCCCCCTGGATGAATGTAAGCTCCATGAGGGCAGACTTTTGCCTCTTTTAAAATTTATTTTATTTATTTACTTACTTTCGACTGCAATGGGTCTTCATTGCTGTGTGCGGACTTTCTCTAGTTGTGTTGAGAGGGGGCTACTCTTCATTGCAGAGCTTAGGTTCTAGAGTGAGGGCTCAGCAGTTGTGGCACATGGGCTTAGATGCTCCGCGGTATGTGGGATCTTCCCAGAGCAGGGATCGAACCCATTTCCCCTGCACTGGCAGGCAGATTCTTAACCACTGGACCACCAGGAAGTCCCTTGCCTCTTTTATTGACTGTAGTATCTCAAATGCCCAGAGCCCCTAAAGAAGGAGGGTTGGGTTGGAAGAGCCTCAGACCTCCGCAGAGCTCTGAGAAAGTCTCAGCTAGGGCCTCTCATGTTCTGCAGGAATGGACTGCACCAGGGCTCCTGTCATGCTTGGTCATCCTGAGAACAACTCAGGAGAACCTTGGCCTGGGTGTGGATGCAGTAGTGGCTGCAGAGGGGAGCAGCTGAAGTTGCTGGTCAAGTCATGCTCCTGCTGCTGCCGATCCCATCAACACCCTAACCAAACACACTGGAAGCCAGTATGCATCATACATTTCTTATCTTGGCTCAGGTGCCCATGAAAGCAGACCCTGAGACAAGGATTCAAGGCACATAAATGGGAGGAGACGCCCATGAAACCCTAAAAGGGGAACAGGAGAGTGAGAGAGAAGGGAAGCCAATAAGGACACAAAATCAGCAAGTTGCCACTGCAGGCACCCGGAGCCCAGTCCTGCTGGAGAGTTCTGGAAACGGTGCAGGATACATGCCTTGAGTTTTCCCAGCTGAGGGGCAGAGGAGCTGGGGCCTTCCCCACAAACTCCCTCAGTCACGCTCCAGGGCTGCCTGAACAGACAGAGGACTCTCAGGTGAAGGGCCACAGATGCTCGCAGCTGGGCTTGGCCTCTGCTGGCCCTGGGCACTGACCGAGCAGGCTCCAGCGTCTAGGATAAAAACTTCAGGCAGAACAGCCAGTGATGGCAAACAGCAGGCCCTGTGCCTGGAGGCCAGGGGAGAGGTGAGAGCTGGGGATGCCTGCAGGCCGGCAGTGTTGTCATTTGCCAGGGTAGCTTCTTATTGTTGTTGCTCAGTGGCTAAGTCGTGTCTGACTCAGTGTGACCTCATGGGCTGCAGCATGCCAGGCTTCCCTGTCCTTCACTGTCTCTTGGAGTTCGTTCAAATTCATGTCCATTGAGTCAGTGATGCTATCTAACCATCTCATCCTCTGCCAACTGCTTCTCCTTTTGCCTTCAGTCTTTCCCAGCATCAGGGTCTTTTCCAATGAGATGGCTCTTCACGTCAGGTGGCCAAAGTATTGGAGCTTCAAGTTAGCCACTGCACTTTAATCCTCCAGACAGCACTGTGAGGTATGTACAGTTCATATCCCCACTTTACAGATGAAGAGACTGAGGCTCCAAGTGGCTTGGTCACATCCCTTGCCTTTATTTACATTAAGGAATGGAGTCAGGCAGAGAGCCAGTCCGAGCTGATGGTGAATGCACACACGGGAAGCCAGGCTGTGCTCAGGAGGAACTCCCCATCAGTGTGTGTATGTGTGGGACTTAAAACAGCCTTAGGCATTTAGGAAGCACCGTGATGATGATTATGTTGGACCGTGAATATTTTCATATTTCTGCATGGTCCAGACTTTCTACCGGCAAGCTGAATAAAAAGATGATTAAATGGCAAACATGCCTTGGAAGCCCAGAGATGGTGTCTTGGTCTGGAGGGATTTAAAGATTTCTTTTCCCTGCAGACACTTGTTTACTTTCTAAGGGCAATAAAAACCAAGGGATCTTCTCTTCCTCTCCCCCGAGAGGAAGTGTTTACACTAGAGGGTCAGGCTTCTCTTTCCATCTCTCTCCAGAGACAAGAAGGGGCAGATAGCCGGGCCACCCTGTACAAGCTCTGAGTGTCATAATGTTGGTGTTCCTCTCCTGTGGTGCAACCATGGCACGTACAGGTGACCTTGGCCTGCGCACCATCACCCAGGAGGAGCAGGGACAGGGAGAACAGTGCTGCTGAGATGCTCTGTGAGTCCTGACTGGTCTGTCCGCTGATCCAGAGACCTGGTGTTTCCATAGATACCAACATTTAACAGACTCTTATTCTTCTCTCCTTCAAGTGGGGGCCTCTGGGATGAGCCTTTTTCCTCTCAGGCACATCCCTATTGTTGTTGTTGTTTCGTTGCTAAGTCGTGTCTGACTCTTTTGTGACCCCATGGACTGTAGCCCACCAGGCTCCTCTGTCCATGGGATTTCCCAGGCAAGAATACTGGTGTGAGTTGCCATGTCCTACTCCAGGGGATCTTCCCGACCCAGGGATCAAGCACACATCTCCCGCATCAGCAGGTGGGTTCTTTACTACTGCAACACCAGGGAGATCCCATAGACACATCCCTACCCACCCCAGAAATGATGGTCACAGGCTTCCTAAAGGAAGATTCTCTGATCCTCCCCACATTCAGGATTGTAGAGTCAGGCTCCTTTATTCCCATATCACTGACTGTTGCTGGTGACCAGAACCCAGTTCTGCTTGAGTCACAGAGTGAGCACTCAGGAATCATTAGTTGTGTGCACGAATAAAGGCAGAAAGCCAGCTAAAGCAAGTAGAAGTTGTTTGTAAAAAGCATCAACCTGACCCGTGGTCATATATTTAGATCCACCCTTTCTAATCTGGTCCACCAGCCCATAAATGCCTTGAGAGTCTGGACCTTGATTGTCTGGTTCATCTTTGTGTCCCCTGCATGGGAGACAGTGCCTGGCCCTTGGCAGCCTCTGGGCAAATATTTCTTGAATAAATAAATTAACGAAGCCTCCCTCTGCCTTTACACATATCCATCCTTGCCCACTTCCCTCCTGGGTCTTCAGAACAAGGCCATTTGGACCTGCCAGCCACCTGCATGGACAAGGATCTTCTTGGGCTGAGATACTGTCCCTTCTGCTTTCCATTTCTGCACACTTGTGACCAAGAAGGGCTTCCCAGGTGGCTCAGTGGTAAAGAATCTGCCTGCCAATGTGGGAGGTGCGGATTTGATCTCTGGGTTAGGAAGATCCCCCTGGAGAAGGAAACAGCAGTTTACTCTCAGTATTCTTGCCTGGGAATCCCATGGACAGAGGAGTCTGGCAGGCTACAGTCCATGGGGTCACAAAGAGTCAGATATGACTAAGCATGCATGACCAATATAGCTGTTCTCTAGATCCTGTCCTGGCTGAGTAAGCTCTCCCAGCCCTGTCCCCTGATGGTCACAGTTGGCAAACCCACAGCAGATACTGTTCTCTGATAGGGTCCCACCTTCCCCTGGAACCATCTGGGGTCTCGCAAACCTTCCCAAAGAGGCTCTAGGAAACCACTGTCTGTGGGATGAGATGTTTAGCTCCCCCAGCACCAGGCAATCGAGACAGAAGATGAAAGGACAAGGGAAGGACTTAGAGAGGCTCACAGTCTCAGGGAAATAGAGACAGCAAAAGAAAAGGAAGGAAGGGTTTGGGGGAAGGAAGGAAGGAAGCAAGGGAGGAGGGCGGAAAGGAAGGAAGGAAGGAAAAACGATATCATCATGTTAGTAGATGTTAGAATCTATAATGAAAGTATACTGCCCAGTGCCCTGGAATCACAGAGAGAGGCTCTGGAGAGCTAGAGGAAGTCGTTCTAAAAAGCTGCATCCATCACTGGTCCGTTTCAGTACGGAACACCCGGTGTGTCCAGGCAGTTACCTGGAAAGACAAAAGTGCTGAGCGTCACTCCTCCCCTCTGCTGGAGCTCACAGACCAGAGGCATCAGTAAGAATAAACAGTTTACGATGAGAGTCCACGTAGCACAGTGAGTGATGCATTACTGCCGTTAACCGCTCTGGACCTCCGTTCCCTCCTCTGTAAACTAAAGATATCTAAGGTTGCTCATAGAACCATTGAGAGGGTTAGATGAGATGATATCTGTAAGGGTTTATGCCTCCTGTGTTCACATACAGTTAGCCCTTGGTAAACTCCAGTGTTCTTGCCTGGGAAATCCCATGGACAGAGGAGCCTGGCCACAGTCCATGAGGTCACAGGAGTCGGACATGACTAAGTGACTAAGCCACCACCACCACCAAACAAGTTATTATTCTAGGTGTCACTGCTCTAAGGGAGAAATACACAAGGTCTAGAGGAAAATAGAGCTTCCAAGGTGGCTCAGTTGTAAAGAAACCGCCTGCCAGTGTAGGAGACACAGGAGACTCGGGTTCGATCCCTGGGTCTGGAAGATCCCCTGGAGAAGGGCATGGCAACCCCACTCTAGTACTCTTGCCTGGAGAATTCTGTGGACAGAGCAGCCTAGCGGGCTACAGTCCATGGGGTCACAAAGAGTGGGACATGACTGAGCACACACACCCACCCTTGGGAAAATAAAGGCTTGAGGGACTAAATCAATTGGAGTGGGGAATGAGGGACATGGAAAGAAGAAGTCAGGAAAGGCCTCACTGAGGATCTGCTTCAGTGCTAAAGATGAAGCTAGAAATGGGTGCACTTCCTGTGTTTTCTTTCTTTTACTTTCCGTCTTGTAGACCCTGGTGATTGCGGTCCTTCAGTAGATAAACATGTAAGCATCCTTAGTATGGGGAAGGTTGAGGGGGAAGATTCGAGTGATTTGCTAATAATAGCCGTCTTCCTATCTGCCCGTTGTTGGCAATTTCCCACCACATTTTTGGGTCTGTTCTGTTTTCCATCTGAAATGATGACTCTGCGTGGGGGGAACACCTACACAAAACCCACAGCCAAGCACGGCTCTCTTTGTAACGCTGAAACCCAGAGAAGAGATGACTTTGAATTCTACAGGACAGGAAAGGCCCCAGTCTCTATTTTCCTGGTGACTTGGTTTTGCTGAAAGGCAAAGCCTGGAGACTTGATGCTGTCTCTGTTGCAAGATCTCCAGTTTTTACTTATTTTGACTCACTGCAGCCTCCCTGAGGGCTCAGATGGTTAAGAATCTACCTGAAATGCAAGAGACCTGGGTTCTATCCCTGGGTCAGAAAGATGCCCTAGAAAAGGGAATGGCTACCCACTCTAGTATTCTTGCTTGGAGAATCCCATGAACGGAGGAGCCTGGTGGGCAGCAGTCCATGGGGTCACAAAGGGTCGGACACGGCTGAGCAACTAACACTTTCACTTTCACTTTGACTCACTGCAAGGCCAAAATAACCCTCAGGGGTCAAAGAGCCAGACCCGGGAGCGTCTCCTTCCTGGGAAAACCAGCCTGGAAGAGTGCCTCAGAGCAGCCAGACACCCATCAAAGGGAAAATGCCTTTGTGGATAGTCCTGTTCTGGGTGGAATGTGGGCCTCTCCTAGCTTGGTTGTTTGGTCTGGGGGGAGGGAGGCGGGTCAGTGTGCACCAGATGACAGGAGCCTGCACTGCTCAGCTGACACTGGAAAAGGCCTCAGCAATTGATGTCCACGGGTGACCAGCTGAAAACAGGCCCTCCTGGCCAGGACTCCAGGATTTTAATTGAACTGCCAGGATGTGGAAGCAGCACTGGAGTGATAGCCCAGAGGGAAATAAATGTCACTTTCATTCCAGAGAATATTACCGAGGTGGCTGCAAAGTCCAATTTTCTTTTCCAAGCCTTTTCTTCAACCTAAGGGCCAGGTTCAAGCAGAGAGAGACCAGCTATATGCCTTAGCCTTGACTTGGTCCTGATGCATGTGTATCTATGTCACCATGGAGATTTACATTTTTATCAATGAACAGAGAACAAGAGCAATTAGAAAGTCTGGGAATCCACTCTTGCTATGGTACTGATTTCTCTCTAAGCACTTTTGTAAAAAGCACAGACTCCTGTTATAATAAAAATAAACAGAGCTGAAAAAGATTTGGATATGAGGGTTTGATGTATACTGCTATTTTGAGAAATACTATTTGCTCTTAATGAATTTGTGAAGATGTTAATAAAACTAGCATGTATGCAGCACTTCTTACGAGCCTGGTGCTTTATGGGCAGGAGGAGTATAATTTTGTAATAACCCTGTGATGCTGTGTATGGAGGCAGAATCACCCATGTTACGTACATAGAAAGAGAGGTTTAGAGAACTTCAGGAGCAAGACCTTCTGCTCACCTCAGTGCTGCTAGCCTATGGTGGTGGTTGTTCAGTCGCCAAGTCATGTCCAACGCTGCGACCCATGAACTGCAGCATGCCAGGCTCCTCTGTCCTCCACTATCTCCTGGCTTTTGCTCAGATTCATACCCATTGAGCCGGTGATGCTATCTCAACCCCTTCGTGGATCACAACCTTGTCATGGGAAGGGGCTTGTGCAACTCAATGAAGCTATGAGTCATGTTGTGCTGGGAAACCCAAGAAGGACGAATCGTAGTGGAGAGCTCTGACAAAATGCGGTCCACTGGAGGAGGAAATGGCAAACCACTCCAGTATTCTTGCCGCAAGAACCCCATGAAGCATGTGAAAAGGGTAGCCTACGGACAGGTTGTCTAAGACTGGGTCCAGGTCATAAAATGCAAAACATAAAATATTCAAGCAAACACGGGGTTTCACCTGTCCCTCGCCAAGTCTCCCACCTGCCCTGTTGTTCGTGTGACCCACCTGGACTGAGGGGCAGAGTCTGAATATTCCCTTGAGATCCTCTGGGATAAGCACCACACCTTGCTGACCTGTTAATAACCCCAGAGCAGCATGGAATGCCAACTCCAGTGCTCATGGAAGCCTGAGCCTCAGGTGATGGAGCCCCAGGAAGTCAATCAGCAGAGAGAGCTTACCCCATCGAAGGGAAGATGTTTCCACTCAGCTCCAGCTGCCTGCAGGCCTGTGGGACTGCAGCTCCTGTGTGGCCAAATAGTTGGCTCTTTCAAGAGATACTGGGGAGTCCAGATCCATGAAATCTCTCAATTTTTCAATCACCAGCAGCTCATTCAAAATGTGGACCAAGTACCACCATGTAGGGTTGAACTTAGCCCATGTGTAGCCACCTCTTCCCCAGAGTCTTGCAGAGTTCTTTACAACTAGTTCACTTTCCATAAAAACTTTCGAGGTAATGAATGAGCCAATCACTAGACAAAGAGTTCGTTTGAAGGCCTAGCCCTTTGGACACACTTCTGTTGCCCATTAGCAGTAGGATGAGCACGTCATGTTATCACCAGCCACAGGAGGAAACACAGCCTGAGTCAGGGCCTGTTATCAACAGTTTTTGATCCTGATAAGAGTGACTTTTTCATACTGATCATGGGGTTCTCGAGGCGAGAACACTGGAGAGGTTTGCCATTCCCTTCTTTGGTGCACCATGTTTCAGCACAGCTTCATCGAGCTCTGAAGTCCCCACTGGAGCGGCCACTGGAGACGACTGTTGAGAGTCCCCTGCACAGCAAGAAGATCAAACCGGTCAATCCTAAAGGAAATCAACCCTGAATATTCATTGGAAAGACTGATGCTAAAGCTAAACTCCAATACTTTGGCCACCTGATGTGAAGAGATGACTCATTGGAAAAGACCCTGATGTGGGAAAGATTGAAGGCAAAAGAAGAAGAGGGTGGCAGAGAATGAAGTGGTTAGATAGCATCGCTGACTCAATGGACATGAATTTGTGCAAACTCAGGGAGATGGTGGAGGACAGAGGAGCCTGGTACACTACAGTCCATGAGGCTGCAAAGAGTGACATGACTTGGTGACTGAAAAACAACAATGTTAGAGTGAATGAGTGAAATCAAAGCTTGTCCTTCATTTGTTCATTCATTCACCAGACATGGATGAACCATCACTGTGTGTTGGCAAGAGGGTTCGAGTGGTAAATGACAGACTTGCTCAAAACTAACAGTCTGGAGGGCTAAGTATATATTGAACCGGGAACATGCCAGGTTTGGGACAGGGCTTTAGGATCACAAGTGTTGGTTGTGTGTTACTCAGCTTGGTGATCAGAAGAAGTCCTTCTGAGGAGGTGATGTGTAACTGAAGGGTGGAGGGTGAACAGGGATACACGCAAGTGAACTGTAGTAGGAGGAGCCGGAGGGAGCGGGATGTGCAAAGATCCTGGGGCAGACAGAGCCAGGAGCACAGAGGAAAGTAGAGGGTGGCAGAGATAACCCAGATCAGATCATGCAGTAAGTCATAGTGAGCGTTTGGGCTTCAGCCTAAGAGTAAGAGAAAGCAGCAGAAGCAATGAAATTGGAAAGGGAGTTCCTGAAAAACATCTACTTCTGCTTCATTGTCTACGCTAAAGCCTTTGACTGTGCAACAAGAGAAATCACTACAATGAGAGCCCGTGCATCACAGCTAGAGAGCAGCCCCCACTCACCACAACCGGAGAAGGCCCGCGTGCAACAACAAAGACCGGGCACAGCCATAAACAGTTAAATACAAGAATGAATGTAGGATCTGTGTTGGGAGTTAATGTCTGTGTCCAGGTAAGAGGTAGAGTACTAACTTAGACTAGGACGTGGTGAAAGTCAGGGGTAGTGCCAGGGACACAGGAACTATGTAACAGGTAGAATCAACATGACTTGTTTGTTGATTGACTGTGGAAGATGAAGGTGACTGCTTTGAGAACCTGTAAGGAAGTGGTAATCTCAACCATTTGCTGAGATTGGGACATTGGTGGGTGCCATGGGTGCACCGTTTTCTGAGTGGCCATTACTGATACTGTAGTCTCAGTGTCTTCCCTGGAGCGCTACAGCAAAGCAGCCCTGGGAGGAAGGGTTAAGAGGAAGGGACTGATTTCGTCTGGAGTTTAACAAAGAAATTAGCAAAACATCTCCAAAACCCCAGTTGTAATTTTCCATTATCATCTGACCAAAAGTGGTCAACGTCAGGAAATTGAATTTTCAAAGTAGTTAGGACTTGAAAAGAACCAGGCCCTCAATGTTTCTGAGAAAAAATAAAATATGCGTTTTCTTTCAACCTTTCAGAAATTACCAACAGAAAACAGTCTTCGTCCCCTCCCCCAAATAGAAGCAGGAATTACCTTTAAGATTAGAGCATTCCAAGGAACTGGGAAAAGTAGAGTAAGGGATCCAGTTAGATGTCTTAAGACACATACCAGCTCAGTGTCCAAATAAACCAACAGACGCCTGGAAATCCCCGAATCCTGGGCTCTCACCCACACAACCTTGCCCTTCCTACTGCCTTCCCGATGGGAAGAGGGTGCACCCACATCCTGCCGAGTATGACCCGCTGTGACCACTGCCACATGATCACAGTACACTCTCTCAGAGACAGAAGACCCCGAGGAAGAGAGATGTTTTCAAGGCCTAATAAAGGGACAGAAACCCTCCCCAAACTCATTCAAAGAAAGTTCTGAAGACAGATGAGACAAAGGACATAAAAATCATGCTGGTCTTGACACAAAGATGCCATGAAAGCTGAGAGCATCTCTGAGATGCTGAGGCAGAAGGGAGGAAAGGAATTGTTGCTTTCTCTAAGATGATAGAAACAGCTAACCTGATGGAGGAAGCAAGACCATGGTCTGGCCCTGATGGCTTATGTCAGTCTTTCTCTGTGTCTTTAACTATTTTCCTTCTCATCTTTCATTTTTCTCAATGAAGGGGTCCCTTTTGTTTGAGGAACAAGTCTAGAGTGATAACTTATCAGAATCAGGAGTTCCCCACACACAGGACAAGGTGTTCATGGTAGAGCCCCCCACCCCCACCTTGTGCCTTTGTCATTAAATGGGATCCCACTGACTCTGGGGTTCCACTTCCCACCAGCCAAAATGGCTGAATCAAAAAGAAAGAGACTGCAAGAAACTAATGCAATATTGTAAAGCAGCTCCGAAAGTGACTGTTGTTCAGTCCGACTGTTTGGGACCCCATAAACTGTAGTCCACCAGGCTCCTCTGCCCATGGAATTTCCCAGGCAAGAATACTGGAGTGAGTTACCATTCCCTTCTCAGGGGATCTTCCTGACCCAGAGATCAAACCCAGTTTTCCTGCATTGCAGGCAGATTCTTTACCCTCCGAGATACCAGGGAGACCCTAAAGCAACTATATTCCCATAAAAATTAATTTTAAAAAGAAGAATAAGGAGTGTGGTTGAAGGTGTGGAGAGACTAGACCCCTCATACCTGGCTAGGGGGACGGGAAATCCTGCAACTATTTTGGAAAAGAGCCTGGCCATTCCCAATAAGTCATATCCACAACTACCTGGGTTTAGGACTTCAGCACACCTTTGCGGGGGGACATGATTCAACTCCTTACAACAGGAGAAACAGATAATAAACCCTCCCATTATATAAGCAAGTTACTCTCGTAGGTGCTATAGAGAGAGTGCAGGTTTTTGTGAAGGGAAGTGACAGGAGGGCCAGGGAGGCCTGAGAAGTCCCCACCCGGGAGGCGGTTTTGTCGCTGAGACACAGATGACCAAGAGGAGCTGGCCCTGTGAAGAGCTGGGTCAGCTGGTGAGAAGACTCCAATGCAGGAAGGCGGAGAGTGTGAGCAAAAATTCGGCTGGTGGTGAGGGGCGAGGGGTTAGCACAGAGGCACGGCAGGGGCTTCGCAGGGGCTGGTAAGGGGCTTGGATTTGTTCCTCCCAATGCACCCAGGAGCCAGCAGGACTGAATGCCAGCATCTGAACCCGAGTCTAACCAAGACTCTGGATATAAACACCCTGAAGCCATACTTCCCACCTCCAAAGTTCCTGTTGCTGCTGGATTGATGTCAAGCTCCATTCGGTGGCCCACATGGCTCCCACGTGATTTGGCCCTGCCCTTCTGCTCCAGCCTCATCACAGCATCAGGGTCTTTCCCAAGGAGTTGACTCCTCACATCAGGTGGCCAATGTATTAGAGAATCAGCTTCAGCAATAGTCCTTCCAATGAACATTTGGGTCTGATTTCCTTTAGGATGGACTGGTGGGATCTCCTTGCAGTCCAAGGGACTCTCAAGAGTCTTCTCCAACACCACAGTTCAAAAGCATCAGTTCTTCGGTGCTCAGCTTTCTTTATGGTCCAGCCCTCACATCCATACATGACTACTGGAAAAACCACAGCTTTGACTAGACAGACCTTCGTTGGCAAAGAAATGTCTCTGCTTTTTAATATGCTGTCTAGGTTTGTCATAGCTTTGGAAACACAATTTCTAGATTAGCATTCTTTTAGACCACAGAATTTATCACTCATTTTGTGTATCCTGCTCGTAGGAGGCACTGTGGGCTCCTCCGGCTTCACTCTGGGGTTTTTCCTGTTGCCTTCAGGGTCTCAGCATTGGAAGGCAGAAACAGAAGCTTCTAAGGAGCCCTCCAGGGGTTGCTGGGCCTTTGCACATGCTGCCCTCTTGGATGATAAACAGGGCTCCCCACTTGCTACGGGATGCTCATGACTATATTTACCTCTGAATTTAAGAACCATAATGGATTGGCATTGGCTCCTGATCTCGCAAAAATATTGAACAAACAAGATGTAGGTCTTCAGGGCAATTGCTTTCTTTTTTATTTCCTGGGCTGATTACTATTGATTATCTGTTGTGCACTTTGTTAATTTCCTTTTGACAGGCTCTCTTCTCTGAACAGTTCCTGGGTTTTGTTATTCTTTCCTGGGATTAAGGTGCTATGTATTCTAAACAACCCAATCATTCAACAGAGAATTCATTCCACTGCTCTTTTCTGGCAGCCGATTTACGGGTGACCTCTCCCAAAGTGAAGTGACAGGCTAAACGTCATGCAGGAAGTTTGCTTACTCATCCTTAACAGAAATTGCAGCAATGCTAGTGATGGGGTGTAAATCATCCCCTCCTCTGCTAATGCTAATTGCAGTGTACCGGAGGGCTAATGATAAATTTGCAGCAACAGGTAACACTTAGTGTATGTCAGGCTCACTGCTCAGTGTTTGACAAGCTTGAGCTCGTTAATTCCTCCCAACAAAACCACGAGGTACTCTTATAGTCCCTGGTACTAGTCCAAGTGTTGTAGAGGTCCAAAGGGAGAGCCTTAGAATATGGAAAGGCTTTGGGGCATCAGAGCCAAATGATTTTTTTAAGCCAAACATGTTCCCTCTTTCAGGCTTTTGAACTTGATATTGCCTCTGCTGTGAAGCCCTGGCCCTATCTCTGCTCTCTGCAAGGTCCCTCCATTTCAGCCTTCCTGTCTCAGAGCTCAGATGTCATGTCCTCCAAGAGCATCATGCCTCCCTAGCCCCTTTCCCTCACATCTCCCTGTTTAATTTTATTCCTAGCTCGTCTCTCTAACCAGTAGATCTTTCTTCTGTTTGGACGTTTACAGCATCTCGCCTCCCTTCTGGAATGCACGAGGAGCTAATTTGTGGATTCATTTCTTCGTTAGCTCAAAAACTATCTGTTGAGTGAATGGATGAACCCATGTGCTCCCACCCACTCACCACTTGCATGACCTTGGCAAGTTACTGAACTTGTCTGGGCCTCAGGTGTCCCATCTGTCAAATGGGAATATTCATTAGAATCTGCCCCCTAGGGTTCATGTGAGAATTAAGCAAAACACTATAAATAAACGTCTTAGGTCTTTCGTGGGACACAGGCATTTAGCAGCTAAAGCAAAGTACCATTCTAAATGCTAAGGATGCGTGCGTGCATGCTAAGTTGCTTCAGTCGTATCTAACTCTGTGCAACCCTTTGGACTGGAGCCCACCAGGCTCCTCTGTCCATGGGATTCTCCAGGCAGGAATTTTGGAGTTCGTTACCATGCCCTCCTCCAGGGGATCTTCCCTACCCAGAGATCGAACCTGCGTCTCTTACACCCCCTGCACTGACAGGAGGTATTTAGAGGGATTTACAACTAGTACCACCGGGGAAGCCCGGATACTAAGGATATGTGTGCAAAGTGAACATAGATTATTCAGCACAGTGCCTGGCACACTGTGAGCACCAAACAGTGACTGTACACAGTTTTCCTTTTGGCATTTTAGGAATGAAATGTATAGCAGATGATCCCCAGTCAGGAATGGATTGAATCCTGCTCTCTTCTACTGACTGAGGTAGATACAAATAAAATTCTGTTAATAAAGTTCAGAGAAAAGGGAAAAAATTTCAGAAGACCCAGTGTTCTGGAAAAGCCAGAGCGCTCCAGCAGGCCTGAGGCACAGTTAGAAGAGCCCAGAAGATGCTGGCGGGGCCAGGGTGGGGTGGGGCTGACGTGGGGTGGGGCGAAGGAGCCTGGGAGTAAATAATGCACATTAAAAGTCATATACCTCAGTTTCAAGTGCTAAGAAATCACACCCCCCATTTTAAAGACTTTTTGACTCCCAGATTTTAAAATGAATCATTGGGTTTTCTAAGCACAGGGTCAACTTGAGAAGAGAATGTTTACAACTATGAACATCTGTGCCGAGGCAGCCTTTACGATCGTAGGATCTGAATGCAAACTGAACAGCCGTAAATTGCCCTAATTTATAACAGCGTATGAAGAGGCTGGAAACTGGGAGGTGATGGGTGCAAACAGGAGGTGGGCTCCTCTGTCTGCAGACAGATTCAAGGCTGGGTGGCAATGACAAGGCTATTCATTTCCCAATCATCGTTTGTTTCTTTAAAACCCATCAAGAGAGCAAGTTTTCAATCTGTGAGCCTCACTTTCTTCATCTATTGAATAAAACAGCCCCACTTCCCAGTGTTCTGAGAATTAACAAGAAAACAATGCATGAAGAACACTTAGCACAGATCCTAGCACCACACGTGCTCAATAAATGTAAGCTTTGTTATGTTTTAACTTCATATGAACTCTATCCCCAGTAATAAAAAATCTTCAATAATTGTTCATTCACATGCAGGCGGAGCTCCAGGGCCATGCTGAGTACCTTCCAGCCATGGCTGTACCATTTCTAGTTCTGTGTCTGAGCAAGTCTCTTCACCTCCCTGAGCCTTGGTGTCCTCATCTGTAAAGTGGGCGTTAAGAATGGAGTCAGCTACACAGGTCTGTTGTAAAGGGTTACAGTTGCCTGGCGCATTTAAAGAATGCTCTATATGCATTTGCTATTATTAGCATCAATTATTATTAGTTGGAACTAGGAGTTGTTTGCAAGGCTGAAAATGAGACTTCCACCCTCTTTAGGCAAAGTAAATATATTTACCTAAAGTGAGCGGCTGCTCATTCATGGTTCTTAGTGGCTCATTGAGACGCGGCTCCTTTGCAAACGTGGACCACAGTGAAAGTGTGTTCCCTCCTCCGAGTAATTGAAGAGGCTTATAAAAGCAATAATAAATATACCTAGGTTTCCAAGGAGACAATTATCTAATTAGGTCTTTCCTTTAATCAAAGGAGTCCAAATTTAGGAACTCCCTGAATGTTTCCTGATTAAGGGCATGTGCAATTTCCCTGAGTTGCCGGAGGAACCCCAGAGTGGAGGCATCCCCCCAGCTTTGCCACAAATACAGTCATTACAGACAATGGCAGAAGGCCTGGTAACATCTTCAGAAGGGCGAGTTTTTCCTGACAGCCCTGCTAAACTTGGTTTGCTGGTGACCCTCTTCTCTCTGGCAGTCCCATCAGAGAGAGGCAACACCAATGGGTCTCAGTTCTCTGGACTGCAGCTTCTCAGAGGACCTAGTGGGGCTGCTGGTAGAGCCAGCGTGGAAAAGAGAAAATTGCTGCCCTTACAGTGCACAGCCTTAAAATGCACAGCGTAGCCCCGGCTCAGATGGGCTGTAACATGTCAGGATGTGATGAAGCTGATATTTGGAATTTGCTACTGAACATAGTCCCTGCAGAATGCCATTTCCGGCACCTAATACCTGTCTGGGGAAAGATCAGAACATTTAGTTTTAATCTTAAAGGTCACGCAGGAATTCACCCTAATAATGGAGCCCCAAGCCAGGCAGAAAGACCAGTGAAAGCTCATCAACAGGAGCTCCTCTGTCAGATTGAGCCAGCACCATGAGGAAGAGCCCATGTGCAGAGCACTGATAAAGACCACTGGCCTTTTCAAGGTGACCCTGAGAAGGCAGGTGTAGTTGGACCTCTTTCTACCCCAGAACATCCTTTCTGCAAAATCCAGACCCACGAATGCCTACCTTCATGCATTTATTGAAAAAAAATTGTATCTGTGTGCCAGGTCCTGAGCTAGAAAAGTTTGAGATAAGACTTGAAAGGGACACTTTTTGTCCTTGAAGAGAGAATTGGCAAACCATGGAAAAAGAAAAATTACTAAAAAATGATCCAACTGCTGTCAGTCTGAGTGTAATGGGAAAAGCACTGTGGCTTGCCTAAAGAAGTCAGGGAAGGCTTCATGGAGGAGGTGGGTCTGAGCTGAGTCCTGGCTGACCAGTAGACATTTTCTGGCAAGTAGGCATGGGGAGGGGTTCCTGGCAGAGAGAAAGGCCTAGAAGCATGAGAGACCTGGCCTCTGTGGGGAGGGTAACAGGAGTGGAGGGGCGTGTCTCCAATGCAGGAGACACAAGTTTGATCCTGGATCTGGGAAGATCTCCTGGAGAAGGAAATGGCAACCCACTCCAGTATTCTTGATGAGTCTGGAGCCAGTCAGAGTTCAGTTCAAGAAATAGAACCAGGATGATATCTATATTAAGAGATTTATCAGAAGGCAGCACATTTATTGCAAGGCAAGTCTGAATCTGAAGGACAGGCTGGAATTCTGGAGTACAGGGTAAAGCTGTTGCCTTAGCAGAATTTCATCAAGGAAGCCTTGGCTCTGCTCTTAAAGCCTTTCAACTGATCATTTCAGACCCCCTTAGATTATCTAGGATACTCTCTTTTACTTAAAGTCAACTCATTATGGACTGTAATCACACCTATAAAATACCTTCACAGCAACACCTAGGTGATGGTATAACTGGAGACTGGAGACTAGCCACATTGGCATATAACAAGGGCCATCACAGAAGGGCTCTGGGGAGGCGCACGCTTCCTGCAGCACCTCCTCCTCTCTCCCTGCATGAACGATGAGGCACAACAAGCAGCATCTAGTCACGCAAGTGACCACTCCTGCACCAGTTCAGTTCAGTTCAGTCGCTCAGTCGTGTCTGACTCTTTGCGACCCCATGAACTGCAGCACGCCAGGCCTCCCTGTCCATCACCAACTCCCGGAGTTCACCCAGACCCACGTCCATCGAGTTAGTGATGCCATCCAGCCATCTCATCCTCTGTCATCCCCTTCTCCTCCTGCCCCCAATCCCTCCCAGCATCAGAGTCTCTCCAATGAGTCAAATCTTCACATGAGGTGGCCAAAATACTGGAGTTTAAGCTTCAGCATCATTCCTTCAAAGAAATCCCAGGGCTGATCTCCTTCAGAATGGACTGGTTGGATCTCCTTGCAGTCCAAGGGACTCTCAAGAGTCTTCTCCAGCACCACAGTTCAAAAGCATCAATTCTTCGGCGCTCAGCCTTCTTCACAGTCCAACTCTCACATCCATACGTGACCACAGGAAAAACCATAGCCTTGACTAGACGAACCTTTGTTGACAAAGTAATGTCTCTGCTTTTGAATATGCTATCTAGGTTGGTCATAACTTTGCTTCCAAGGAGTAAGTGTCTTTTAATTTCATGGCTGCAGTCACCATCTGCAGTGATTTTGGAGCCCAGGAAAATAAAGTCTGACACTGTTTCCACTGTTTCCCCATCTATTTCCCATGAAGTGATGGGACCAGATGCCATGATCTTCATTTTCTGAATGTTGAGCTTTAAGCCAACTTTTTCACTCTCCACTTTCACTTTCATCAAGAGGCTTTTTAGTTCCTCTGCACTTTCTGCCATAAGGGTGGTGTCATCTGCATATCTGAGGTTATTGATATTTCTCCCGGCAATCTTGATTCCAGCTTGTGCTTCTTCCAGCCCAGCGTCAGGAGAAGTCTGCAGATTAAAGAAGGACAGTTCTGGGGCTGGCGGGAATATATGCAGCTGCTGTTCTGGAGTGCTGTCAGCAAGCCCACAGACAGCCTCTTCAGGCAACTAACTAAATGGACATAGTTCTAGAAATCTAATACATCTTGATTTCAAGCCCAACTTGACTGCTTACATGAAGTATAGCTGACTTCAATGTTGTGTTAGTTTCAGGTGTATAGCAAAGTGATTCTGTTTTATATATAACTGTAGTTATATATATATAGTTATTTATATATAACTATAGTTACATAACTATATATAAAGTTATATATATATAGTTATATGTTTATATTCAGTTATATGTTTATATTGTTATATATTTATATTCGGTTTTATACATATTCAGATATATATATATATGTATGTGTATTTACATATTTGCAGCCTCATGGACTGTAACCCACCAGGCTCCTCTGTCCATGAGATTTCCCAGGCAAGAATACTAGAGTGGGTTGCCATTTCCTACTCCAGGGGATCTTCCCAACCCAGGGATCAAACCCGTGTTTCTTGCATCTCCCACATTGGCATGCGGATTCTTTACCTCTAGTGCCACCTGGGAAAGCCCCATATATATGTATGCATATATATATTGTTTTTCAGATTCTTCCCCTTTATAAGTTATAAGATACTGAATTCTCTGTGCTATACAGTAGGACCTTGGTGTTTATCTATTTTATATATACTAGTGTGTATCTGTTGATTCCAAACTCTTAATTTATCTCCCCAACATGCAGCCCTTTTAGTAACCGTACGTTTGTTTTCTATGCCTGTGAGTCTGTCTCTGTTTTGTAAACCAGTTCATTTGTGTCATCTTTTTGATTCCATATATAAGTGAGATCATATATGTCTTTCTCTGACTTACTTCACTTAGTGATGCTATGTAGGTCCATCCATGTTGCTACATTTTTTAAAAATCTATAAAATAAGATAATACCTTAGAGGTACATTAGTAGGTTAAGAAGCAAACATTAGTCAAGTTTGTTGTTGCTGTTCAGTTGTTCAGTCATGTCTGACTCTTGGTGACACCATAGACAGTTCAATTGCTCAGTCGTGTGTGATTCTTTGCGCCCCAAAGATTGTAGCATGCCGGGCTTGTCTTTCCATGAGGATTTCCAGGCACCAATACTGGAGTGGATTGCCAATACTGGTTTCCTTCTCCAGGAGACCTTCCCAGATCTGGGACTGAACCCATGTCTTCTGCATTGGCAGGCAGATTCTTTGCCAGTGAGCCACCAGGGAAGCTCAGTCAAGCTTATAGAAAGTACTTAATAAGAGGTGGTGAAAGTTAACTAAGATTCATCTGGCTACAAGTAACAGGGACCACTATGAGCTAAATTAAGTAAAAGAAGAATGCATGGGAGGAATATTAGTGTGTCTCATGAAATCCTGAGGCTTGGACAGCCAAGCCTCAGGACACTGGGAAGCAGGACAGTCCCATGGACCTCCATAACTAGGCTTTTTTGACCCTCCCTTGGATACTCTGCCATTAACCAGACTCAGCACTCAACAGGCACCAGGCTCAGTGCCTCTCAGTTCAAATTTTTGAGAGAAAGAACCTCACTGGATGGCTTGGGTCAGATGTTCACCTAGGATCCAATCAGCTATGGCCTAAGGATGGTGCCATTGAGGACAAATATGGCTGCCACGTCTTAGCCTGTGGACACATGGACACCTCAAGAAAGGTCCATTCTTCTGGCATTAGAGAAAGTTGCCACACCTCCTCAGTGGGGGCTCCATAGTGCTCCCTACCCTCAGTGACCTTCCTGCCTTGACCTTAACCAATACCTTCTCATCTTTTCTCCATCTGCCCCACTGCAGACCTTATGGTCAACTCTCTGTTTATATGGCCCAGGACAAGTTATTTACCCTCTCTAAGCCTCAATCTCCTCATCTCCAATATGAAAATATTACCTATCTTATAGAAGTGTTGAGAAGATTAAACAATATACACTGGCTCTTCGCTCTTAAAAGTGATTGTTATTGTTTTCATTGTTGTCATTTAATTGTAGTTAGTATAGTAGTATCGGAGAAGGCAATGGCACCCCACTCCAGTACTTTTGCCTGGAAGATCCCATGGGCGGAGGAGCCTGGTAGACTGCAGTCCATGGGGTTGCTACAGTCGGACACGACTGAGCGACTTCACTTTCACTTTTCACTTTCATGCATTGGAGAAGGAAATGGCAACCCACTCCAGTGTTCTTGCCTGGAGAATCCCAGGGACGGGGGAGCCTCGTGGGCTGCTATCTCTGGGGTCGCACAGAGTCGGACACGACTGAAGCGACTTAGCAGCAGCAGCAGCAGTATAGTAGTAGCAATTACTGAGCTTAGAAAAAATTAATAGCATAGGGCACTGTAAAGAGGTAGAAGACTTGTTTTTGTTGTTGTTGTTCAGTCGCCAAGTTGTGTCGGACTCCAGCTATATCTGGATTGCAACCCCTCCCTGCCACTTAGTGTCTATGCAACATGTTACTCAGCATCTCTGAACTTTTGTCTTCGTTTGCAGAATGAGAGTAGTATAGAAACCTTGCAGGGTCCTTATATGGGTCCAGTGACATCCCTATGCATAGTGTGCTTAGCAAAATGCCTAGGATATAGTAGATGCTCAACAAAAGGGAACGCTTATCATTATTATAATTCTTATTGGGACATCCCTGATGGCCCAATGGTTAAGAATTCACCTTGCAGTGCAGGGAACATAGGTTCTAAGATCCCACATGTTGCAGAGCAGTTAAGCCCACACCACAACTAGAGTCTGTGTGCCTCAACAAAAGATCCTATATGCTGCAACTATGAACCAATACAGCCAAATAAATTAATTAATTATAATTTTTGCTATTAAACCACTTAGTCAAATAAGGTCCTACACAGCATAACTCCCCAACTTCATCTTACAACAGTCTAAATCTGATGTCCTTTCGAAATCTGATGTCATTTGTATCTTGGGCACCTGCAGTACTGGCTGATGGTTATTAACAATTCTGACTCATTTGCCTTCTCCCATTGGTGACTCTATGGTGAATGTTTTCTGAGCTGGACAGCATTGTCACTGGCTTCAAGGATCTTTGTCGTTTGGGGAATGGCAGTGCGATTTTTGCATATGGGACTGAAGTGATCCGTTCTTCACCAGAATTGGAGTTAACTTGGGGCACACACTTCCTCGATCGTGTGTCCTCTGGGAACACAGAGCTGAAACCCCACGCTGAGCCAAACTAGGCATGGTGATTTGGAACCTTGAGTAGATGGCAAGAAAATTTAGCTCAAATAAGGACCCCCTGTAAGCACACTTCATTTTCATCTGTGTGTAACAGCGGAAGCCACTGCCCTGCATCTAAAGAACCTGATGCCTGTCTTTAAAATGCGCTCACTCGCTCTCTTTCCCGACTCACTAAATCAGGATAAAGGAAAAAATACTTTTGTGTACAGCGGTGCCTGAACAATTTGCACACCCTGTAATTCTCACATAACCCTGGCACTCTCCCCTGCGCTCCTACAAGATGTTTAAGAGGAAGAAGTTGTGCTGACACTTCGTATTGTAACGGCGTTTTTGGCCTGTGGAAATGTGCCCTGGTGAATGTTCTAGTAAACAGTGAAGCACCGTCAGAAGTGCTGCGAAATTACCCATTTCAGAGCTAACGCACGGCATACATTTAGGCATAAGAGTCAACATTTGGAATCATGTTCTGCTTTTTAATTTCCAACTCTTGACTTCAGCATCTCTAGACTTAGACTGAATTAGGCATGCTTTGTGGACGTCCTTCACCACCCTTCCCAGGAGGCAGTATTGCCCAGTAACTAAACTCATAGGCTTGGAGCTCTGATTTTCTGGGTCTGTCTTATTGTGAGTACTTTCTACCCATGTGACCTTGGATGTATTAATATCAATATATGTATTAACACATATATTGTACTTGGCCGGTAGTAAGGAATGTTTTACATGCTTTACCTATATTGACTCTTCTAATCCTGAGATTTACAACACTTGGGAGTAGGTGTTTTTCTTATAATTCCCATATTATAACTAGAAAGCCAAGGCATAGCTGATAATTTGCCCAAAGTCAAGATGTAGTCACAACCAAGCTGGCATTTGAATCAGAGTTCTTGCCTCTGGAATCCCTGTTATTACCTAGTGTGTTTGACTTAATCTCTTGGAGTGTCATCTTCCCCATCCATAAAATGACAGGAGTACTAATACTTGCTTCTGGGATTGTTGTAATGATTAAATGTTTTGAGTCCAAGCAGGCGAAATGCTTAAGGGCTTCCCAGGTGGCCCAGTGGTAAAGAATCTGCCTACCAATGCAGGGTCCATAGGAGACTTGGGTTGGATCCTTGAGTTGGGAAGATCCCCTGGAGGAGGGCATAGCCACCCACTCCAATATTCTTGCCTGGATAATCCAGTAGACAGGGGAGCCTGAGGGCTACAGTCCAGGGGATCACAGAGGGTCGGATGCAACTTGAGCAACTGAGCACACATGCATGCACAGGTCAAATGCTTGGTATGATACCTGGAACACGGGTCAATTAATGTTGACTGTTCTGCAATTAACAGTTGCTTTGTAGGGCCTCTGCCTTGAACTCCCAGGGTTCTTTGGGAACCTTTCACTGACACCTCTGAAGCCATGCCTCACCATAGCCCTGTTAACTGGCATCATTCTGAAAGGCCCAGAGCTGTTAGAGGCTGGAGAGAGACAGGAATCCACAGTCCAGGAAAGAGATGCTGAGACCTGACCAGGGCAGTGGACGTGGGAAACATGAGGGGAACTAATTCTGTAGAAGCATCATTATTATTACCTGTGATTCAACATTTTTGAAGGATCAGCTGGAGTGAGCACCGTGTCAGTGGCCGCAGAAGAAAACCAAGTCAATCAGCAGTGAAACCTTTGCCTTTGTGCAGGACCCGCTATGTAGTTTGCAGGTCCGTGCAAAATGAAAACACGGGACTCTGTGTGCAAAAAGTACTAAGAATTTCAAGATGGCTACAGCAGAGCATTAAACCAAGTATGCAGTGCTTTTAAGCGTGGGGTCCACGGCAGCTGTACAGGTTGTGTAGCTCAGAAAGCCATCCCTGCCTCTGTCACCATCCTCACCCTCACCCCAACCCCAGGAGCCAGAGGTGGGCCAGCTGTGGCTCCCAGGCCTCCAGCCTCATCGGTTCATCTGCTTGGTTAGTCTCAGATTTCTCCCAGCCGAAAGACAAGTGTGTGACAGGTAGAAAAAGGTAGTTTGGACTCCAACAGGAGTGGGGCATGGAAGAGAAATCTTTAGCTGATATGTACTGTGATTAACCACAGACCCTAAGGGGTGCCCCAGGGAAGCCAGGATGGGTAAATGGAATTCTTGAGGTGGCAGCTCACAGAATCTTCCGGAACAGTCACTGTCCGAGAAGACTGATGCAGCACAAATGCTCAGAAGGTTTTCTTTGCCCTACATCAGGCTGTTAGAGTGATGAGGCATGAGTTGCAGTCACCTGTCTGCATGAATAAAAGATGCACAGAGAATGGTAAGTGCTGAGAGCACCAGGCATGAAGGGCCCCGTTAAGGCATGCAATGCAGAGGCCTGGCCACCAGGACTCTGCTGCTCTCCCCTGCCAAGCCAGAGATGGCTTTCCCCCCTCACAAATGCATCACCTTTAAGATGCTTAAGGAGGTCAAGCGTAAGAAGGGAGGCAGTGTGAGCTGAGGCGTGTGGACAGGCACCTCTGCCCAGCACACCCCATGCCTGGGATGCTGCCGCCAGAATCCCCTGGGTTTACAAATGCCATCATCTTATCTTAATGGGTTACTCTTAACTTCCTACAGTGCCTTCCCAGGAACACTCTAGATTATCTGGCTCTTTTCTAGCAGAGTCCTGGAGGTATGGAACACAGACAGGCTAGTTTGACATTTTTTTTAATATCTTGACTGCACCACACGACGTGGGAATCTTAGTTCTCCAACCAGGAATTGAACCTGCGCCCCTTGCATTGGCAGCGCTGTCTTAACCACTGGACCACCAGGGAAGTCCCACAGACAGATGAGTTTAGATATGGGGATGAGAGTCTTACATGTCAGCAGCACTCATGGTTCATTGGTTCCTTCATTCCTTCTCTCATCTGATATTCACTGAGCCTCTTCTGGGGCAAAATGCAGGCCAACGCTGAGGGCCTTGAGGGCAGAGGATTGCCAGGAGGACACCTCAAAGCAAACCATGTCTGCCTCACACTATTTCAAACCAGAAACACCCTGAAGGCAAGGAAGGACACTCCTAAAACAGACCAAGATCACTCCACTCCCACCCGCTAGTAAGTGCAGCCCTACTTCTTTCCAGACCTACCTTCTGCTGCTGCCCTACACACAGCCTGCTGTGCAGGCAGATTAAAACAGTGTGTAGGCCCATTTTTTGATTGGGTCATTTATTTTTCTGGAGTTGAGCTGTAGGAGTTGCTTGTATATTCTCGAGATTAGTTGTTTGTCAGTTGCTTCATCTGCTATTATCTTCTCCCATTCTGAAGGCTGTCTTTTCACCTTGCTAATAGTTTCCTTTGATGTGCAGAAGCTTTTAAGGTTAATTAGGTCCCGTTTGTTTATTTTTGCTTTTATTTCCAATATTCTGGGAGGTGGGTCATAGAGGATCCTGCTGTGATGTATGTCAGAGAGTGTTTTGCCTATGTTCTCCTCTAGGAGTTTTATAGTTTCTGGTCTTACATTGAGATCTTTAATCCATTTTGAGTTTATTTTTGTGTATGGTGTTAGAAAGTGTTCTAGTTTCATTCTTTTACAAGTGGTTGACCAGATTTCCCAGCACCACTTGTTAAAGAGATTGTCTTTAATCCATTGTATATTCTTGCCTCCTTTGTCAAAGATAAGGTGTCCATATGTGCGTGGATTTATCTCTGGGCTTTCTATTTTGTTCCATTGATCTATATTTCTGTCTTTGTGCCAGTACCATACTGTCTTGATAACTGTGGCTTTGTAGTAGAGCCTGAAGTCAGGTAGGTTGATTCCTCCAGTTCCATTCTTCTTTCTCAAGATCGCTTTGGCTATTCGAGGTTTTTTGTATTTCCATACAAATTGTGAAATTATTTGTTCTAGCTCTGTGAAGAATGCTGTTGGTAGCTTGATAGGGATTGCACTGAATCTATAGATTGCTTTGGGTAGTGTACTCATTTTCACTATATTGATTCTTCCAATCCATGAACATGGTATATTTCTCCATCTGTTAGTGTCCTCTTTGATTTCTTTCACCAGTGTTTTATAGTTTTCTATATATAGGTCTTTAGTTTCTTTAGGTAGATATATTCCTAAGTATTTTATTCTTTCCGTTGCAATGGTGAATGGAATTGTTTCCTTAATTTCTCTTTCTGTTTTCTCATTATTAGTGTATAGGAATGCAAGGGATTTCTGTGTGTTGATTTTATATCCTGCAACTTTACTATAGTCATTGATTAGTTCTAGTAATTTTCTGGTGGAGTCTTTAGGGTTTTCTATGTAGAGGATCATGTCATCTGCAAACAGTGAGAGCTTTACTTCTTCTTTTCCAATTTGGATTCCTTTTATTTCTTTTTCTGCTCTGATTGCTGTGGCCAAAACTTCCAAAACTATGTTGAATAGTAATGGTGAAAGTGGGCACCCTTGTCTTGTTCCTGACTTTAGAGGAAATGCTTTCAATTTTTCACCATTGAGGATAATGTTTGCTGTGGGTTTGTCATATATAGCTTTTATTATGTTGAGGTATGTTCCTTCTATTCCTGCTTTCTGGAGAGTTTTTATCATAAATGGATGTTGAATTTTGTCAAAGGCTTTCTCTGCATCTATTGAGATAATCATATGGTTTTTATTTTTCAATTTGTTAATGTGGTGTATTACATTGATTGATTTGCGGATATTGAAGAATCCTTGCATCCCTGGGATAAAGCCCACTTGGTCATGGTGTATGATCTTTTTAATGTGTTGTTGGATTCTGATTGCTAGAATTTTGTTAAGGATTTTTGCATCTGTGTTCATCAGTGATATTGGCCTGTAGTTTTCTTTTTTTGTGGGATCTTTGTCAGGTTTTGGTATTAGGGTGATGGTGGCCTCATAGAATGAGTTTGGAAGTTTACCATCCTCTGCAACTTTCTGGAAGAGTTTGAGCAGGATAGGTGTTAGCTCTTCTCTAAATTTTTGGTAGAATTCAGCCGTGAAGCCGTCTGGACCTGGGCTTTTGTTTGCTGGAAGATTTTTGATTACAGTTTCAATTTCCGTGCTTGTGATGGGTCTGTTAAGATTTTCTATTTCTTCCTGGTTGCGTTTTGGAAAGTTGTACTTTTCTAAGAATTTGTCCATTTCTTCCACGTTGTCCATTTTATTGGCATATAATTGTTGATAGTACTCTCTTATGATCCTTTGTATTTCTGTGTTGTCTGTTGTGATCTCTCCATTTTCATTTCTAATTTTATTGATTTGATTTTTCTCCCTTTGTTTCTTGATGAGTCTGGCTAATGGTTTGTCAATTTTATTTATCCTTTCAAAGAACCAGCTTTTGGGTTTGTTGATTTTTGCTATGATCTCTTTTGTTTCTTTTGCATTTATTTCTGCTCTAAGTTTTAAGATTTCTTTCCTTCTACTAACCCTGGGGTTCTTCATTTCTTCCTTTTCTAGTTGCTTTAGGTGTAGAGTTAGGTTATTTATTTGACTTTTTTTCTTGTTTCTTGAGGTGTGCCTGTATTGCTATGAACTTTCCCCTTAGGACTGCTTTTACCATGTCCCACAGGTTTTGGGTTGTTGTGTTTTCATTTTCATTCATTTCTATGCAAACTTTGTTTTCTTTTTTGATTTCTTCTGTGATTTGTTGGTTATTCAGCAGCGTGTTGTTCAGCCTCCATATGTTGGAATTTTTAATAATTTTTCTCCTGTAATTGAGATCTAATCTTACTGCATTGTGGTCAGAAAAGATGCTTGGAATGATTTCTATTTTTTTGAATTTACCAAGGCTAGCTTTATGGCCCAGGATGTGATCTATCCTGGAGAAGGTTCCATGTGCGCTTGAGAAAAAGGTGAAATTCATTGTTTTGGGAGGAAATGTCCTATAGATATCAATTAGGTCTAACTGGTCTATTGTATCGTTTAAAGTTTGTGTTTCCTTGTTAATTTTCTGTTTAGTTGATCTATCCATAGGTGTGAGTGGGGTATTAAAGTCTCCCACTATTATTGTGTTATTGTTAATTTCTCCTTTCATACTTGTTAGCATTTGTCTTACATACTGCAGTGCTCCCGTGTTGGGTGCATATATATTTATAATTGTTATGGGCCAAAGAACTAAATAGACATTTCTCCAAAGAAGACATCCAGATGGCTAACAAACACATGAAAAGATGCTCAACATCACTCATTATCAGAGAAATGCAAATCAAAACCACTATAAGGTACCATTTCACACCAGTCAGAATGGCTGCAATCCAAAAGTCTACAAGTAATAAATGCTGGAGAGGGTGTGGAGAAAAGGGAACCCTCTTACACTGTTGGTGGGAATGCAAACTAGTACCGCCACTATGGAGAACAGTGTGGAGATTCCTTAAAAAACTGGAAATAGACCTGCCTTATGATCCAGCAATCCCACTGCTGGGCATACACACTGAGGAAACCAGAAGGGAAAGAGACACGTGTACCCCAATGTTCATCGCAGCACTGTTTATAATAGCCAGGACATGGAAGCAACCTAGATGTCCATCAGCAGATGAATGGATAAGAAAGCAGTGGTACATATACACAATGGAGTATTACTCAGCCATGAAAAAGAATACATTTGAATCAGTTCTAATGAGGTGGATGAAACTGGAGCCTATTATACAGAGTGAAGTAAGCCAGAAAGAAAAACACCAATACAGTATACTAATGCATATATATGGAATTTAGAAAGATGGTAACAATAACCCTGTGTACAAGACAGCAAAAGAGACACTGATGTATAGAACAGTCTCATGGACTCTGTGGGAGAGGGAGAGGGTGGGAAGATTTGGGAGAATGGCATTGAAACATGTAAAATATCATGTATGAAACGAGTTGCCAGTCCAGGTTCGATGCATGATACTGGATGCTTGGGGCTGGTGCACTGGGACGACCCAGAGGGATGGTATGGGGAGGGAGGAGGGAGGAGGGTTCAGGATGGGGAACACATGTATACCTGTGGCGTATTCATTTTGATATTTGGCAAAACTAATACAATTATGTAAAGTTTAAAAATAAAATAAAATTTAAAAAAATAAATAAATAAAACAGTGTGTAGGGACTTGCTCGGTGGCTCAGCAGTGGCTAAGACTCCATGCTCCCAATGCAAGGGGCCTGGGGTTTGATCCCTAGTCAGGGAACTAGATCCCACATGCCACAACTAAGAGTTCACATACCGCAACTAAAGATTCTGCAATGAAGATAGAAAATCCTGTGTGCCACAACTAAGACCCAGTGAGGCCAATTAACTAATTAAAAACAAAGAACAGCTTGTATTTTCCAGCTACTGAGCCTTTGCCACTGTTATTCCTTCCCCCTGGACCACCCTCTTGAAGCCTCTCCACCTCTCGGATGTTTACTGTCCTTTAAGGTCCACCCCAAACTCTGTGGTTTCATTTCCTGGTCCCTGTGACCTGATGGGACTTCACTCTCCTATGAGCGTCCTTAGAATTATATGTGGAGAGCCCCTTGCTGCCCATGGCATATTCCATCTCCTGCCCTAGTGATTCATTTTCCTGGCTCATTCCCTGTTCTTTCTCTGAGGCATAAGGCCCTGATCTCTTCATCTTTCTTTTCTTTTATTTATTTGGCTGTTCTGGGTCTTCGTTGCTGCATGAGCTTTTCTCTAGTTGCGGCAAGTAGGGGCTACTCTCTAGTTGCAGTGCACGGGCTTCTCAATGCAGTGGTTTTCTTGTCGCAGAGCACAGGCTCTAGGGAACATTGGCTTCAATAATTGTGGTGCCAGGGCTCAGTAGTTGCAGCTCCGGGGCTCTAGAGCACAGGCTCAATAGTTCTGGCACACAAGCTTAATTGCTCTGAGGCATATGGGATCTTCCCGGACCAGGGATCAAACATGTGTCTCCTGCATTGGTAGGCAGATTCTTCACCACCGAGCCACCAGGGCAGCCCTCTTCATCTTCCTTTAACCCCAAAGTCTAGACAATATCTGGTGCACGGTAAAGGCGTTGGCGTAATTGAAGGATGTTCCCTTGCTAAAGGTACTCAGTAGGTGACACCTCCTCCCACCATCTTTCAAAGAGTTCTTTTATTTGTTTCCATTCTTGGGGAGTATGGTTTTCTATAACCGAGTCACCACATCTTGGTGTGCTGTGCATTTACTGATCCACAGTGGGATACGAAATAAGGGGGCTTTTCCCACTTTTTTGTCTTGTGATGTAATTCACATACCATAAAGCCTGCTATTTGAAAGTATGATTTGGTGGTTTTCACTCTGTTCACAAACTTGTGCAACCATCAGTGTTATCTGATTCCAGGATGTTCACAGCCTCTAGAAAAATGAAGGGTTCTAGTGAACTTTAAGTCTATGATGGTTCTTCTGTTTGAAAATCACTGGTGTCATTTGACCAAGTCCCTCCAGTCTGGGACTTGCTTTCCTGGCCAGGTTACTCAGAGCTGGAAGGACCGCTGGCTTCTGGGAGAGGCGGGCTGGCATTTTATCCATCCTGCTCCCTCTGCTTCTGAGTCTCATCCTCATCTACCTCCGTTTGCTTTCTCAACGACCTTGAGATATTCTAAATCATCATGAGCTATCCTTCTTTGAACTCTGTCCCATCACCCTCATCTGTTTGGACAGCCTTGCTCCCCGTGGGGTTTATTAAGATGACATTACCCAGGGACCCCACTTGCATCCTGAACGTGGGGAAGTATCAGGAAGGACCAGAGGGTGGGAAACTCCTCCTACCGCCTAGAAGCCAGGTGGGTGGGGTTGGCCAGGGCTGTGCTGGGAAGACGTCATGGGGAAACATCCGTGTCAGAAAGCACTCAGCTTGCTTCTGTCCCAAAATATCACTCTGAGCCTCGGCCTCGGAGATAGCTTTCCACACCTGTTAGCTGGTCAGTACCACTGAAAATACCCCTGGTCAGTGGACTCGCCTAGGCTGAGGAACCGGCAGGCCCTGCCTGGAAGCATCCCCATGATTTCCAAACCCCGAGCCTCGGGACCTAGTGGAGGTTAGTCGGTTTGCTGACATGCCTTCTGTCTCCCTGGCATCTCCTTCCCCTTGGCCCAAAAGCGCCCAATAACCCAGCACTGAAAACACCCAGGGCTCCCTGAGCACGTGAGCATGAGCTCTGGAGAGAATGCAAAGGCAGGCGCTGATACACGGCTGGGCGAGCTTCCGGAACATCCAAGGCCTAATCCATGTTGTCGCCCGCGGGAGAGCGGCTCCAGGGCCTCCCGGGCAGAAGGAGCACCGCAGCCTTTAATCTCCGTGCGCACAACCCCGCGCGCTTGATCCCGGGGCAGCGGCTGCAGGATTCTTGTTGTTCGCGTGTGATCGCCCCGCGTGGGGGTGGGGTGCGCCTTTCCGCAGGAGCAACTGCATTAGCCTCTGTGACCTCTGTCAGTGCTGCGGGGACTTCGATTGCCACGACTGTGAGTGCCCTTTTAAAACGCCTACTCTGGCCCCTTTCAAGTTCCGCCTGATCCTCATCTTCAAACACCCTTCCTCACCCCCGCCCACCGTCAAGGCACCGGCCTGCCTTTGGCTGTCAGATTTAAGACAGGAATCAGAATTACTACCTGGTTGAAAAGACAGATTATCCAAAGATGACCACTCACTCGCTCATCATGCGTTCATTTAGTCAGTGTTTATTAAGCACCTATTGTGTGTCAGGGCTTCCCAGGTGGCGATAGTGGTAAAGAGCCCACCAGCCAATGTAGGAGACTTAAGAGATGCAGGTTCAATGGGGAAGATCCCCTGGAGAAGGGAATGGCTACTTACTCCAGTATTCTTGCCTGGAGAATTCCATGGATAGGGAAGCCTTTCGGGTTATGGTCCATAGCATGGCAAAGAATCGGACAAAACTGAAGCAACTCAGCATGCAGCACGCACTGTGTATCGGATATTGTGCTGGGTGTTAAGAAAACAGACATGTGTGAGACTCCATCCCTGCCTGCAAAGACTCTCACAGCCTCCAGCAGGCAGACCAGAGTATCAGTGACCACACAGGGGTAGAGGAGTTCTGTGGTACAGTGGGAGCCCTGAGGGTCCTTTACTTCAACTTGGAAGTTAGAGTGGCTCCAGGAAGAGAGAAACCTTAAGCAGCATCATGAGGAACTAGTGGGTGCAGAAAATGGGAGGGATGTTCCAAGCAGAGGGAACAGTATGTACAAAAGCACAGAGGCAGGGAGAGCCATGGGCACTAGGGACATGATGGCTGGGACTGTGCTGAGGAGGCTGTAGAGGGAGATGAGACTCAGGCCAGGCATCTCTGGGGGCAGCCTAGCTTTGTTGGACAGAGGACAGAGGGGTTTGAAGTGACCCCGGGCACTCATAGCAACCTCCCAGTTTCCTTGGAGAAGATGTTATTATACACAGTCAGAGCATTTCCTAAGGCGTTGTGGCTAATCTTTGCATCCCTCTATCCCATGCAGTTGAGTGGTTTAGGGGCTCAGAATCTGGAGCCAGACTGCTGCTAAGTCGCTTCAGTCGTGTCCGACTCTGTGCGACCCCATAGACGGCAGCCCACCAGGCTCCCCCGTCCCTGGGATTCTCCAGGCAAGAACACTGGAGTGGGTTGCCATCTCCTTCTCCAATGCATGAAAAGTGAAAGTGAAGTCGCCCAGTCGTGTCCAACTCTTCGCGACCCCATGGACTGCAGCCCATCGGGCTCCTCTGTCCATAGGATTTTCCAGGCAAGAGTACTGGAGTGGGGTGCCATTGCCTTCTCTGGAGCCAGACTAGCTGGGTTCAAACCCAGCTCTAGTATAATACCTATTAGCTGTGTGACCTCAGACAAATTACCTAACCTCTCTCTGCATCTGTTCAATCGGCTGTAACATGGAGACGAGGATAGGAAGAGTCTAGTCATAGAGCGTGTTAGGATGACTTGAGTGTTCTTGTCGTTCTGTCGCTAAGTCGTGTCCAATTGTTTGTGACCCCGTGGGTTGTAGCCCACCAGGCTCCTCTGTCCTCCACTTCTCCTGGAGTTTGCTCAGATTCATGCCCATTGAGTCTGTGATGGTATCTAACCATCTCATCCTCTTGACTTGAGTGTGTTTATGTGTAAATATATATATAAAGTACATGGTACACAGTAAGTGCTCAATAAATACCTGCTGTTATTCCCCCTGTCATGGAGCTTTCCTTACCTTTGTGGCATAACACAGGTCAGAACAGGACCCAGTTTGTATTTGAAGCCAGTGAGAGCTTGGGGTCGAAGGGACCCCTGAGTAGCCCCCAAGAGTGGGCCCTCCACGTGGTCTCTCTGGAATATCAGCCTTCCCATCTCAGGCTACCCATTCCTCTTCCAGTGCCCTGTGAACCCACATAGCCTGCAGCTTCCACTTGAGGAAATTAAACACTGGATTGGTTTTTTCAGCGTAACCAAAAGAAATACCACAGGGCCTGACCTTTTGTTCACAAGCAGTTATAGGAGTGGCATTTGCTAACATTCCACCTTGAGCCTCTGCTTCTCTGCTTTCCTCTCCTGGCTCCTAAGGATACAGCCTGGCTTGGCAGTGGCTCCCCCAACCTCCCCCCAGACAGGGTTTTCTAGGTACCCTCTTATGATTGTAGCATCAGGGGTCAGCAAAGGGGTCACCCACTTCATGAAAAGCCTGACAGGGATTTCTGGCCTTGATCTAAACCAGACACAGTGAAGAAACAAAGAGATCTGGGGAATGCCTAAAAATTCCCAGGGCATCCAAAATGATCTACCATCGCTGGAGTTTCTGCTATTAGAATCATCCACCATCATTCACAAACTGTCAAAAGGCGGCAGATCTCTGGACTTGAGGCATCCCAAGGCTGTGGGTCTTTACCCTCCTAAGCCTGAATTGCCTTCTCTGGAAAATGGCTGTAGCCAGTGGTGTGCTGGTAAGTGATCAACAACCAGCTCTCTCCAGGGTGGTGGAGGGGGCGGCTAGTTGTAGCATTCATCACATTCTTGGGAGCTGCTCAGGGGTCCCTTCGAACCCAAGCTCTCACTGGCTTCAAATCAGTTTCCATGGAGTAAATACTTAAGCTACTAACTTGACATCCCCAATGGCAGAGCTAGGAAGGATGCACACAGTCAGCCCTGAAGAGCGCAGGAAGCTGGCGCGTGAAGTTGGCTCCAGCACACCCCTGGGTAACAGCACCTTCCTCACAGGGGGTAAGGATTACATAAGAGGCAGCATATGCAACCACACGCTACACTGAGCGGTGTGCAAACGGACCACCAGGAGATCAGGAACCCAGGTCTTACAGCTGCTGGGAATGGGCATAAGCCCAGTTGCAAACTTTTCTACTGTGTGCAAGGCATGGAGCAGTGCTCACCTGGCTCATGGAGGTTGATTCAAAAGGCTTTTATATTTTTAATTCACAGATTTGCTGTGCTCCCCCACAGTCTCTCTTCAAACTCAGACTTCGTGGCAAGCCTCAAAGTGGGTGCTCTCTACCATCCATCACAATCTCTGAAATGAACCCTGCATCTGCCAGCTCCTCCCTGCCACCACTGCCCATGGGGTCTGGTTCCCGGCTACTCCTCTGTCCTCATCTCCTGCCATGCACCCCTGTTCATTCTGTATGAGCCTGTGGTCTCCTTGCTCTGCCTGTGACAGGTGTAGCATTTGCCTCCCCCAGGGCCTTTGCACATGCTCTCTGCTCCTCTCCTCATCCCCCCTCCCCCAAAGCTGATCTCTGCTCAGATGTCACCTTTCACAAAACCTTGTCTGAAGTAGGAACCTCTCTCTCGCATGCCATTCTTTATCTGCACAGCCTGCCTTATATTTCTTTCTGCCTTGTATATTATAGGTTTGCTTGTTTGTTTATTGTCTGTCCTTCCCCACTCCCTCCAGGAATGGCAAGCTCCTTACAGAAGGAAGTCTATCAAGCACCGTATGCCTCCATCCAGAATGGCACTGACCTGTGCATGGGCCTCTCTGGCACCCCTCTCCCCATCCAAGCCTCAGCATTCCACAGCCAGAGATCAGGTTCCCCCATTTTTCACACTCAAGGCTCACATCTCAGTGAAGCCATGTGTCTCCGATAAGCCAGGACAGTCACGTGTCCACCTGCCATGTGGATGTGAGCCCCGTGGGGACAGGGACCTCATCCTGTCCAGCTCTGACCCCCCTGTCTGCAGAACAGAGCTGGCACCTCGTGGGTGTGTGAGGAAGACTGGGGGAGCTGACAGTTCTTGCAGCAACCCCGTGTGTGCTGGAGAGTTCTAGGTGCATTTCTGTGGCGAAAGAGCACAGAAGAGCTCTTTCTGTGCTCAGCGGTTTGTGCTCAGGCTGAGCTCTGCGGGTTACCATATTTCAGAAGACATCTGTCTCACCGTTAGCAAGTGTGACACCATGAAAGTCTGTTCCTTGGATGTTTCTTCAAAGGACTGCCTTTTGTAGAATATTAACAGTCTTCACCCTCTGTCTCCTGAAGGAGTGAGAAAGGAAGGGGGTGAACTTAAGAAATACACAAATTTGACAGAAGGAAAAAAGAGGCTTGAACAGACGGCATGACCTGCCCTTTCTCTGCAGCGTGTCTGCAGCAGAGAAGCAAGACTTCAGGCAGCTCAGCGGGGAAAACAGTTCCCAGATCCTCTGTGGGCGGAAAATAGTGACCATGGCCTTGGGGTTCCAAAGCTGTGAATTAAGCTGGACGGATGTATCATTTGGCGACCACTTGAGTAACACACATGAAGGAAGAGAGACAGGGCGGTGCTGGGTTGTTGTTGTTGTTTTTGGGCTGTACCAGGTCTTAGTTGCAACACGTGAGATCTTCCATCTTCCACCAGGCGGGATCTTTAGTGGCATCATATGAACTCTTGGTTGCAGCGTGTGGGATCTAGTTTTCCAACAAGGGGTGGAACCTGGGCCCCCTGCGTTGGGAGCATGGAGTCTCAGCCACTGGACCACCAGGGAAGTCCCTGGTGCTGTTTTTACACTGTGTTTTGTCCAAGAAGTACTAACAGGAGGCCAGTGCGATGGGATTCTAGAATCCATTCCAGGAGACAGGGGTCTACAAAAATGGATCGATGGGAGAGGATTAGAAAGTATGTTGGAACCAAGAACATTAAGGGACTAAATGAAGATGAAGTGCAGAGTTTACAATGCATTAGATCAAGAAAAATGGGCACCACGATGCTCACCTAAGCCTTTTTATTTAGTTTGTTCTGCAAATAGGGGTTATACAGCCTCAAGGCAAAAGGATGTCAGCCCTGGAGTCAGGAAGACCTGGGTGGAAATTCTAGCTCCACCTTCTGGTTATTGGACCCCAGGGAGGTGACCTCTCCAAGCCTCAGTATCCTTATCTGCAAAATGGTCATCCTAATATGCCTACTTCATTGGATTGTTATGAAGATTCAATAAAATAATCCCTAGTTCAGTTCCTGAATCAGACTCAAGGGATGCTAACTCATGATTTTCTTATCAAATACTAATATAGTGCTGCCATGTGCTAGGGACCTTTCTAGGTTCTTGAGAGGCGTTAATTCAATTATTCTACACTGTACACTAGCAAGGAGGGACTATTATTTCCCCTAATTCACACAAAAGGACAAGTACAGAGAGGTTGAGAGAAAACTGAGTCACACAGCTGGGGAGCTGGAAGCAGGATTCAAAGCCACAAGCGCAACCCCTGCCTCCGCGCCCCTTTTGCACAGCTCTGGATCACCTGCAGCATGCTTGGCCCTGTGGTAACGCACCAAAGCTGATGGAAAAGCAGCAGAAAACGCAGTCCTGTCTTTACCTGGCTTTCACTCCCATTAGAGAGCTCACTGTCTCATGAAGTCTTTAAGGCAGAACATAGAAAACAACAATGTAGCATAGCATCTGGGCAACTTTGGGAAGTCCGTCAACAAACATCCTCCTCTCCATACAGAAATAAGTAGCCCTGGTAGGTGAGCTTTGTTGTTGTTTTTTTTTTCAGAGTTAGATGAACATAGAGGCAGAAAGAAGTGCTCCATCTTTTAAGCCTCTGACACTTGATGGGGTTACTTGTTACCGCAGGATAACCTGTCCTATACTACTTGTGTCTCATTCATACAGCACATGTTCACAGTAGGCGTGCCACAACTACTCATTGGGTGGGAATGAACTCCATCCGTGCAATTGCTTGAGGGCTGCAGAAACAGAAACGGGCATTTTCATCTCTTCTGCCCAGAAAGTCCTCCTCTGAGACACCTGTGGAATGGCTGTTTTGCTTTTCTTTGATGTTAGCTGATTCTTAAAACTTTCATTAGCTCTGATAAATTATTCAAAATGGAGTAACACCCGAAACCTCTTTAGAATATTGACATGGTCCAGCAGTAAATGAATGGAAAAGTACCTCCAGGTCCGAGGCTAACTTCCATTTAATTTTTAGAAGAACCAGTCGAATTGTTAAAATGATTAGAAATGGGCCTGACCAGAGCCAGTTCTGCAAGGAGAGGATGTTATTGTCTCCTAGACCGTTAACTTAATCAGATCAAGTCAATGTCAGGAAAACAAAACTCCTCATGTCATGGGTGGGGCTCAGGATAAATTAACAAGTAAATTTGACTTTTATCCGGAAGCCCTTTAAGAACATTTTTTTTGAAAAGTAGGCCTTAACTAAATTTAAAAAATTTAATGTACAATTTAGCTTCATTTCTGGAATCTTACACGATACAGGAAGCCTCAGAGACCCTAATCAGAGTTCTTTTCCTTTACTTTATTTTTATATCTTCATGCAACTAGTAAAACAGCATTAGATAATAGATGTCCCCAAAGGCCATATTGAAGTTATAAGTATTTGATATGATTCTTCTTCTGAATTATGGAGACAATGTCAGAATATCTATGTACCTGGAGGACAAATGCCGTGGGAAGGAACTCAAGCTGGACTATGAATAGCTTCTAAAAGATTTGGTTATGTTGAAGGTAGAATGGCAGTTCCATGATGAGCCACATGGGAAGACAGCAGGGATTTAGGGGGTGCAGAATTCCAACGTAGAAATGCCCCAATCTGTGATCTCATGGTTTTTATCGCCTTGAAACCAAGAGCTACATGTGTGTGTCTGTGCATGCTCAGTAGTGTCCAACTCTTCGCAACACTATGGACTAGCCCACCAGGCTCCTCTCTCCAAGGATTTCCCAGGCAAGAATATTGGAGTGGGTTGCCATTTCCTCCTCCAGGGGATCTTCCCGACCCAGGGATCGAACCTGCATCTCTTGTGTCTCCTGCACTGGCAGGCAGATTCTTTATACGAACGCCACCTGGGAAGCCTGAAAAGAGCTGCATATGACCTAGCAATTCCACTCCTAGGTATATATCCAAGAGAAGTGAAAACCTATGTCCATATAGGCTTAGTTGCTCTGTGGCATATGGGATCTTAGTTCCCTGACCAGGGATCGAACCTGTGTCTGCATTGCAAGGCAGATTCTTAACCACTGGACCACCAGGGACATCCTTCATTTCTTTTTATGGCTGGAAAATATTCCGTTGTTCGGATAGACCACATTTTACTTTACTGATCATCAGTGGATAGACATTTGGGTTACAGCCTTTGGTTATTGTGAATAATGCATGGTCATGAAGACAGAACTCAAAAGTGGTTTAAAAGAAAGCTGAGATCTTTTTGTTATCATGCCTAATACTGTGTCATGGCTACCACATACTGAGAGCTAATTATACAGCAAATCTAGCACTAAAGGCCCCCCTTCATCCACAGAGTGTCCAGAAGAAGAAAGTTTGTTATCCCCATTTTATAGATGAGGAAACTGAGGCTCAGCGAAGGGAAGCAAGTTGTCTTAGGTCACCTAGCTAGGGATTAAGAGAGGGAGCATTCAGACCAACTGACTCTTCACCACCATCCCCTGCTGTCTCCACAACTGATGAGCAGCCCCACCATCTGGCCAGTGCCATGCTTGACTGTCACCTAGTCCCCCGCACGCTCCATGGCCTTGATACTCAGAATCAGAAAGTCCTTGCATCAGAGGTCTCTCCAAACGGGACCAATGAACAAGGTGCTGAAGCTGCAACACCAACCCACCCCCACCACCAAACATGACCTCTGTCCCAGGGGCCCATAGTTCGGGCTATTCTCCATGAATGATGCCCTGACTGAGTCTCTGCATCCAAAATGAGGCAGAGCCATAAGGGGGCCCCATAAATCCAGCTCCATCTGGGGAGTCACTCCAGTGCTTTACAACTGTACTTTCTGAGTTCTGCTCTCACTGGGGTGAGGAGTACTGGCCTCACTCCACTGCCCTCTGCTCCAATAGGCCAGCACTTCACTGTGGTGCCCCAGGGCGATGGGGCACAGCCAGCAGGCAAGAGCCTTGGTGGCCTTCCTTCCAGAGTCTCATCCACATGCCAGGACATACAGAGCCCCCAAGGCAGACCCCATTTCCTAATGAACATGGAGCATTTTACCTGAAAGTACCTATACCCCAGAACCCAGCAAGGTAAACACCCTCCACCCCAACTCAGTCCTGGTCCTTTATCCTCTTTCCAGCCTCCCTCCCAACTCCAGTCCCATTCCTGGGCCTGCCAGCTCCTGACCTCGTGACGTTGGCCTCTGAGTCTAGCTCTGGGGCTCCCAGATGGTTTGGTTGGAACCCTCGGTGTCGTGTTTGGATGGGATTCTGTGCCGCTCTCCTCTGCCCTTGGCTCAGAGCAGCTCTAACTAACATCAGGCGGGATCTTTGCAAGCAAGAGAGACCAGCCTTAGAAAAAATACAAGTCAAGGGGAAATTGAGTGGAAGGACGTGGCAGAGCTCTCCAGCCAAAGGACGAGCTGATGAGCAAGGCTTGGAAGGGTCAGTACTCAGAGAAGCCCAGAACTCCGGGAAGCAGGGATGGTCTTATCTGGGTCTGCCACTGGGATGAATGGACTCTGGGCCCGTGAAGATTTCATGTGTCTCCCCTGAAACTCCAGTGCCAGGAGCAGAGGAAGGAAAAGCCGTCTTCCTCTGTTTCTTTCTCCTGAGGGGGAATCATACCAGGTTCTTTGTCCAACTTTTGCTGTTGTCGTTGTGCTGGGTCTTCGTGGCTGCTCAGACTTTTCTCTAGTTGCGGTGAGCAGGGACTGCTCTCTAGTTGCAGGGCGCGGACTTCTCACTGTGGTGGCTTCTCTTGTTGGGGAGCACAGGCTCCAGGGCACGTGGGCGCGGTAGTCGTGGTGCACGGGCTTAGTTGCTCCACAGCATGTGGAATCTTCCCGGACCAGGGATCAGACCTGTGTCTCCTGCATTGGCAGGTATATTCTCCACCACTGAGCCACCAGGGAAGCCTTGCCCCAACTTTTTAAAATGCCGAGTTGTAAGGAAAGAGCTCTTACCGCAGAGACTCCAGGTAGAGGCATGAGCTCTGAGTCCTAGATCTAGGCATACACTTTGGTCATAGCCAGATTTGGAACTGGTCATAGCCAGATTTCTCTTTCATGAAAGATAAAACACACTTGTAGCTTGTCTGCTGCCTTTCAGGACTTTTATTACAGCACCCCAATCTGTTCCCCTGACAGATACATCTTCAGTGTCCACAGTAGCTTTGCAAGATAGGTATGACCTTCTCCCCACTCTATCAAGGAAAACTCCAAGATTCAGGGAGAATAAATGACTTGCCCTAAGTCACAGCAGTATGAAATGGCAGAGCTGGAACCCAGTTCCAAATCTGGTGGTGGTTAGACTCTGGGGAGAAGATAATGCCTATCTTGCAAAGCTACTGTAGACACTGAAGATGTATTAGTCTGTCAGGGGAGCAGATTGAGGTGCTGTAACAAAAGTCCCAAAAGGCAGCAGGTAAGCTGCAAGTGCATGTTCTCTTTCATGAAAGTTGGAGGAACGTGGTCCAGGGTAGCTCTGCCCTGGTTTTCCAGGGACCCAGGTTCCTTCCACCTTGTTGCTCTGCACACACTGAGGCCTTGCCCCTTGGGTGAAGCTGACTGCCCATGCCCTTTGCAGCCCATGCGACAGGAAAGGGGAAGTGGAGATGGATTCTTTAAAGAGCTGTGACCCATAAGATCATGAACTTCTACTGGTAACCTTCCATTGACCAGAGCATGCCACGTGGCCAAACTAGATTGCAAAGAAAACTGGAAAACTAAGGTGTCTGGGCTCCCATGTTCCCAGCTAGATTATGGGAGCTTGAGTGCAAGATCAGGGGCTGGAGGGAACATTCCATAACTGCACAAATATCATAGTAGTATATTAACACACACACACACACACACACACACACACGTGTGTGTGTGTGTATATATATATACGGAATCTAGACAAACGGTACTGATAAACCTATTGCAGGGCAAGAATAGAGGCACAGACAGAGAGAATGGACTTGTGGCACAGGAAGGGGAGCTGGGAAAAACTGAGAGAGTAGCACTTACATGTAGACACTACCATGTGTGAAACAGACAGCTAGTGGGAAGCTGCTGTGTAGCACAGGGAGCTCAGCTCTGTGATGACCTGGAGGGGTGGGATCTGGAGGCTGGGAGGGAGGTCAGGAGGGAGGGGACATATGTACACATATAGCTGATGCACAATGCTGTATGGCAGAAAGTAACACAACATTGTAAAGCAATTATATTCCAATAAAAAAATCAGCACAGCCTTAGTGCAGAGTAAAGACTCAACAAAGAGTAGCTGTCATTTCTGGAAGACTGAATTCTTAGGAGGAGCAGGCAAGGATTGCTCATCTCAGTGTTCCAGTTCTGACACCCAGATGTGAGGGCCCAGCCCCTGATTTCTTTCTTCAAGGCCACTCCTCTCACCTGCCCCAGAATTAAGGAAGAACTCCCCCTGGGCCCTCTGGTCTGCAGGGGGAGCCTGCAGTCCCCCAGCAAGATGGGAGGAACCCCACCTCTCCCAGGTGCTCTGGAGACCTCTGCTCCCTTTGTCTCTGCATCTGATGCTGGTTCCTTTCAGTCCCATCCCCTCTGAGGAGCAGCTAGGTATGATTGGCATCCTGTGGGAGGGGGTCTTGGGGACCAGCTTGGCATGTCAGCCAGTGCCCTGCCGTGTTCATTTTTGTTGACATTTAATTATATTTCACTTTCATCAGCTGTCAGGCCAGCTTCCTGACAGGTCGCTGAATTATGCTTGAAGCCAGTCAGCCCCTGCAGACACCTTCTTATTTGGGCCTTCTCAGCTTACGGCCCTCAGAGAAAACAGATACAAGGCTGATTGGCAGGAAAGATCCTGGGAGTCAGAGTGTGCACAGCCAGGCACCTCCTTCCATTTTCTTCACTGTCATTGACACCCCAAAACCATACCAAACCTCTTGATGGTGCTATTTTTAAGGAATTTGAATATAGTTAATTATGTGTTGATTGGTACAGAATTCAATACACACCTCCATCCTGAGCACCCCCACGTGTGTCTTATCTTAAGCTGTTATCAGGGACCAGCTTGAGAGGGGCCAAGTTTTGCACCCATAGTAGCAGACACTTGCATGACTTTCCTGGTGGCTCAGATGGTAAAGAATCTGCCTGCAATGCAGGAGACCTGGGTTCGATCCCTGGGTCAGAAAGAAAGAAGAGAAGGAAATGGCAACCCTGGAGAAGGAAATGGCAACCCACTCCAGTATTCTTGCCGGAGAATCCCATGGACAGAGGAGCCTGGCAGCTACAGCCCATGAGGTTGCAAAGAGTCCGACACTACTGAGCGACTAACACTCTCACACTTTGCAAACACTTCCATGACACTTACAATGTGCCAGCTACAGTTCTGCCTGTTTTACATGTCTGGGCTTCCCTCTTATCTGTATTGATTCTGTCTCTGAGTTTCTGATAACAAGCAGCAAGGGTTTGAATAGAGGGAATATTTAATCCTCTTAACAACTGTGTAAGGTGTGCCCTATTCTTATCCCCACTTTATAGATGAAGAAACTGACACATACTGAGTTGTGTGATGTGCTCAAGGCTACTGGGTTAGTACAAGGCAGAGCTGGGTTTGAATCTGGGTGATCTGATTGCATTTGTACCATAGCCATCATGCATGTGGAGAATATGAACTCATCAACTATTCCACCCTCATTCTCATGAACCTCCCTGTCCTGCAGAAGCAGGAAAGCTGGGAACTAACTAGATGTCAGGACTCCCTTGCAGCTTGAGTTCTGCAGGTGATTCAGGTTTGGCCATGCAGGTGAATCCCCATGACATTTGGAAGAGAGACTGAGGTCAAGGCACATTCCTGGTGCTTCTGCATTTTCAGGACAAGCATGTTCCTGAAGCGCTCACTTTTTCTGTGGTCACTTCAGCAGTGGTCCCTGTACAGCATGAGGCTTGCATGTTGCTGCACATCCACTGTGCCTGATGCTGGTCTGGGCAGGAATGTGTGGTTTCAGAAGCAGCAGGAGTGGCATCTTCCTGACCGTGGCCAAGGAGGTAAACCAGGGCTGCTAGCATCTGGTTTGTGGAAGACAGCAGAGCTGTTAGTGGTTCGGTTTGGTAGTGTGGCTTTTCATTCCTGAAAGTTGTTTCTTTGGCTCTTCCTACAATGCTATCACTCAATTAATATCCTATAATAAATACCTTAAAGTTTTAAAGTTGCTTAAAGTTGCCAGAAGAGAGTCTGGTCTCTGAACTGACTGACTCTGAATACACAATGCTAAACCAAAATATCTTTGTTACAGATAGAGCTAACATTGGAGAATGTGTCCTATATTGGCAGCAAATAGAGCCCCTAGTTAGATATATTCCCCCACCCAAGCACAGGCAACACTGGCCTGGAGCGAGCCCCACCTTCTCAGGGAGAGGCTGCCCTTATAAGTTTGTGGGGGAGCAGAGCAGAATGTAAATCTTCTGGGCAGCTCACGCCCAAGAGGAAGGATGCAGGAAGGATGGTTATGTGTGCCCAGTTCTTCATCCTGTGCTCACCAGGTAAAGAAACCAGACCCAACTCTGGTGGGAATGGAGATGATGGTCAGTGAATGAGGAGGTTATGGGGGGAATTGGCTCGCAGTGCTATTCTTCAACATTGAGAGTCTGTGACTCTGTGACTGGAAATTATAAGTATTAAATTGCTCTGTGAAAGCAGAGATGGTTTATGTCATAGATTATATGCTCTGGGTACATTAAAACAGAGCAATTTTGTACTTTGTGGAACCCTTGCAGGTGGGGGATAGTATCGCAGATTAAAGAAGTTTCTAAATAACTGATGCTTTGTCCATTTTAGAGATGACATCTTTTAAAATGTTAACCTCTAGGCATTCACATGTTTCTGAGAGTATTATTACAGAAAAGAACCCATATTATTTAGGATGCTTTGAGCCATGGTAGCAGAGGCTTAAACAATTAATGTGTTTAATTTCTTTTTTTTTAATTAATTTATTTATTTTTGGCTTAGTTGCCCTGAGGCATGCGGGATCTTCCTGGACCAGGAATTGAACCCTTGTCCCCTGCATTGACAAGTGGATTCTCAACCATTGGATCAACAGGGAAGGCCTGCATTTAATTTCTTACATAACAAAATTCAACAATGTCATTGAGGTCTCAGATTCTTTCTGTGTTTCCTTCCCTCCATCCTCAAATGTACTGGGGAAAGCCTTTCCTCGTGGTCATAAAATGGCTGCCACAGTTCCAAACATCACATCTCATCTCACAAACTCATTTCTGAAATATAAAAGGAGAGATGTTTTTTAAAAAAGACTTTCCAGTCATGTGGCTCTCTGCTTTATCAGAGAGGAAAATCTTTCCCAGAAGCTCTCAGGCTGACATACTCTTACATCTTATTGATTAGAATAAAGTCAGGTGTCTATTCCTAAGCCAACCACTGGCAAAGAGGAAGGGGTTGGCCATGGCTTATCTCAACTAGTCTTGTGGCTAGGCACATTATCTTCCAGACAAAATCAGAGTCCTGATGGCGTGGAATAAGGGTCATGGGTATTGGTGGGGAGACTGCAACAGTGCACCTGGCCTTAGTATCTCCGTTCCATGCTGTGTGATTCAGAGGTGCCTGGAGAGTCCAAATAACTCCCAACCACATGCCTTCTGGATTCTCTCTCCCTCCACACTGCTCTTCTTCCTTCCCTATCAGGTTGCCTGCTGTCAATTCCTGCTCTTGCCTCTGTGCTGTTAGAGGCAGCATTGCTCCCTGATCCTGATTTTTTCCCTTTAAACATATGTGAGTCTGGAACTCGGGGGATGCACTTGCTGGACTAGGACAGTGTCTGTTACTGAACTCCAGGGGCATGGTCTAGAAGTATTCCTGAGTCCATTTTCCCCAAAGCTGGCTAGATTCCTATTTTGTTTTATTTTGTTGCTGTTGTTTGTTTTTAATCTCTACTTAGCAGAATGAGCTTTACTGGGATGACATGAAGCCAGTCTCTACAGGGCACCCTGCACAGGCAAGCGTTGCTGCGTGCCCACCATCACGGGAGATGTAGGGGCTGGGGAGTGGCTCTCTGATGTCACCCATTACAGGCCGTGATGCTGGCAGGTCTGTTCATTAAGCCAGCTCCCTTCCATGAGGGTTTTCCAGAGTCATCAACTCTGTGCTGTCATGAAAAAATGTAACACAGGGTAAGGGACCAGGTCAGGATTTCTCAGCCTCAGCACTGTTGACATTTGGGGCCAGATGAATCTCGAAGGTTTGGGGGCAAGGGGTGAGGGTACTGTACTGTGCAGTGTAGGATGTTGAGTACCATCCCAGGCCTCCAAGACCACCCCCACTCCACGGTAATAATGTCATCACGCAGTTCAGTTCAGTTGCTCAGTCATGTCCGACTCTTTGAGACCCCATGAACTGCAGCACATCAGGCCTCCCTGTCCATCACCAACTCCCAGAGTTCACTCAAACTCATGTCCATCAAGTCGGTGATGCCATCCAGCCATCTCATTCTCTGTCGTCCCCTTCTCCTCCTGCCCCCAATCCCTCCCAGCATCAGAGTCTTTTCCAATGAGTCAACTCTTTGCATGAGGTGGCCAAAGTACTGGAGTTTCAGCTTTAGCATCATTCCTTCCAAAGAAATCCCAGGGCTGATCTCCTTCAGAATGGACTGGTTGGATCTTCTTGCAGTGCAAGGGACTCTCAAGAGTCTTCTCCAACACCATAGTTCAAAAGCATCAATTCTTCAGTGCTCAGCTTTCTTCACAGTCCAACTCTCACATCCATACATGACCACAGGAAAAACCATAGCCTTGACTAGATGGACCTTTGTTGGCAAAGTAATGTCTCTGCTTTTCAATATGCTATCTGGGTTGGTCATAACTTTCCTTCCAAGGAGTAAGCATCTTAATTTCATGGCTGCAATCACCATCTGCAGTGATTTGGGAGCCCAAAAAAATAAAGTCTAACACTGTTTCCCTATCTATTTCCCATGAAGTGATGGGACCAGATGCCATGATCTTGTTTTCTGAATGTTGAGCTTTAAGCCAACTTTTTCATTCTACTCTTTCACTTTCATCAAGAGGCTTTTTAGTTCCTCTTCACTTTCTGCCATAAGGGTGGTGTGATCTGCATATCTAAGGTTATTGATATTTCTCCTGGCAATCTTGATTCCAGCTTGTGCTTCTTCCAGCCCAGAGTTTCTCATGATGTACTCTGCATATAAGTTAAATAAGCAGGGTGACAATATACAGCCTTGACGTACTCCTTTTCCTATTTGGAACCAGTCTGTTGTTCCATGTCCACTTCTAACTGTTGCTTCCTGACCTGCATATAGGTTTCTCAAGAGGCAGGTCAGGTGGTCTGGTATTCCCATGTCTTGAATAAGTTTCCACAGTTTATTGTGATCCACATAGTCAAAGTCTTTGTCATAGTCAATAAAGCAGAAATAGATGTTTTTCTGGAACTCTCTTGCTTTTTCGATGATCCAGTGGTAGTTGGCAATTTGATCTCTGGTTCCTCTGCCTTTTCTAAAACCAGCTTGAACATGTGGAAGTTCACGGTTCACGTATTGCTGAAGCCTGGCTTGGAGAATTTTGAGCATTACTTTACTAGTGTGTGAGATGAGTGCAATTGTGCGGTAGTTTGAGCATTCTTTGGCATTGCCTTTCTTTGGGATTGGAATGAAAACTAACCTTTTCCAGTCCTGTGACCACTGCTGAGTTTTCCAAATTTGCTGGCATATTGAGTGCAGCACTTTCATAGCATCATCTTTCAGGATTTGAAATAGCTCAACTGGAATTCCATCACCTCCACTAGCTTTGTTCATAGTGATGCTTTCTAAGGCCCGCTTGACTTCACATTCCAGTATGTCTGGCTAGGTGAGTGATCACACCATCATGATTATCTTGGTCGTGACTAGACATTACCAAATGTCACTTGGAGGGTAGAATACCCCTAGTTGAGAACCTCTGGGCTGGAGAATCATGGGCTGGGGGCTGAAGTGCCTTAGTGAGCATGATCTTCCCCAATCGCCCTTCCTAAGGTACCACTGTGGGCCCCCTACACATCCCATCTCTCTCCAGTCTCATTTCTTGCTTTGTTTTCTCCATAGCCCTTGTCACCCACTGAGTGTATCTTGTTTGTTTGTTTGCTTATCTGCTCCCAGCGCTAGACTCTGGGAACAGAAACTGGATTTGGCTTCCTCATCACAGCATCTGCAACAGCTGACAGTGTCTTCACGTGGTGGGAGTTCCACAGATGGGGGGGTCTTACTAGGAATCACTTAATAAGCCCCCATTCTGTTCCCCCAGGGCTTCCTTGGTAGCTCAACTGGTAAAGAATCCGCCTGCAATGCAGGAGACCTGGGTTCGATCCCTGGGTTGGGAAGATCCCCTGGAGAAGGGAATGGCTACCCACTCCAGTTTTCTGGCCTGGAGAATTCCATGGACTGTATTCCATGGGGATACATGGGAGAAGTCCATGAGGTTGGACACAACTGACCAAACACAAAGAGTCAGACACAACTGATCGACTTTCACTTTCACACTGTTCCCCACACTTAGACGGACACTTACCCTATACAAGCTCCTTATGCCTTACAAATAGGAAACGGAGGCACAGCAAAGTCCAGTAACAAATCTCTGGTAAATGATGAAGGCAGGATATATACTCAGATCTGTCTGATCCCAGGGCCTGGCTGATTTGGGGACTGCCAGGCCGCCTCCCTGAAGACACCAGGCCGGCATGGAGGGGCTGTTTCCTGCGCTGTGATTGGTCAGTCCCAAAGGACCAAGAAACCAGAGCTCCTCTTCCCCAGCACCTGATGCATTGCCAAGGCTGCTTTGTCCTACTGGGGCCGTGGGACGCCAGAGGCCCCAGAGAGCTTATGCTTTTTTTAGATAGGAAGAATTATGATCAACTGCTCTTTGGTGGCCTCCAAACTATTTCTTTTTCTTTCCAGGGGAAAACCACCATCCAAACCTCTCAGTCCTGTCCGCCCCGAAAGCAGCATGGGAAACGTGGCCGGAGGAGTCCGCGCCTCCCCCCACCCACACGCAACTGTCAGAAAACCCTGACGTTACCGGGATTTTGTGGCATGCTGGCGTCCCCACCCCCCTCCCCTCACGGTAATTAGCGCTTCAGCTTTCTCTCCAGGTCTTTATTTGTTTAGACAACACAGCTCATTGTTTCCAAATGTTAGTCAATTCTAACCATAAATCAAGCCCCAAATCTTGAATCTCATTCAAGGGAAAACTCGCAAGTTGATTGTACACAGATAAATCATAAGAGGGTGGGAATGTTATAAATGGAGAAAAGCAATTCAGACTCATAAGGCTGTAAATACAGCTTTTTGAAATACTTAGTGAGTACATTAAAACAATTACATGAGGCTTGAAGGATCTAATAGTGCATCAGTCTTTAAGATGAAGTCATTTGAAAGTTAACTGTGCCTAAGAAGAATTAATATTTTTAGTGCTTTATAGTTTACCAAGTCTTCTTTTTTTTTTTTTGCCCATTATTTAATTTAATCCCTCACAACACCCTTTTTATATAGGCGGACAAGCTATTTAATTAAATCCCATCAATTCCAAGACCTATTTTGTTTCCATTTTTCTCTCCGAAATCAGGATACACCTTAGAATCAAAGACATGTCAGTTTAATTGGCAACTTTATTTCCTTAGTAATCCATAAAACAATGGTGAATGTTTTAAATGATAGGGTCTTAGACTTAATGAAATGCATGTTATTATGATCCCTGTTTCACAGGGAGGTGACATGTCCCGAGATGTTACAGATTTGGCCCAAAGTCATGCAGAACTTGAGCTCAAGAAGGGCAAGTCTTTTAAAACAGGAGTCCCCAACCACCAGCATCTAACTCCTGGTTATCTGAGGTGGAACTGATGTAAAAATAATAGAAATAAAGTGCTCAGTGAATGTAGTGTGCTTAAATCATCCCCCAAACCATCACCCCTCCACCCTGGTCCATGGAAAAATTGTCTTCCGTGAAACTGGTGCCTGGTTGGAGGACCGCTGCTGTAAAGGGCATGTAAATAGCCCAAGGATACATGATCACCTTTATGGAAGGTGGTCCCAATAACTGAGAAACTTTTGCTTTTCTGAACAAAATGCAAGTTTGGAGCCAAAGCAGAGCTGCTTGAGATGTTAGGAAAGAGATCAAGAGTTATCATATTCTTCTCCACCTTTCCCTTGAAATGCTCAGCTTCTCCTCAGGATAATTTATTGGCTTTGCAGGTTAGCCCTTGACAACTCACTTGAGAAAATTAGGAAACAACACCCTGACATGGATTCAGTCCCTCATCAGACACAAGGTCTAGAGAGAGAAGCACAAACTGAATTTTAATGCTTTTACTGCTCAACTGATACCTTGTACAGTGTGCATCCTGAGCAACTGTACACAGCATTTCTGTACACCCCCATATCTCCAACTAGTCTTCAGTGGGAGGGGGAGGTGGGGTGGCAGGACAAGAATGCTTGGCAGAGAGAAGGAAGATGTGGACAAATTCAGGAAATAGTTTTCTAGTTCAGATCACATTCATTGTTTAAGCCTGGTTTGGGTGTTCTGGTGAAGTCTTAGCTTGTGAACACTTTGACCAAGCTTGGCTCTCAGAAAAGAAGCTTAATACTTGGGAAAACTCATACAGATTTAAGAAATTCAAACATGGTCTTATTTTTAACGGTCTATCTGGGCCTATTTCTGAAGATATACCTGATTAGCTAAACCAACCAACCATTAGTATTAGCTTGCTGGTTTGAAGTTACTATTTGGTAGAGTAGAAAGAGGTTATATTCAGAGCTTATGCAGAGCTGGGTTCAGACTTGGGTCTTTGCTACTTTCCAGCTGCTCACTATGAGAAAGTGTTAAATGTCGCTGAAACTTGAGTCTAGTCTCCTCATCTGTAAAACAGGTGTAGGGGATTAAAGATAGGGCTTCCCTATTGGCTCAGATGGTAAAGAATCTGCCTGCAATGCAGGATACCCAGGTTTGATCCCTGGGTCGGGAAGATACCATGGAGAAGATACCCCACTCCAGTATTCTTGCCTGGAGAATTCCACGGACAGAGGAGCCTGGCAGGCTACAGTCGTGGGGTTCCAAAGAGTTGTACATGACTGAGCAGTTAACACTTTCCCTTTTCATCACTTTCAGCAGATTAAAGATAAGTGCCCTTTGTTGTTCAATCGTTAAGTTGTGTCTGACTTTGCGACCCCGTGAACTGCAGCACACCAGGCCTCCCTGTCCTTCACCGTCTCCATGAATCTGCCCAAACTCATGTCCATTGACTCAGTGATGCCATCTAACCATCTCATCCTCTGTCGCCCTTTTCTCCTCTTGCCTTTAATCTTTCCCAACATCAGGGTCTTTTCCAGTGAGTCAGCTCTTCCCATCAGGTGGCCAAATTATTGGAGATTCACCTTCAGCACCAGCCCTTCCAGTGAATATTCAGGGTTGATTTCCTTTAGGATTAACTGGTTTAATCTCCTTGCAGTCCAATGAACTCTCAACAGTCTTCTCCAGCCCCGTAGTTCGAAAGCATCAATTCTTCTGCACTCAGCCTTCTTTATGGTCCAGCTCTCATATCTGTACATGACTACTGGGAAAACCATAGCTTTGACTATGTGGGCCTTTGTCATATAGAAATGGATAAATGGAACCCTGGGGGTGTGAATAACAGCTCACTCGAGGCTTGTGTTGGGAGGTAAAGGAAATTTGTATGTCAAACAGTGAATGTGGTACCCAGCACAGAGGAGACATCCAGGTAAGCTGAGTTTTCTTTCATTCCCCTAACTAGTGTGGGGTCCACTTTATTACTAGTTGCTCTCTCCTGCTGGGACTAGCCTAGTTGGTTGAGGAATTGGGTGGTGGGGGTGGGGAGAGGGGGGTGCAGGGCATCACCCTGACTTAGGGCTGATTGGACCCCTCATTGCCCTCTGTAAATGGTTAAGGCCAGCCTCATCAGCCATCACAGGGCAAGTTTGCTGCTGGACACAAATCACCATTAGTCCATCTTCCCCTGATGCCCAAGAAGGAAAATTTCCTTAGTTGATAACTTCCCTTGGTCATCATTGATGGTGAATATGGTAACACATCGAAGGCTGAATCTTCTGTCTTTCCCTACTGCCAGGTCTCTGCCTGTGCTCTGACCACAGGCAAGCAGGAGTCTGGCCTCCTGGTCACTCAGAGACTCCCTCAAAGATCCCACCAGGGCTCCCACCTGGCCCTATTCCAGAGCAGGGACCAAGTGTCCAGCTGTGCACACCCCTGGCCCCAGGCCCACGGGGGCACACTGAGGCTTCCTGGTGCTCTTGGAGTTTGTTATATCTGTAGCACTCCCCTAGGAGAGCTCCAGCCCAGCAAGGGCGATGGAAGACATGAGCAGTGAGGTGGGAATGGTTGGACAGGCTTTAAGTATCTGGGGGCCTGTTCTGGTTAGGACTTCGGTTTTCAGTGTCCTTCTCACACCTAACAATGGGGCAGGGGCTGATGGACTGCCACCTGCTAAGACACATCTCATGTAGCAACCAGGTCACAAAGTAGGGACTCTGTAGGTCATGGGGAAGTTGATCATGTAATAAAGAGAAATGCCACAAGTGCATAAGGGCGTCTGTGGAGGCAAAGCCAGGGATTTGCCCCTCTGGGTGCTGGGTGTTATCTCAAGGGGTGACACCGCGGTCATTTGGCCTCCAAGCCTCGGCTTACTCACCTGAAGCGTGGGTTATCCAGAGCCCACACTTCCCAAGGTGTCCAGGGAGTTAAATGAAAGACCATCAAGCCTTGGCCTCAGGTACAAACCTCTGGGTGATAATGTTCATGAGAATCTTCCAACCACCTTCTGAAGTGAATCTTGTTTCCTCCACTGTGACGGAGAACTGGAGGCTCATAAAATTCAGTATGGATCATTCCAGACCTGGGCAGGGTTGGGTGGCACAGGAAGAGCAGAACAAATCATATTCTGAACATGAGAGAAATCAGAACCATTTCAGAAACCAGGGTGATATTAAATCAGGTGAGTCTGGAAACATACCAGGCATCTGTCCCCCTTTCTATGCCCACAAACCTGGGCAGCCAGAGGCATCTTTCAAGCGGATGGCAAGCCGGAGCTCTGTGCAGTCCACCTTAGGCCATGATGCGGAAACAATAAGTCTGTTATCATTGGCCTTGTGGTCCTGAAGTTCTGGACAGATGTTGGGGGTCCCAGTGCCTCTTCTCAGCTGCAGGGCAGCAGCTGCCTGCCTTGAGGCTGGTGAATCCAGAATGCATCCAGCTTGGAGCATCTGCTCTTCTAGGAAGTGCCTTTGGGTGATGCTTCTCATTCCAAACCCAGGCACCTTAGCAGGGCTGACCTTGCTGCAGGCCCAGAGCCTCTCAGCATGCCCACCTCTGATCTTTCGACCGGAGCAGAGGAGGGGGCATACAAGAGGAAGTCAGGAGGCTAAATTGATCTGTGCCCTGCTGTCCTTCACCTCCAGCTTTCAGGACCTACTGTGCACCGCCATCTATTAGTTATCCACTGCTGCATATAAATTGCCCCAAACTGAGTGGCATAAATACACGTTTATTGTTTCATGTTTCCTGGGGGTCAGGAGTCCAGACACAGCTTAGCTGGGTCCTCTGCCCAGGGTCACACGAGATACAGCGAAGGAGGTGGCCAGACCGCATTCTTACCTGGAGGCTTGACTGCAGAAGAATCTGCTTCCGAGCTCCCTTGGGCTGTTGTCAGAATCCACTTCCAACCGGCTGTGTGAGCTAGGCCCTGGCATCTGGCTGGCTGGCAGCTGGCAGCACCCAGGTGCTGGAGGCTGCCTGCATGTCCAGGCCACGTGGGCTTCCTCAGCACTGCTGCTGACATCATAGAGCCAGGAAGGATCTCTCTAGTGTGGACGAGCAAGACAGAATCATAGATGGATGGACTGGTAGATGTGTGTGTGTACAGACAGATATAGATACAGACATAGATTGATGGTAGATAAATATAGAGATTGATGGTAGATAAATGTAGATATGTACACATATAGAGAGATAAATAAAGATAGGTAGGTAGAGATAGATGATTGATAAATATAGATAAGATTAGATGCATACATATCTATTCAGACAGATAAATATAAATAGATTTGTACTTGTTTAGTCACTGAGTCATGCTGACTCTTTGTGACCCCATGGACTGTAGCCTGCCAAGCTCCTCTGTCCATGGGATTCTCCAGGCAAGAATACTGGAGTGGGTTGCCACTTCTTTCTCCAGGGCATCTTCCTAACCCAGGATTAAACCCACATCTCCTGCACTGGCGGGCAGATTCTTTACCACTGAGCCACCTGGGAAGCTCAGATAGACAGATAATAATCTACTCATAAAAGTGCCATCCTATCATCTTTACTGTGTTCTAGTCACTATAAACAAGTCACGCTCAAGGGGAGGAGATGACATCTGATGTGACACAAGGGGGTTGAGGTCAAGGGGGCAGTCTAAGAATTGTGACTGAAACCAGCACCTTGAGCGTTAAATTGTATCCTTCTCATTTCTAGATGGGAAACAGGTTTAGAGAGAGAACTTGCCCAAGCTCCAAGAGTGATCCAATGGCCTCGCTGGCATTTCAGGCCATGCTGGCCCACTTCTCAATGGACGCTTCTTCTTCACCATCATGACCACACTTCTCTCCCTGCCCTGGCTGAGTGCTACTGATTACCAGTGTGCAGATTTTGACAAGTGGGGCCAGAGTGCTTTCTCCGTGGCAGCATCCATCGTGCTAATAATGTGTCTTCAGTGTGTATCTTGTCTCTGCACCCCTACCCTTTGCCCCCAAAAGGCAAAGACTGCCTTCATCTTGTTTGTGGCCACATCCCTCTACCTAGAGAGGTTCTTGGCCTATTGCACGCATTCTGTGAACAGTCATTCAGTCATTCAACAAACACTTGTGGAGCTGGACTGCCTACTTTAGAAACAAGGATGACCAAGACACAATGCTGCCTTCACAAGCTCCTCACCCTCTAGCAGAGCAGGGATGTTAAACAAATAAACTATGAGATAGTGTGGTGTGGTATGAAGATCACAGTGACCTCCTCAGGATTGCCCACCCCAGCCTACATCCCCAGGGCCTGCCACAGTGCCTGGCACATGGTGTGTGTGTGCTCAGTCACGCAGTCATGTCTGACTTTGCGACCCCATGGACCGTAGTCTGCCAGGCTCCTCTGTTCATGGGATTCTCCAAGCAAGAATACTGGAGTGAGTTGCCAGTTCCTCCTCCAGGGGAATCTTCCTGACCCAGGGATTGAACCCGCATCTCCTGCATCTCCTTGCATTGGCAGCTGGTTTCTTTACCACTGAGCCACCTGGGAAGCCCCCGGCACATAGTAGGTGCCCAGTAATGTTTGTTGACTGTTCTGGTTGCCTTACCCAGCATGCCTTGCTCTCTTCTCTTCTGCATAGGCTAGAAAATAAAAATCATAAGAGATTAACTGCTCAGGAAAATCCAAAGAAAGTTTTTTTTAAAAGTACATAATGACATTCTACACTGGCTTTGGAAGTCTCTGATGCAATCCTCAGATCCTGGCACCTCCCTTTTGGAGCGGAGCTTTGCATTTCGAAAGAGGAAAAAAAACAAAGACTGTAATTATTAAAATTGTGTATATAGGAGAATTTAGCCTTTCATTTGAGGTGTCCTAATGACACTTCAACAACTGCTAGGGAAGATAATAGGGTTTAGAGCAATTACACAGACCGTCAAATACCGAACACGAGTGATTCAGATTCATGCTTGGAACTGGAACGATTCTCGGCAGTTTTGCTCATACACAGCTGTTTCATTTAAAATATTTTGGCAGAAAATTGCGAAGTGGGCTGTGCTGGCCATCTCTGCATTGGAAGCTTAACTCCTTCCACACCCAGTGTTGTCCATCTCTCCTCCTTCCCAGATCCCCACCTTAATTACTGCTTGGCCAAGTTTTTGAGCAACATGTTCGTGGAGTTAAAACTTGGGCCCCTAGCTGAAAGATCTGGGGAGTTTGTTTCTCCTAAGCCTGCTGGAAGATTCTGTGTCTTTCTCCCTCTTTTGATTCAGTCAGTAGATATCATTTAATCACCACATGGCCAGTCCTGGGTGAGCTGCCAAGGTCTATCGGTCAGATGGCCAAAAACAGATGGTGTGCTCAAACTGGGTGATTTGAGAAGAGTTCTGTCTTAGTTCGAGCAGCTCTAACAAAATTCCTAGGCTGGGTGGCTCCAACAGCAAACATCTATTTCTTACAGTTCTGAAGACCAGGAAGTCCCACGATGCACGATGCAGATCCTGGCTGCTTCAGTGTCTGGTTTGCAGATCTTGCTGTGTCTTCACAGGTAGAGAGAGGTCATCTCTCTTGTGTCTCTTCTTATAAGGATGCTAATCCCATCCTGACAGCTTCACCCTCATGACCTAATCACCTCCCAAAGGCCCCACCTCCAAATATTGTTATAGTGGGGACTAGGGTTTCAACATATGAATTTGGTGGGGAACACAAGTATTTAGTCCTTAGAAAACTCAGTTAAAAGAGCAAAGGTTACAAGGGTTCAGTTTGAATGTAGAGAAGCCCAGAGAGACAGTGCAGTGCTCCAGGGATGTGATAGCAGGGAGCTGATGGCAGCTCAAGGAGCAAAGGTAGGGAGATGTCAATAACATGTGGAAAGTGTACCTTTATGGGTGGGGGGCAGGCCCATAGGAGCTACAGCACTGAGTTTAAGACATGTAGCCAACCCCCTAAAGCAATGAGGGACCCCTGCCCTCTCCTCTCACCCTCCAGGCTCCTCCTGGTATCCCCCATTGGTCCAACCCAGCTGGAGGCCAGAACTCAGAAAAGGTCACTGATGCATTCCATACAGGTCAACCTCCCAGAGTTTTGAGAAATGGTGAGAGATGAATTGAAGATAATCCAGCACAAAGAGGGGTCCAAGACAAGTAGACTTGTGTCCTCTGCCCTCGGGGAGTGGATCCATCTACAAAAATCTTGCACCTCGTGATGGGTTGCTGTGGTTGCAGGATAAGGGACTCATTCAATTTACCTCAAATCATTGGGAGTTCACTGTAAGAGAACCCAGAAAAGGCCAGATCTTCCAGCCTCAGAAAGAGCTAAGCATAACTATAGTGGTTGAATTTTATGTGTCAGCATGGTCATGCTCTAGGGCCCAGTGTTCAGTCAAATGCCAGTCTAGCTGTTACTATAAAGGTATTGTGTCAATGAAATTAACATCTGCAATCAGTTGGCTATGAGAAAAGCAGATTTCCCTCTAGAATGAAGGTGGGCCTTGTCCAATCAGTCGAAGGCCATAAGAACAAAAACTGAGGTTTCCCAAAGAAGGAAGGAATTCTACCCTCAAGACTGGAACGTAGAAGTCCTGCCTGAGTTTCCAGCCTGCACCGCAAATCTGAGAAGCTTCCACAATCATGTGAACCAATTCCTTAAAATAAATAAATAAGCAAATAGATATCTCCTATTGATTCTGTTACTCTGGAGAACCCCAGCTGATACACCCCCAACAACTTCCCATTACAAGTAAGATGATCCCAAACTCCATGCTTTGGCCTCTGAAGCCTCACATGGTCTACCTCTCACCTGCCTGCCTTCTCTAACCTCACTCCCTAATCCAAGGATTTTCTGACTTTAATGTGCACAGTTAAAAAAATAATAAAAAATAAAAATAATTTAAAAAAATTTAAATGTGCACCTGGAGAACTTGTGAAAATATACAAGTTCCATCCCCAGAGATTCAGGCCCAGGAGGAGGGAGCGGAGCCTGAGTTTGCTTTCTAACAAGTTCATGCAGGATGTTGATGCTCCTCGACCATGAACAACACTTGGAGTAACCCTGCACAATCCATTCAGTCCTCGACACCCAGACTTTCCCTCTTGGGGTTTAGTGCTTTTGAGGGTTACTTAGCTAAATCACTGCTCTGCTCTTGGAGCCTTCTGCCAATACCAAGTGTCACGTCGTCTGGGTGTCCTGAGAGCCTGGGAGCAGCCATGGTGGATGGAACATGTTTCACTGGTCCCCATTAGCACGGCTGGGTTTGTTCTCCCAGCTGCAAACCCAGGTCCTGGGCCACACAGCTGCCTGAATTAAGCTGCCTGAATGAACCACACAGATGATCAAGTTGGGTTTCCCACTCTCGCCCACAATAAGTTGTCAGTGCCTGGCTGACTGGACTCTGTGGTCCTTAAAGGGATAATTAAGATAAAATGCAGCCATGAAATTAAAAGATGCTTGCTCCTTGGAAGAAAAGCTATGACAAACCTAGATAGCATATTAAAAAGCAGAGTCATTACTTTACTGACAAAGGTCCATATAGTCAAAGCTATGGTTTTTCCAGTAGTCATGTATGGATATGAAAGTTGGACCATAAAGAAAGCTGAGTGCCGAAGAATTGATGTTTTTGAACTGTGATGTTGAAGAAGACTCTTGAGAGTCCCTTGGACTGCAAGGAGATCAAACCCATCAATCCTAAAGGAAATCAATGCATTGGAAATATGCATTGGAAGGACTGATGCTGAAGCTGACGCTCCAGTACTTTGGCCACCTGATACAAAGAACTGACTCATTGGATAAGACCCTGGTGCTGGGAAAGATTGAAGGCGGGAGAAGAAGGGGACGACAAAGGATGAGATGGTTGGATGGCATCACTGACTCAATGGACGTGAGTTTGAGCAAGCTCTGGGAGTTGGTGATGGACAGGGAAGCCTGACGTGCTGCAATCCACAGGGTCGCAAAGAGTCGGACACGACTGAGTTGCTGAACTGAACTGAAGGTAAAATGAGGTCATTAAAGTGGGCCCTGATCCAGCATGACTGGTGTCCTTTTAAGAAGAGGCGGTTAAGAACTTCCCTGGTGGTACAGTGGATAGGAATCTGCCTGCCGATGCAGGGGATGTGAGTTCAATCCCTGATCCAGGAAGATTGCACATGCCGCGGAACAACTAAGCCCATGAGCCACAACTACTGAAGCCCATGCTCCTAGAGCCTGCGCTCCGCAACAGAAGCCACCTCAATGAGAAGCCCGTGCACCGCAACAAAGAGGAGTCCCCCACCCACTGCAACTAGAGAAGGCCCAAGCAGCAACTACCCAGTGCAGCCAGAAATAAAGAAATGGAAGTTTTTAATAAAGAGGCAGTTAAAACACAGACACACACAGAGGGAAGACCACATGAAGATGCAGAGAAGATGGCCATCTACAAGCCAAGGAGAAGAAACTTCTGAGAAGAAACTAACCTTGCTGACACCTTAATCTTGGACTTCGAGTTTTCAGAATTATGGGAAGATAAATGTTTATTGTTCAGGCCACCCAGTCTGGCACTTTGTTATGACAATCCTAGAAAACAAATACAGTCACCCAGTCGGATCTCCAGCTTCCACCCAGTCAAGAATACTGAGGCCCGGGGAGGGAATGCCATCCATCCAAGTGGCAGAGTCCAGTCCTCTATCCAGGGCTCTTGACTTCAAGCAAGTGGTTGTTTGTCCCTGGACCATGCTGCCTCCTCCATCATGAAATATTGACCATCTCCCTGCCTACGGTTTAGTTTATTCAAACAATTTGCTGCCACTAAAGCAAACTGGCCTCTGTTTGCTTTTTTAAGTAATGATTTTCTCCCGGAGCTCTCAGATCCTGCAGAGACCATCAGCCCAGTCTTGCCCCACCCTTCTCAAGTCCTTCTACTTTCAGTCCTGACAGCCCAGCCCAGGAAAATCGAGTCTTCATCCCACTCAGGTGATATGTTGAGGAGCTTCTCCTGTGACCTTTGGTGGTGGAAGTGCCATGGAGCATTCAGACAGAGAATTCCATGAGGCGATCAGGAGAACAGAACTATACTCAGGAGAGAGACTGGACCAAAGCTGTCATTTAAGAGTTGTCAGCCTGGAGATGTGGGTTTGGAGCATTGTGACATTGTGAAATCAGAGAGGCAAGAGTTCACAAGAGCAACAGGAAAAACTGTGTCTTCCTCAAGACACTCCGGGGTCCAGCAAGAGAATCTGTCTCTGGCTTGCTTGAGTGAAGAGGAGGATTTGTGGAGAAGACACTGGAATTTCACAGATTCCAAAGAGAAAGTGGGCATTTAGGCCTCAGGGTGGGAAGCGGTGGAGAAACCAGGTAACCCCGCCCTCGGACTCTGACTCGAGAGCCACAGGTCCTTTTGTCCCCGTGCCTTGGTTCTGATGTCTTTGCATGAAACAGAAGACGCTGACTCAGCCAGCCCAGGCAGTAAGAAAGATGCATTCCCCCAGCTAACAAGACATCCAAGAGGAGAGTGGTCCCAGTGGGCTTGTTTCGAGGCTCTGCAGTGTTGACAGGCCTCTGGATTTTCCCATCTCTCCCCTTGGCCAAGCTCAGTAGTTGACTTCATCACTAGTTCATTAGCTCCATCTCTTCATGGTCTCAAAGTGGCTGCCACACAAAGACAGGGAAACGCTAACCCAAGAAGGGGACCATTTTTTCCTGTGTGTCTCCTTTGTATTAGCCTCCCAGGAGCTCCCTCCAGCCCTCCCCTAGACCTCACTGGGCCACACGCTCATCTCTGAGTCAGGATGAATCCTCATCACTGGCAGGATGAATGGGATCAGCCCATGGTCCTGTGGAGAGAGCAGGCTTCCAAAACAAAATAGGAATGCTGTTGGAAAACAGGATAGGGTGCTCTGCTGCTCTGAACCCATCTTGGCTCTCTGGGCTCTGCAAAGCAGCCCCATCTGCACACGGCACTGCACTTCTCAAGTCCGCATCACCTCGGACACAGGTGGGCAAGCTCCAGCTCCCAATCTCTAATTCCTAGAAGAGGGAGTTTACAGCCAGCTCAAGTCAGGTGACCACCCTGTTCAATCACAGTGAAGCCTCACAAGCACAGCTGTGGGGCCACGCCTGGGAGAGAAGGGGCTGTGTTCAGAAGGAGGTTGTCTGTAACTGTGAAAATACCCCAGCGGTACCTCCTGTGCAGCCTTGGAGAAGATGGAGATTAAAGAGGGTAGACGCAGAGCTTGTCAGCCACGGCTGGTGTCCACCCACACCACCACACCACCACCAATAGGAAGGATTCAGAAATAAGAAAGGAGGGGCCGTGCTTGTCACCAGCCTGGGACAGCTATTGGCTTTGAGAAGGTAGTGGTGAGGGCCCTGAAACACAGGGGACAGTCCCGCACAGAGAATTGTCCCTCCGTTGTGCCAAGTGCAGAAATTAAGAGCTAGAGAAGGAATATTTCATGGAGTTTGGGGACAGGAGATAGATATTGTGTATGGAAGCCAGAACTGGGAAGGTTGCTTGGGTTAGGGGCTGGAGAAGGGGAATAATTCTTAGAGCTCCAGAAAGCCCTGGAAGATGACCTGAGAGGGGATGAAAATGAGACCAGTTGTGGGTGGAAGTAGAGGCAGCCTTTTATTATCGAAGCGTAGTTGATCGGCAATGTTCTGTTAGTTTCTGGTATACAGCAAAGGGATTCAGTTACAGGTAGATAGATAGATGGATGGTAGATAAGCAAGTACATAGGTTGATAGATAGATACCCAGGTAGATGAATGATGGATAGATAGATAGATAGGTAAATGATAGATAGGTGACAGGTAGATAACAGATATTCTTTTCCATTATGGTTTATTGTAGAGTATTGAACATAATCCCTGTGCTGTACAGTAAGGCCTTGTTGTTTATCTATTTTATATATGGTCGTTTGTATCTACCAATTCCAAACCCCTAATTTACCCCTCCCCCACCCGCTTTTCCCTTTGGTAACCATAGGTTTGTTTTCTGGGTCTGTGGGTCAGAACCAGCATTTTAAATGCCGGTTCAGGAAGGGGGGCAGTGCAAGGGGAGGGTTTAGATCCTATTAGTGACTCTGGGAAGATGAGAGGGAGGCTGGAGAGAAGGGAGAGGGGAGAGGGGTGAATGGAGGAGGAGGGGAGAGAGAAACTTGGGTTATGACTTTCATGAGCTTTCTCTGAAGACACTCTCAATAAAATAGATGGACTCTATATCCTGACAGTTGAATTTTAAAAAAGCAGTGAGAGCCCTTTGCCGTGCTTTAGCCTGAGTTGAAGGAATGGAGAATTCAGAGGGTCAGGTGCACGCAGCCCAAGTTAGGTGGCAGAGGGTGCAGCTCTGAGCAACAGGGAGGAACTGACACAAGGTTCAGAGTCAAGGGAACATCTTGACCTTCACCTGCCTGCTCATAGGTTGTTCTGAGGATTAGAAAAGAAGACACCTGATGTGGTCCCCAGATCGTGGGCGCAGTCTTGAGAGCGGTGGCCGAGGTCATCACGTATCTGTCATCACCATCATCATGCCCCTGTCACCTCACCACTGATGTCAGGGGCGGGTCTCTCTGGCATTTTCGTCCTTGTAGCCTCTTTATATCCAGTTCTGTATGTCAACTTCATGACCTTTCTGCGGCACCGAATTCCTTGGCTGGCCGCCATGAACCATGAGAGTTCTTTTATTTTTTTCCTGTGGCCAGACCACGCAACTTGCAGGATGTTAGTTCCCTGACCAGGGACTGAACCCGGTCACTGGAAGTGAAAACGCCAAGTCCTAACCCCTGTGCCACCAGGAAATTCCCAAGGTGGTTGCTTTCAAGTCCTGTGTTTACTGGCTGTTGGGGTGCAGACTTCTCTGATGGGGTGCTGGGGCAGGCGGTTTGGCTGAGTGCGCTGAGCCCTGTGCTTCATCCCCTCTGTGCCCCCGGAGGTGCTCTCAGAGCCCCTGCTTCTCTCCCAGTCTCCTCCAGCCCTCTGCTGCCCCAGGCCTAACTAGGGGATGTTCATGCCTTTGGCAAAAGCAAGAACTGCTCTCAACTCAAGTTAACTCGAAGGCCTGGGTCATCCATGCCAGGCAGTCAAGGCGTTGAACCACAGAGCACAGCCCAGCTCTTAGGAAGCCTAGGATGCTCAGACACCCCACAGGATGCAGGTACATGACTCCCTACCTCCACCCAGCTGAGGCTGCCTCCACCTGACAGGTCTCTGTTCGCTGCGTTTCTCCTCGGCTGTTGGAAATGATAGCTCGCTCCTTTCTTGTGGTTTCTGCCACAGTGTTGCATGTAATAGAATAGTCTCTGTATCCAGGAGCAAGTGCTTTGCAGCAGAACTCATGTCATTCCTGCCATTTCAATGAGTCACTTTAATCATCAGCCCATTTTTCGGAGGAAGCAAACTGAGACAGAGAGAGGCAGAGTCACTTGCCCAAGGACACACAGCTAGTACATGTGTCTGGGACTAGAGCCCAGTCATCTCTTACTCCAGAGCCCAGCCTCTGCTTACTCCCCAAGCACCTTGTCCTTCTTATGGACCTTATCCTGCGTGTCCTTGACCCTTCAGGACTGGCTTTCCTGCTGCAAATCCCTGCTCTCAGGGCCCTGTGATCACAGCCCTTCCCCTCACTGGCCATTGTCAGTATAGCTGTCTGTCCAGCCCACCCCTCCAGAGGGACACCAGGATGTCCCAGCACCTAGCCCAAGGCCTGGCACATGGGGGACAGCTGGGTGGATGGCCAGGAACCTCCCAGAGGTTGAACAACTCACCCAAGGCTGCACAGAGAGCAGCTGTGAGCAGCTGGACTCTCTCCCAGGACCTGGGAAAGCAGGTCCATGCCAGCCTTCGAGTCCCCCTGACTTTTGGGAGCTGCATGGAAATGTTTATTCAGCAGCCTTCTGCTTCCACACCCCTGGCTGCCTTCTCTGATTGTTCCTCCTAAGTAGAGAAAGGAAGAACAGGTGAAAAGAAGGGAAGCATGTCCCAGCATCTGATGATAGACATGTACAAATGATCTGTTGATGCTCAGAGCAGTCAGGAACTTGACGCACTGTCAGGCACTCTTGAGGCTGGCCATATGGATTTATTTTTGTGGATCTTGTGTTGCGAACTAGAGTTGCTGTTAAACACAGGGTGAGTCACCGTCTGCTTCCGCACTTGCATCCCAGCCTACACCGCCTTCACCAGAAAATTTGACAGCGTGCCCTCACTGCTCCCTGGGGGCAGATGCTTTGCTCCCCAGGAGCGCCAGCCCCTCTTCTGTGCTTCCTGAGTCTCCAGACCCATCTTGGCCCCTCCTCTGTCACATCGGTAATTTGTCAGTTTTTATATCTATTTCCCCAATGACACTAAGTTCTTCTGGGGCAGCAACAGGTTTGTTTGTTTGTTTGTTTGTTTTTATCTCAGTTGCCAAGGTGCACCTGTTGAAGGATGAATGCCAATTTTATTGACTTTATCGCTGGTGTGCCTGGCTGGGATATGTGTGGGTTAAGTTGATTCAGTCGTGTCCAACTCTTTGCAACCCTATGGACCATAGCCTGCCAGGCTTCTTTGTCCATAGGCTTATCCAGGTAAGAATACTGGAGTGAGTTGGCATGCCTTCCTCCAGGGGATCTTCCCAACTCAGGAATTGAACCCACATCTCTTACCTCTCCTACATTTGACAGGCAGGTTCTTTACCACTGGTGTCTCTGGTGGCCCAGATGGTAAAGAATCCACATGCAGTGCGAGAGACCTAGGTTCAGTCCCTGGGTTAGGAAGATCCCCTGGAGGAGGGCATGGCAACCCACTCTAGTATTCTTGCCAGGAGAATCCCAAGGAAAAAGGAGCTTGACAGACGATAGTCCATGGGGTTTCAAAGAGTTGGACACAACTGAGTGATTGAGCAGGAACACCTGGCTGGGAACCAAGGTTAAAAAGAGCTCCTCAGTGCTCTGTGGTGACCTAGATGGCTGGGATGGGGTGGGATGGGGGTGAGAGTGAGGTCCAAGAGAGAGGGGATATATGTATACATAGAGCTGGCTCACTTTGTTGTACATAAGAAACTAATACGACATTGTAAAATGACTATACCCCAGTTTAAAAAAACAAAAAGAACTCAGGTGGCTTTTGTTCTAATCACCCACATATAGTTTCATGGAGAACAAGTTCGTGCAGGAAGAATAAAGACTTGGGTTTGGACTAAACAGGTTCAAGTCCAAGTTCGAGGACTTCCCTGATGGTCCAGTGGCTAAGACTCTGCCCTCCCAATGTAACAGGCCTGGATTTGATCCCTGGTCAGGAAACTAGATCCCACGTGCCACAAACTGAAGATCCCATGTGCTGCAACAAAGAGGTGACTCAGCCAAATAATTAAATATTTTTTTAACAATCCTGGCTCAGCTGCCATGTGATTTGGGGTCCACCAACCCAACAAGAGATGGCAAGAGTGAATGTCGACATTCTAGGAATCAGCAAACTGAAATGGACTAGAATGGGTGAATTTAACTCAGATGACCATTTTATCTACTACTGTGGGCAGGTATCCCTCAGAAGAAGTGAAGTAGCCATCATGGTCAACAAAAGAGTCCGAAATGCAGTACTTGGATGCAATCTCAAAAACGACAGAATAATCTCTGTTCATTTCCAAGGCAAACCATTCAATATCACAGTAATCCAAGTCTATGCCCCAACCAGTAACGCTGAAGAAGCTGAAGTTGAATGGTTCTATGAAGACTTACAAGACCTTTTAGAATTAACACCCAAAAAAGATGTCCTTTTCATTATAGGGGACTGGAATGCAAAAGTAGGAAGTCAAGAAACACCTGGAGTAACAGCCAAATTTGGCCTTGGAATACAGAATGAAGCAGGGCAAAGACTAATAGAGTTTTGCCAAGAAAATGCACTGGTCATAACAAACACCTTGTTCCAACAACTCAAGAGAAGACTCTATATATGGACATCACCAGATGGTCAACACTGAAATCAGATTGATTATATTCTTTGCAGCCAAAGATGGAGAAGCTGTATACAGTCAGCAAAAACAAGACCAGGAGCTGACTGTGGCTCAGACCATGAACTCCTTATTGCCAAATGCAGACTTAAATTGAAGAAAGGAGGGAAAACCACTAGACCATTCAGGTATGACCTAAATCAAATCCCTTATGATTATAGAGTGAAAGTGAGAAATAGATTTAAGGGCCTAGATCTGATAGATAGAGTGCCTGATGAGCTATGGAATGAGGTCCATGACATTGTACAGGAGACAGGGATCAAGACCATCCCCATGGAAAAGAAATGCAAAAAAGCAAAATGGCTGTCTGGGGAGGCCTGACAAATAGCTGTGAAAAGAAGAGAAGCAAAAGGCAAAGGAGAAAAGGAAAGATATAAACATCTGAATGCAGAGTTCCAAAGAATAGCAAGAAGAGATAAGAAAGCCTTCTTCAGTGATCAATGCAAAGAAATAGAGGAAAACAACAGAATGAGAAAGACTAGAGATCTCTTCAAGAAAATCAGAGATACCAAAGGAACATTTCATGCAAAGATGGGCTCGATAAAGGACAGAAATGGTATGGACCTAACAGAAGCAGAAGATATTAAGAAGAGATGGCAAGAGTACACAGAAGAACTGTACAAAAAGATCTTCATGACCCAGATAATCACGATGGTGTGATCACTGACCTAGAGCCAGACATCTTGGAATGTGAAGTCAAGTGGGCCTTAGAAAGCATCACTACGAACAAAGCTAGTGGAGGTGATAGAATTCCAGTTGAGCTATTCCAAATCCTGAAAGATGAGGCTGTGAAAGTGCTGCACTCAATATGCCAGCCAATTTGGAAAACTCAGCAGTGGCCTCAGGACTGGAAAAGGTCAGTTTTCATTCCAATCCCAAAGAAAGGCAATGCCAAAGAATGCTCAAACTACCACACAATTGCACTCATCTCACACGCTAGTAAAGTAATGCTTAAAATTCTCCAAGCCAGGCTTCAGCAATATGTGAACTGTGAACTTCCTGATGTTCAAGCTGGTTTTAGAAAAGGCAGAGGAACCAGAGATCAAATTGCCAACATCCGCTGGACCATGGAAAAAGCAAGAGAGTTCCAGAAAAACATCTATTTCTGCTTTATTGACTATGCCAAAGCCTTTGACTGTGTGGATCACAATCAACTGTGGAAAATTCTTCAAGAGATGGGAATACCAGACCACCTGATCTGCCTCTTGAGAAACTGGACATGGAACAACAGACTGGTTCCAAATAGGAAAAGGAGTATGTCAAGGCTGTATATTGTCACCCTGTTTATTTAACTTATATGCAGAGTACATCATGAGAAACGCTGGGCTGGAAGAAACACAAGCTGGAATCAAGATTGCTGGGAGAAATATCAATAACCTCAGATATGCAGATGACACCACCCTTATGGCAGAGAGTGAAGAGGAACTAAAAAGCCTCTTGATGAAGGTGAAAGTCGAGAATGAAAAAGTTGCCTTAAAGCTCAACATTCAGAAAACGAAGATCATGGCATCTGGTCCCATCACTTCATGGGAAATAGACGGGGAAACAGTGTCAGACTTTATTTTTCTGGGCTCCAAAATCACTGCAGATGGTGACTGCAGCCATGGAATTAAAAGAGGCTTACTCCTTGGAAGGAAAGCTATGACCAACCTAGACAGCATATTCAAAAGCAGAGACATTACTTTGCCAACAAAGTTTCGTCTAGTCAAGGCTATGGTTTTTCCTGTGGTCATGTATGGATGTGAGAGCTGGACTGTGAAGAAGGCTGAGTGCCGAAGAATTGATGCTGTTGAACTGTGGTGTTGGAGAAGACTCTTGAGACTCCCTTGGACTGCAAGGAGATCCAACCAGTCCATTCTGAAGGAGATCAGCCCTAGGATTTCTTTGGAAGGAATGATGCTAAAGCTGAAACTCCAGTACTTTGGCCACCTCATGGGAAGAGTTGACTCATTGGAAAAGACTCTGATGCTGGGAGGGATTGGGGGCAAGAGGAGAAGGGGACGACAGAGGATGAGATGGCTGGATGGCATCACTGACCCGATGGACATGAGTCTGAGTGAACTCCGGGAGTTGGTGATGGACAGGGAGGCCTGGCGTGCTGCAGTTCATGGGGTCGCAAAGAGTTGGACATGACTGAGCGACTGATCTGATCTGATCTGAACCCCTTCAAGGGCTTCCTTGGTAGCTCAACTGATAAAGAATCCACCTGCAATGCAGGAGACCCTGGGTTGATTCCTGGGTCAGGAAGAGCCCCTGGAAAAGGAATAGGCTACCCAGTCCAGTATTCTTGACCTTCCCTGGTGGCTCAGATGGTAAAGAATCCACCTGCAATGCAAGAGACCTGGGTTCGATCCCTGGGTTGGAAGATCCACTGGAGAAGGGAATGGCTACCCACTCCAGTATTCTGGCCTGGATAATTCCATGGACTGTATAGTCCATGGGGTTTCAAAGAGCCGGGCACGGCTGAGGGACTTTCACTTGCTTCGACCCCTTCAAGTCTCAGTGTCTTTTTTTTGTACTAGGGGAATCCATCTCAACCCACCCAGAGGAGTTGGTGTCAGGACTGAATAAAAATCCTGCTCGGAGGGCTCTGCACACCTCAGCCTTTCTCCTTACCTGGGAAAAGGACAGGGACTTGGGGGCCCAGTCCTGAGGCACCTGTTGTCACAAGTAACCTCCCCTAACGCAGCCTCGGGGGTCCGACCGAGCTAGTGACCCACTTGCGGAGACTCAAGAACAGACTCTGCATTCTTGATGCAGGATTTTGTTAGCTTCACCCTCATCACAGGCCTGACAGATGATAAAAGTGCTCAGGCAGTAACTGTTGGATTCAAGAGGAGAATTGTGGGTGAAAAGGGGTTCCAGAGAGAGATCCTTTATAACAGGGGTCCCCAGCCACCGGGCTGCAGTCCGATACATCCTGTCAGATCGGGGTCAGCATTAGATTAGATATCAAGTGCACCGCACAATCCATGTAGTGTGCTTGAATCAGCCCCAAACCACCCCCTCCTCCCAGTCTGTGGAAGAATTGTCTTCCCCGAAATTGGTCCTCGGTGCTAAAAAGGTTGGGGACGGCTGCTTTAGTACAAACTCCAGACGGTCCCCTTCATCCAGATCCTTCACAGAATGTTCACAAGGGTCTCGCTGCCAGCGAGTTTTCTGGATAAAGCACACGTCCAACTTTGAGTAGGTTGGGAACAGGTGATGAATGAAAATGTTTATGGGGTTTATGAACCTTCAGCCCTTTTGAGGATGGCCTTCCTAAGATGGGACAGGAGCCTGCATTTTGAGTTTCACGTGTCACTGGAAATAGGCTGGGGTTCCTTTTGTTCCTCCTGTGTTTGCCTAGAGGTCGGCTCTGTCCCCTTCTTGTCTGAGGATTAGGGTTAACTGATACAGCTAGAAACAGAAGGCCAGTTTTTAAGCCGTTGATGACAAATGCCAGCATGCGTGCCATAACTCACCCGTCTGCTGCTCACGGCAGACATCCACAATCAATCATGGCACTGTGTGATGCGCAAATAGTCGATCCTTGGTATGGACTACCAGTCACAGTGCAGGGAACTTGAAGGTCAGAACTGTAATCGTTACATTTTCTATTTGCAAACACTGTCTCTTTAAAAGCAGAGAAAACAGTATACATATTACAATTAAAATATGTACCACTGCACTGTGTAAATGTTCAGGACGCTGGGGATTCCATCTCAATAGTCTTATTATCAGCCTATTTTACTTGAATATAAACAATAAATGCATTGCAAATTATTAATGGAAAACCACGTTTAGGAATCCCGGCGATTACCGATCAATTGGATGGAATAATTACTATAATTGCTGGATAATGAGATTCTTCCTGGCCTGAGAAGGGAGGGTATGAGTTCTGGAATTGATTCCTCTACTTAGCAGAGTCTCAGAACTGGGAAGAGAGAATCCCGAACTCCAAGGCAGTCATGTTGACAACTGTAAGTTGAGACAACAGTCCCCAGTAGCCATGAAGAGGAAGATACCATGTCTATTACTAGTGTTTTCAGTGGAAGCCTATAGAAACCCTGACTAAAAGCAGCTTAAACTGTGGGGTTTGTAATCCAAGAGGTCAGTAGAACTGAACTGGTGCAGCATTTCAACAGCCACACTCAGAACCAGCCTGTTTCCATTTCTCTGAGTTGCCATCCAGAGTTTAGTGGTTTGTCACTTCATGGTCACAAGAGGGCTGCTGATGCTCCAGGCACCACATTCCCATTTAAGGCAGGAAGAAAGATGATGAGACAGGGACAGTAACATCTGTCCTTTTTCTTTTAGAAGAGCCCCCGGGAGACTTCTACTTATGTTTCATTGGCCGGGGCAGTGTTACATGGTCACTCTTGCTGCAAGGGAGACTGGGGAAGTGGGGGACAGGGTATCCTGGTTGGCTTAGGCTGATCATGAGCCTTCCTCTGGAGTTGAGTCTATTGTCACTCTGAACAGAAGGGATTCTGTTAGCAAAAAAGGAGAGCCTGGAAATTGGATAAACAATTAACAGTGTCTGTGTCCAATACGCCAGGAGACCATACCCTACTGACAGGCATCAGTAATAGAACTATAGATGACTTTATCGTTCATTCATTTATTCACTCAACACGAATTTAATCAGTGTCTAGTGGATGCCAGGATGCGGGGAAAGAACAGAATTGTTTAGGAATAAACAATAGGGATGGGGGACATCACAAAAATCTTTCTAGGAAAAGTGACATCTAAGCCAAGAATAAAATATAAGTAAAAGTTTGCCACCTTGTCCTGTGTGTGTGTGTGTGTGTGTGTGTGTGTGTGTGTGTGTAGTGTGTAGTGTGTGTTGTGTAGTGTGAGTATTGAAGGCAGGGAATGACATGTGTGAGGGTCTTGAGAAAGATGCAGGATCCATTTCCAGGAATGAAAGGAGGCATAGCCAGAGCATGGAAAATGAGCCTGGAAAGACAGACAGACAGAGACCAGAGGGTCTTATGAGCCAAACTGAGTTTAGACTTTGTCCTAAAGGTCTTGTCTGCCTTAGCTCCTGCTAGTAGGGGGGAGGGGGCAAGTCAAAGTGGAATTAGCCTCTGACCCCCAGCACGTGAGCCTTCATCATAGCTGTATTGGTCAAGACTCTCTTAGTTAGGGAGGGGAGAATGGTTCAATGTTTAAAAGATGAGTAAGGGTAGTTATTGGTACCTATTATTAGAAAGTCCAAGGGTTGTTGGATTCTGGAACAGCTGGATCCAGAGGTTCAAGTGATGTCATTATGAATCTCTCTTCTAAACTCTTTCTTCCTTTATGTTGACTTTCTTCTCACACAGGCTCTCCTTAAATCATAGCAGGTGGCCAAAAGAAGCTCTGGATTTATATTCTGTGCATCTTGGACCAGAAAGGAAACAGTAGCAGTTCCAGCTCTAGTGAGAGCTCTCTTTGGCCCATCTTGGGTGACATGGCCATCCCTGAGCTGATCACTGAGGCCCAGGGATGCTGTTCTTTAATTGGCAGGCACAAGTCAGGTGCCTGCCCCAGGAGCCTGCAGAGTGAGCCAAGAGAGACAGGAGACAGTAGAGATTGAGGTGCTATCGTGTTCTGGTAGACTCTGAATGCCAAGTGGCCCCTCCTGCCTCATTCTCACCTCACATATCATTGTCTAGTTTCCAGTAGTCATGTATGGATGTGAGAGTTGTACCATAAAGGCAGCTGATTGCTGAAGAATTGATGCTTTTGAACTGTGGTGCTGGAGAAGACACTTGAGAGTCCCTTGGACTGCACGGAGATTAAACCAATCAATCCTGAAGGAAATCAACCCTGAATATTCATTGGAAGGACTGAAGCTGAAGCTTCAATACTTTGGCCACCTGATGTGAAGAGCCAGCTCATTGGAGAAGACCCTAATACTGGGAAAGATTAAAGGCAGGAGAAGAGGGCCACAGAGGATGAGATAGTTGGATGGCATAATCGACTCAATGGACATGAATTTGAGTAACCTCCGGGAGATAGTGAAGGACAGGGAAGCTTGGTGTGCTGCAGTCCAAGGGGTCACAAACAGTCAGACACGACTGAGTGACTGAACAACAACAAATCATTGTCTAGACCACTCCTGGGTTTGACTGGCTCCTGGCCTCCCATGCCCCTTCCTGCTGCCTGTCCCTCCGACCTGATGACTCACGTGAGCTCCCCCACGTTGACCCTTGCTCATCCTGCACCCAGGTGGAAAGTGCTTCTCATGTTCTGGATAATCCCCAGGTTTAGCTCCCTCTGCTCTGCTTCTATGGCCCCCTAAGGGAAGTGGGACCCCACCCTTCCTGCTGCAACCTCTCCCCGACCTGGCAGAGCCTGTCCAGTATCACTGGTCAGTTCTGTCATTAATAAAGGAAAATGCTGCAGCCTCCTGTGTTTGGTAAAGCAGGGACATGGGCCCTGTGTGTTGTCTTTGGTTCAGTAGAGATTTTCAGCAGCCTGGCCCACGAAGGCATTGATTTATTCTGCCTCACACACAGCACCACTTGTTAGCGCTCTCAATCTGACAGGAAGTATTGAGCCTACCTCCGAGGTTCTACAGAATTATGAATAGAAACCCATCTGGAATCTGAGTTAATAGTGTTTTGCCTGATCGATGGGAAAGTGAGACAGACAAGTCACAAGCAACTTTGCAGAGGTGCACACCACCCCCATCTGTCCTTTAAGGCTACCTCCAGTTTCACCTTCTCTAGGAAGCCTCTTCGGAGAAGGCAATGGCACCCAACTCCAGTACTCTTGCCTGGAAAATCCCATGGATGGAGGAACCTGGTAGGCTGCAGTCCATGGAGTCGCTAAGAGTCGGACACGACTGAGCGACTTCACTTTCTCTTTTCACTTTCATGCATTGGAGAAGGAAATGGCAACCCACTCCAGTGTTCTTGCCTGGAGAATCCCAGGGACAGGGGAGCCTGGTGGGCTGCCGTCTCTGGGGTCGCACAGAGTCGGACACAACTGAAGTGACTTAGCATAGCATAGCATAGGAAGCCTCTTCTGAAATCCTCACTATGTTACTCAGGACTCTTTGGGTTGCAAGTGACAGAAACCCAATTCAAATAGGCAGAAGCAAAAATTAATTTATTAGTTCTTGAAAGGGAAAATCCAAGAGTGTGTGGCTTCAGGCATGGCTGAATCCTGGAGCTTAAATGTTGTCATCACTGCTAGATTCTCTCCGTCTCTCTCCCTCTTCCCCACTCCAGCCCAACCCACTCATCTCTGGAATCTGCTGTCCTATGTGTGGTCTTGAAGCTGAATGTCTCCCATATTATCCCCTGGGATTTCCATGCTACATCTTTATAGTTTAGCAGCCTCAAAAGGAAAAGGCTGCCTCTTTCATAATTTCCCAGTAGACATCCTGCAGCTGATGGTCTTTGTCTTGGTTGGTTCAGCTTCTGTCATGGATCTAGGGTCTACAGCAGTCCCACTGCCTGTCTATGCATGGCCCACAACCTAAGAATGCATTTTACACTTTAAAGTGGTTGGGAAAAAAAGGAAAGAAGAGCAGTAGTAGCGTATGAAAATTATATGAAATTCAAATTCATTGGAACACAGCCACGCTCCTGTCTGTGTATTGTCTAAGGCTGCTTTGGTGCTGCTGTGGCAGAGCTGAGTAACTGAGACAGACTACGTGGCTCACAAAACTGAAAATATGCGCCATGTGGCCCTTTATAGAAAAGTCTACCAACCCTGGTCTACACACTCCGTGTAACCCATAGGATGCTTGGGTCAAGAGCTTGCCCTTGGAGTCTGATGGGGGGTCGGGGTGGGGGCTGGGTAGGGGTGGAGTCAGCCCAGCAGACCACAGGATGAGAGGAGCAAGGGGCTTCCAGAGGGAAGGGCATGAGTGCTGTAGCCAGAACAATCGATGCCCACTCTACCTGCCATCTTAGACCAGAAGCAGACTTTGAGACAAGTATTGAGCACTTGTCTGTTAAGTGGTAGAGGGGGTCCTAGGAGCATGGGTAGGGGTGGAGGAGAGTGAGACAGGGGAAGAGAGGGAGGAGAGAGAGGCCGATTTAGGGTACTCTCTTGAGTGGTTACCACCATAGGCATCTGGGATCACCATGTTGAAGGGTCTCTGGGAGACAGTGTGAGCACGTCTCATGGACCCCAGTCCAGCGTCAGTGTGGGCACGTGTCTCATGGACCCCAGTCCAGGGTCAGTGTGGGCACATGTCTCATGGACCCCAGTCCAGGGTCCAGGAAGCAGGGTGTCCATCCTCCAACCCCTGCCAGTCCTGATCATGGAGCATATGGGTCTGTCTCTCCTGTGATGATAAGGGAGTTTCCTTTTCCGTCCTTCATCCAGTTGTGGCTAATTAAGTCTTCTCAGTGCACAGACATCTGGGAGAAAGAGAGGCTGAAAATGAAAGCTCTCTTGTCCACCCAACCCTTGCTGGGAGACACCAGAGCAACTGTGTTACCCACCTCAAGGGTTTGGTGAGCTATGCACATAACAAGCAGTTGATGATGGTCCATTTCAGTTCTTAGCCTGGAGTTCTGGTTTACCAGAAGCCCGGGCTCTGGGAGATGAGGACACTGTCAGCCACAGCTCTATTGTTTGCACTCAAGAGGAGAACTTCTGTCCTTCTGAGCAGCATCTATGCCCTCCTCTTGCTCCTTATTATGACATATTATGAGAATGTGATAACGTACATGTAGACATCTTGAAAACCATGAAAATGTAATAGAAATCATCATTTAAAGTTTATTATCATCAACTCAAGAAAATTTATTGAGTACTTTATGCCAGGCACTGGGAACATATGTATTGGGGGTTGGGAGGGCAGGAAGTAGCCAAAAATGGCTGCCTTCATGGAACGTAAAGCCTAGTGGAATTATTATCATTATTATTATACAATGATGATCTAATAGTGGCCATTGTAATAATATTGAGTCTGGATTGGGTAGATTTTAAAGTGCTGGTTTGGGTCATTTTTCTATTTTTAAGATTTTCTGAGGAAGAAGACTTCTTTTAGCTGGACCATGCTATAAAGAAGAGTAGGTTCCCTAATGGTACCATGTTTTTCTGTAGTTGTTAAAGCTGTTTTGAAAAGGAAGTTTTAAAACCATTTTTGTCATAAACCAATGAGTCTATGACATTCATTCATTAGAAGTGTACATCCCCCAGCAGGACTAGGTCCTTCACTTGCAGAATGATCTTGTATTCCTATCAAGGGAGGTTCTAGAATTCTCTACCTGTCTTTATATCTGCTTTGCCCTGTGGTCACCACCAATGTATTGCCCTAAAGGCTGCAGTAAGGAAAGATGATGGTATCTGTGGCCATCATCATTTTTCTTTGAGAAAAATTACAGTAAAGTTTCCTGTTGTGCAGCCCACCAGCATCCTCTGTCCATGGGATTCTGCAGGCAAGAACACTGGAGTGGATTGCCATGCCCTCCTCCAGTTGATCTTCCAGACCCAGGGATCGAACCCACATTTCTTACGTCTCCTGCATTGGCAGGCAGGCTCTTTACTGCTAGCGCCACCTGGGAAGCCCAAAGTTTCTTGGTTGCTGCTACTGCTGCTGCTGCTAAGTCGCTTCAGTTGTGTCTGACTCTTGGTTACTGCAGAGCAAATCCAAAAAGGAAAGAAGGAAGAAAGAACTGCAGTTCAGAGAACATTTCTACACATTCTTTAAAATGCCCTGTAGACAGAGCTGGAGACCTGAGGGTGGGGTGGGGGTGGGGTTTCAACCTGAATTCCCCCAGGCATTGCCTCTTCTAAATTAGTTTCATTATGTTTAGTTAGTACATTTAAAAGATCCTATTGTTGTTGTTTAGTCTCTAAGTCCTATTGGACTCTTTGTGACCCCAAGGACTGTAGCCCGCCAGGCTCCTCTGTTCATTGGATTTCCCAGGTAATAATACTGGAGTTGGTTGCCTTTTCCATTCTTCTCCAGGGGAACTTCCCGACCTAGGGATCAAACCTGCATCTCCTGTACTGGCAGGCAGATCCTTTCACACTGAGCCATCTGGGAAGCCCAAAAGACACTATTAGTGAATATGAAATTTTTTAAGTCAAAAGTGTTTAAATAACACCCTCAGACCCACCACCCCGTTAAGAAAGTAGAAAGTGAGCCACGCTGCTGAGGTCACCAGGGGTTCCTTCCTCATCCCAACCCCCACCCCAGGTAATCACTGTCCTGAGTACTTGTCTTTCTCCACTCATCTGACCTAATCACACACGGGTTCTGTCTTGAATTTTATCACCTCTTTGCTTATTTTCTTTAAAATCTCACCTCATGTTTATCAATCTCTAAGTAATTGTTTTTTAATTTTTAAAAAATTTACAGAATGTTGTACTTTATGTAGGCTTTTGCACCTTGCTTTTTTCACTCGACATTCTCTTGCTCAAATTCATCCATGTTATTTTATATAGTTGTGGTTCATCATTCTCACAGCTGTGTAATATTCTTTTGTGTGAATATCAGATGGTTTAATTAATCATTCTACCCATGATGCAGTATTGTGGTCTGTCTAGGGTGGAAATCGACGATTATCAACAAGGCTGCCTTGGATGTTCTCACCCATGATTTCTGGAATGTCTCTTGGGTTTAAAGCTGGAAGTGACATCTACGGGTTGTAGGATATACGGTGAACTGGCAATTCTCAGCCACGGAGAAACAGCGACACTCATTTGAGTTTACAAGATCATGTTCCACTGGATTCCAAAGTGGCCGTCTTGTTCCATGCCCTGGTTGTAAGCAGAGTTAGTTTCCTGAATTTAAAACCTGCTCTGGGGTTGCACTTTATCGACTTAGCTTTGGGGAAAAGAGAGATGCATAAGCTGCCTACATCTCCCATAATCAACTCCTCCCAGGGGCATCGTGCAAATTCTGTGCTTCGACTCAGCCCATAGGAAGAAAGCTGTCCAGCTATCAGTCTGTTTCCCAAAACTTCCCCCTTCTGCCACCTCAGAGTCTAATGCTTAGCTTTTCCTCTGTATTATTCCTCATACTCATAGAAGAAAGGTTTTCATGAGAAGGCTGTATGGGGTAGTGGTTAGGACCAGGGCCTCTGGAGTGGTCTGTCTGGGTTTAAATTCTAGCCCTATCTTTTCACTGGCTGGGAAACTTCAGAAAAGTTCCCCTACTTTCCCTGGCCTCAGTTTCCACGAGCTGGAGATGCAGCGGTCCATTGAGTCTCATCATGAAGATTAGCAGAGGATGAGATGATTAGAGAACATCACTGACTCAATAGACATGAATCTGAGCAAACTCCAGGAGATAGTGAAGAACATGGAGGCCTGGCATGCTGCAGTCCATGGGGTTGCAAAGAGTCAAACATAACTTAGTGACTGATCAACAAAAACATGAAGATTAAATGAGGCCAATATATGCTTAGAACTCTGACATAGAGGAGACATTTAATAAATGCCAGGCATCATTTTTTTTGTAAAATTAATAGCCAGAATGTACCCAGCAGACTCTCTTGAGCAAAGCAAGTCCTTAATAAATACAAGCTATTGATGTGATCATTATAGTTACTAGGAAAACTCCTATTCATCCTTCAAGACCCAGCTGAGATATCCCTCCCTCTCTCTTCTGACAGCATTTAGTGCAGAGCTCACAATCCCGTCTATCGGTGGTGTTTCTATTTCTCTGTTGGTGGTTTTTGTTGCTGCTGGTGATATGATGTATTCCAGGACAGGGACTGTATTTCTCTTACTCATCCCTATGTCCTTGATGGCCTGCACAGAGTAGGTGCTCAGTTTGTAAAATGAAGGAGCAAAGTCGAGAGAATACTTGGTCTTGGAGCCATGTCAGGATCCCTGCAATGTGCTTGCAGAAGAGGCAAGAAAGAGAGCCAGCCCAACCATATTCATTCATTCATTTCCTAGTCATTGCAGTAATTCTGAGGGAGGAAGAGCCAAATGGTCTCTGTCGGGCCTCCTGCCCTGGCCAGTCCCTCCAGGAGCTCTAGCCAGATGCCAAGCTGAGCCTCCAAACCCTCCCCCAACTGGTTATTTCTCCTGACCCTCCTCACCACCTGGCATTGCAGAAAACTGACTTTCCCCTCAAATTGTGTTGTTCTCATTGGCTGCTTCAGACTTAAGACTCCCTTTTGATTCTTAATCAAATCCAGGAGAGGACTTACATGGTGACAACCACGATGAGCATGCTCCTCTGTAGAGGTTAATTATTTCCTTTACTTAAATAATAGCTGCTGAAACGATTAGGCAGCTGAGCCACAGGAAGGCAAGGGTAGGAGGTCTAATAACACAGAATCGCGGGCATATCTCTTTTTGGCCTTTTCTTCCTCATCACAGCTGCTCCTTCCTTTTTGAACATTTGGCCCAACTGTCCCCGCTCCAGAATTCATGTCTGTAGGAATCCAGGTGCAAGGGAGGAAAGACGTTTAGCAAGCACGTTCAATTTCTCTTCAACACGAACCCGAGGGTGAAACCTCTCCTGATGTCAAGAGGAGATTGCGTTGCAAGCTGCCTACTGAAATGACTCTCGCCATTCCTGACGGGTTATAGAGGGGCTCAGAATGTGATTTTCTGAACTGTATTAAATGGGAGTTGCCATTCGGCTGTAGGCTGCCCTGAAGCTGGAAAATCCAACCCTTATCCAGGCAGAAAGAAAGAGTCACATCCGCCTGGTCATTTAGCCCAGAGGCTACCTCTTGCTGACTTAACCTCTTGTCCACTCTGCCTCTCACTAGTCCCTGATGGAGACAAATGCTTCAAATCCATCCACGGGCTCATTTGTTTTAGTGCCCATATTGTAGGCATCAGGGCTTCCTTGGTGGCTCAGCAGTAAAGAATCTGCCTGCAATGCATGAGACCTGGGTTCCATCCCTGGGTCGGGAAGATCCCCTGGAGAAGGGAATGGCCTCCCAATCCAGTATTCTTGCCTTGAGAATTCAATGGACAGAGGAGCCCGGCAGGCTACGGTCCATGGGGTCACAAAATGTCAGACACAACTGAGCAACTAACATTTTCACTACTTTTTGTTGGCATCAGACAGAAAGGTCATGGATTTTTTTTTCTTTACTAAATTTTTTTATTTGCTAAATGCATTACTTCTATGCACCAGATGCTATCTAAGCATTTGGAATGGATATAACTATACTGGGATGCCAGATATCAAAGGCCATGGTCATCTTCGTGTAGAAGAAATAGATAGGTAGATACATACATTTATACATACACAGATACATAATTTAGCTGGTGATAAGGGAGAAATATCAATAACCTCAGATATGCAGATGACACCATCCTTATGGCAGAAAGTGAAGAGGAACTCAAAAGCCTCTTGATAAAAGTGAAAGAGGAGAGTGAAATAGTTGGCTTAAAGCTCAACATTCAGAAAACTAAGATCATGGCATCTGGTCCCATCACTTCATGGGAAATAGACAAGGAAACAGTGGAAACAGTGTCAGACTTTATTTTTGGGGCTCCAAAATCACTGCAGATGGTGATTGCAGCCATGAAATTAAAAGACGCTTACTCCTTGGAAAGAAAGTTATAACCAACCTCAGATAGCATATTAAAAAGCAGAGACATTACTTTGCCAACAAAGGTCCGTCTAGTGAAGGCTATGGTTTTTCCTGTGGTCATGTATGGGTGTGAGAGTTGGACTGTGAAGAAAGCTGAGCTCCAAAGAATTGATGCTTTTGAACTGTGGTGTTGGAGAAGACTCTTGAGAGTTCCTTGGACTGCAAGGAGGTCCAACCAGTCCATCCTAAAGGAGATCAGTCCTGGGTGTTCATTGGAAGGACTGATGCTGAAGCTGAAACTCCAATACTTTGACCATCTTATGCAAAGAGTTGACTCATTGGAAAACATCCTGATGCTGGGAGGGATTGGGGGCAGGATCAGAAGGGGACGACAGAGGATGAGATGGCTGGATGGCATCACTGACTCGATGGACATGAGTCTGAGTGAACTCTGGGAGTTGGTGATGGACAGGGAGGCCTGGCATGCTGTGATTCATGGGGTCACAAAGAGTCAGACTCGACTGAGCGACTAAACTGAACTGAACTGAACTGAAGGGATATGAAGAAAATTTATAAGGGTAAATATGAAGCGAGCAATGGTAGGCAGGGGGGACCAAAAGAACTCTCAGGGAGGGACATTTGAGCTGAGTCCTGAATATTGAGAATGAACCAATCACACAGAGATCAAGGGAAGAATATCCCAGATGCCAAGAACAATTGTGAAGGCCTGAAGGGCACTAAACTGGGTGGGTGTGGGGCTGTACAGACTGTCACAGGGAGTTCACTTGGAGATAGAGCCGTATGTGGGCTTTGTGTCAATCCACAAGGCTCAAGATCTGGGAAGGATATGTCTTGTCTAAAGCATTTAACTGAAGAGTCCTGGGGGCAGGGGGCAGCCTTTTTAAAAATCACTGTATCCTTCAAGATGTAAAGCCAGACATAGGCAATGGGATGCTGGATTCTAGATACTGGAGTCGGATGTTCCCATCCCTTTCCAGCTCTGCCTTCAGTGATGTCACTGTAGAAATCAGCAAATGCCACGATAGGGAGAGGAGATTGTAAAGTCAGCTTTTAAACATTTGCCAGCTCTCCTCTGACTACAGGGTCTCGCGGGGAATGAATGCACTGGACTGGACCAGCCCTCTCATCCTCCACTCTCCCCTACTTATCCTGCTCTAACCACTCCAGGCTCTGGCCAGTCCTCTAACAGGCCAGATGGGCTGTGGCCTCCAGACTTCTGTCCTTGCTGTTCCTCTCTCCCCAGATTTCTGCAGGCCTGGCTCTCTGAACTCCATCAGGCTGTGCTGAGACATCTCTTCCCAGTGAATCCTTTCCTAATGGTCCCTTCCCTGCACTTTCTGTCCCCATCCCACCCAGCGCCGCCGTGTAATGCCCAACACCATCTCTCTCATGTATCTTTTCCTGATTTTTCTTTTTTATTCTCTGCCTCACTTCCAGCTAGAAGGTAAGTGCCAAGAGGAAAGGGGAATTTTCTTCTGTTTGTTCACTGTTCTACTGTTTGTAGTCAATAAGTCATGTCCTGTTCTTTTGTGACCCTCCTGGACTGTAGCCCACCAGGCTCCTCTTCATGGGACTTCTGAAGCAAGAATACTAGAGTGGGTTGCCATTTACTTCTCCAGGGGATCTTCCTGACCCAGGGATCGAACCTGCATCTCCTGCACTGCAGGCAGATTCTTTACCACTGAGCCACCTGGGAAGCCCCTCACTGCTTTATACCCAGCACTTTAAACTGTGCCAGGCACACAGTTAATGCTTGCTCACCTTTTATTGAGTGCATGAACGAATGGCTTGGTCTGTGTTTTTTCTCTTTTCTCTTCAGTGGATCCATCCATCTGGTATTGTCTCTTATTTCCAGGACCAGGTAGACATGGAGGGCCAGTTCAGTTCAGTTCAGCCACTCAGTCGTGTCCATCTCTTAGCAATGCCATGGACTGCAGCACGCCAGGCCTCCCTGTCCATCACTAACTCCGGGAGTTTACTCAAACTCATGTCCATTGAATCAGTTATGCCATCCAACTATCTCATCCTCTGTTGTCCCCTTCTCCTCTCACCTTCAATCTTTCACAGCATCAGGGTCTTTTCAAATGAATCACGTCTTCGCATCAGGTGACCAAAGTACTGGAGTTTCAGCTTCAACATCAGTCCTTCCAATGAACATTCAGGACTGATTTCCTTTAGGATTGACTGGTTGGATCTCCTTGCAGTCCAAGGGACTCTCAAGAGTCTTCTCCAACACCACAGTTCAACAGCATCAATTCTTCGGCACTCAGCTTTCCTTATAGTCCAACTCTCACATCCATACATGACTCCTGGAAAAACCATAGCCTTGACTAGATGGACCTTTGATGACAAAGTAATGTCTCTGCTTTTTAATATGTTGTCTAGGTTTGTCATAACTTTCCTTCCAAGGAGTAAGCGTCTTTTAATTTCATGGCTACAGTCACCATCTCAGTGATTTTGAAGCCCCAAAAAATAAAGTCTGCCACTCTTTCCACTGTTTCTCCATCTATTTCCCATGAAGTGATGTGACCAGATACCACGATCTTTGTTTTCTGAATGTTGAGCTTTAAGCCAACTTCAGCAAAAACGAGTCCGGGAGCTGCCTGTGGCTCAGATCGTGCAGGGCCAAGCAGACCTCAGTGAGGAAACCAAGGCAGCGCAGCGGGAGGAGGGGGTCTGGCCTGCAGCCAACCCTACAGCGAAGGTCTGAGCGGGGCGACTCAAGCCTGTCACGCGAGGTAGCAGCCCGGGGAATGCCTCATTGTCCTGCATCATCTAGTGAGATACTCCCCTCAGAATTTTAATATCTAAAAGTCATTATTGTGCTGAATGGAATTGACATCTGTTTACATCATCCCTCCGTTCCTCATTTCCATGTGAAGTCTGTTTGCCTTGATGCCACGCTATCATCCTAGGGCACGTTACACAGAAGGATCAGAGGAGCAATGCAATTCGCTGTGGGCTGTTTTTTGTTTTTTTTTTTTCCCCTCTCCTTTGCACTTTTCTTAATTTTTTAATTTTTACTTTTAGTAATGTAATACATGCACATAATTAAAAAATCAAAGCATACTAAAAGGCTCATGATGAAAAATGCCAATCCTGTGCCCACCTCTCCCTCCTGCTTCCAGCTCCCCAGAGTGAACTCCTTCCCACACTATAGCTGTTTCTTTTGCTCCTTGTCTCCGTATTTTGAGATAATTTGTATGTCGCTCTTTCTTGGCTTATCCATGGTAGACAGTATCTCTTGTTGTCCTGTGATAGTGGGTGAAAATGTAATGCTCTTGGGACCCCTTTCACCCACCCCTCCCTGCTGATCCTTCCCATACAGTTAGATCCAGTTTCCTTTTCTGAAGTGTATGCTCTCAGTTCTCATTAGCAAGCCTCTGACATCTCATCTGGACTGAGCCTGTTTCTATGTGCAGCATCCCTGGCCCAGCCTCAGAGGCTGCTTTGGGTGTATATAAGAGCTCTGGCCCATCCACACCCTCACTGTATTTCCCCAGACTCACCTTTTAGGCAGGTTGCTTTGCTTCTCTGAGCCTCAGTCTTCTCATCTGTGAAATGGGGGTAATAACTAGACTGGCCTCCTATAAAGGTTACTGTGCTAGATAAAGTGCTACAAGCTAACCTCCTGAGTACCTGACAACTGTTCCTCTCATTCCCTGCCTTGCCTTTCCTATTATTGACAGTGACTCCTAAAACATGCTTCACATTTTCTCAACTCCGCTTTACAAAACTGCATCCCTCCTCGGCTGTCGGCCTAGCTGAACATGTGCTATAAGACGTGTGTCTTATAGGCATTCCTGTGGGCACAGAGCCAAGATTTAAATGAGATTGTTCTTGATGGAGAAAATGTAAACAGCTGTAGGATATATTTTTGTTCCATCCTAATGGGCATCAGCTCACATGACAGAGCCCCTTTTCAACAGGGAAAACGGAGCTTCTTCCAAGGTGTCTTCTTGTCTTCCACTGTGCTGGTAGGGCAGCCTGAGGAGCTAGCAGCTTCATACTTAGGCACTTCAGTGACTTGTTCAACATCCCAACATAGCGTTTGGTTGATTTAGGGATTGGGAGAGTAGATAAGCAGATGGATGTGTGCATGCTTGGATAAATGGATAGTTGGATAGATGGGTGGAAGGATGAATGGATGGATGGATGGACAAACAGATGGATAGATGGATGGGTGGATAGCTAAATGGGTGAAATGATGCATAGATAGATGGATGGGTGGAGGGATAGATGGATGGGTAGATGGATAAATGAGTGGATTGATAGATAGATAGATGGATGGATGGACAGTTGGGTGGATCAAGAGGAAGAGAGAAACTCCTTTCTTTAGTCTTGAGTGTCCTTGATGGGCAGGCTGATACTTTCTTAGTTTGTCCTCGGTTCAGGTCAGTTCAGTTCAGTCGCTCAGTCGTGTCTGACTCTGACTGCAGCACACCAGGCCTGCCTGTCCATCACCAACTCCCGGAGCTCACTCAAACTCATGCCAGTTGAGTCGGTGATGCCATCCAACCATCTCATCCCATGTCGTCCCCTTCTCCTCCCGCCTTCAATCTTTCCCAGCATCAGGGTCTTTTCAAATGAGTCAGCTCTTCACATCAGGTGGCCAAAGTATTGGATTTTCAACTTCAGCATCAGTCCTTCCAATGAATATTCATGACTTATTTCCTTTAGGATTGACTGGTTGGATCTCCTTGCAGCCCAAGGGACTCTCAAGAGTCTTCTCCAACACCACAGTTCAAAAGCATCAATTCTGTGGCATTCAGCTTTCTTTATAGTCCAACTCTCACATCCATACATGACTCCTGGAAAAACCATAACCTTGACTAGACGGACCTTTGTTGGCAAAGTAATGTCTCTGCTTTTTAATATGCTATCTAGGTTTGTCATAACTTTCCTTCCAAGGAGTAAGCATCTTTTAATTTCATGGCTGCAGTCACCATTTGCAGTGATTTTGGAGCCCAAAAAATTAAAGTCTGACACTGTTTCCACTGTTTCCTCGTCTATTTCCTATGAAGTGATGGGACCAGATGCCATGATCTTAGTTTTCTGAATGTTTAATTTTAAGCCAACTTTTTCACTCTCCTCTTTCACTTTCTTCAAGAGGCCCTTTAATTCTTCTTCACTTTCTGCCATAAAGGTGGTGTCATCTGCATATCTGAGGTTATTGTTATTTCTCCCGGCAATCTTGATTCCAGCTTGTGCTTCATCCAGCCCAGCGTTTCTCATGATGTACTCTGCATATAAGTTAAACAAGCAGGGTGACAATATACAGCCTTGATGTACTCCTTTCCCTATTTGGAAGCAGTCTGTTGTTCCATGTCCAGTTCTAACTGTTGCTTCCTGACCTGCATTCAGATTTCTCAGGAGGCAGGTCAGGTGGTCTGGTATTCCCATCTCTTTCAGAATTTTCCACAGTTTGTTGTGATCCACACAGTCAAAGGCTTTGGCATAGTCAATAAAGCAGAAATAGATGTTTTTCTGGAACTCTCTTGCTTTTTCCATGATCCAACGGATGTTGTCAATTTGATCTCTGGTTCCTCTGCCTTTTCTAAATCCAGCTTGAACATATGGAAGTTCATGGTTCACATACTGTTGAAGCCTGGCTTGGAGAATTTTGAGTATTACTTTCCTAGTGTGTGAGATAAGTGCAATTGTGCAGTAGTTTAAGCATTCTTTGGAATTGTCTTTCTTTAGGATTGGAATGAAAACTGACCTTTTCCAGTCCTGTGGCCACTGCTGAGTTTTCCAAATTTGCTGACATATTGAATGCAGCACTTTAACAGTATCATCTTTTAGGATTTGAAATAGCTCAAATGGAATTCCATCACCTCCACTAGCTTTGTTCATAGTGATGCTTCCTAAGGCCCACTTGACTTCACATTCCAGGATGTCTGGCTCTAGGTGAGTGATCACACCGTCGTGATTATCTGGGTCGTGAATATCTTTTTTGTATAGTTCTTCTGTGTGTTCTTGCCACCTCTTCTTAATATCTTCTGCTTCTGTTAGGTCCATACCATTTCTGTCCTTTATTGTGCCCATCTTTGCGCCTGCAATGCGGGTGACCTGGGTTCAATCCCTAGCTTGGGAAGATCCCCTGGAGAAGAATACTGGCTACCCATTCCAGTATTCTGGCCTGAGACTTCCGTGGATTGTGTAGTCCATGGGGTCACGAAGAGTCGGACACGACTGAGTCACTTTCACTACTTTCACTTTGCATGAAATGTTCCCTTGGTATCTCTAATTTTCTTGAAGAGATCTCTAGTCTTTTCCATTCTGTTGTTTCCCTCTATTTCTTTGCACTGATCACTCAGGAAGACTTTCTTACCTCTCTTTGCTATTCTTTGGAACACGGCATTCAAATGGGTATATCTTTTCTTTTCTCCTTCGCCTTTAGCTTCTCTTCTTTTCACAGCTATTTGTAAGGCCTCCTCAGGCAGCCATTTTGCATTTTTCTTGAGGGTGGTCTTGATCCCTGTCTTCTGTACAATGTCACAAACCTCCCTTCATAGTTCTTCAGGTGCTCTATCAGATCTAATCCCTTGAATCTATTTGTCACTTTCACTGTATAATCATAAGGGATTTGATTTAGGTCATACCTGAATGGTCTCGTGGTTTCCCCTACTTTCTTCAATTTAAATCTGAATTTGGTAGTAAGGAGTTCATGATCTGAGCCACAGTCAGCTCCTGGTCTTGTTTTTGCTGACTGTATAGAGCTTCTCCATCTTTGGCTGCAAAGAATAGAATCAGTCTAATTTCAGTATTGACCATCTGGCAGTGTCCATGTGTAGAGTCTTCTCTTGTGTTGTTGGAAGAGGGTGTTTGCTATGACCAGTGCGTTCTCTTGGCAAAACTCTATTAGCCTTTGCCCTGCTTTATTATGTACTCCAAGGCCAAATTTGCCTGTTACTCTAGGTGTTTCTTGACTTCCTGCTTTTTCATTCCAGTCCCCTATAATGAAAAGGACATTTTTTGTGGGGTGTTAGTATTAGAAGGTCTGGTAGGTCTTCATAGAACCGTTCAACCTCAGCTTCTTCAGCATTTCTGGTTGGGGCACAGACTTGGATTACTGTGATATTGAATGGTTTGCCTTGGAAATGAACAGAGATCATTCTGTCGTTTTTAAGATTGCATCCAAGTACTGCATTTTGGACTCTTTTGTTGACTATAATGGCTACTCCATTTCTTCTAAGGGATTCTTGCCCACAGTAGTAGATATAGTGATCATCTGAGTTAAATTCACCCATTCCAATCCATCTTAGTTCGCTGATTCCTAAAATGTTGACGCTCACTCTTGCCATCTCCTATTTGACCACTTTCCAATTCATGGACCTAACATTCCAGGTTCCTATGCAATATTTCTCTTTACAGCATCGGACTTAGCTTCTATCACCAGTCACATCTACAGCTGGGTGTTGTTTTTGATTTGGCTCCATCTCTTCAATCTTTCTGGAGTTATTTCTCCACTGATCTCCAGTAGCATACTAGGCACCTACCAACCTGGGGAGTTCATCTTTCAGTGTCCTATCTTTTTGCCTTTTCATGCTGTTCATGGCATTCTCAAGGCAGGAATAATGAAGTGGTTTACCATTCCGTTCTCCAGTGGACCACATTTTGTCAGAACTCAAATGACTTCCCTGGTTGCTCAGATGGTAAAGAATATACCTGCAATGCAGGAGACCAGGGTTCCATCCCTAGGTTGGGAAGACTCCCTGGAGGAGGACATGGCAATCAACTCCAGTATTCTTGCCTGGAGAATCCCCATGGACAGGCAGGCTACAGTCCATGGGGTCACAAAGAGTTGGACATGACTGAATACAATACACATGTATTCTTTGTGATGTTAATAGCTGCTCTTCAAAAGGTTTGTGTTAGTCCAGGTCCTCCAGGAAGCAAACACCAAGATGGGATTAAACATGCAAGGATTTTATTAGGGGAAATGTCTGTGTAAGGGAAACTGGAGGGAGCTGGAGAAGCCTGGTGAGCTGTCATCCCTCAGTGATAGAGAGAGAAGCATTGGATAGACACACTGTAGGTTGCCCTGCCACCTAAGGAAGGTTTTGCAAAGCTATCCAGGAATCCTCAAGCCAACACTAGTCATCAAAGTAGTCATCTGTCTCCCAGGAATGGGCCTGACTTTGTCATGCTCCATCACTGGCTAGGAATAACTCCGGGGAAGTGTGGCCTGTGTGCAAAGACAGCAGCAAGGTCGCTGGGTCAATGGCATTCCCTATATTTGGAAGAAGGCTAGGCATATTCCCATGATCAATGGAGGAAATTTGTATAGACATATAAGCTTTGAGATTGCTGTATTCTATAGTCTTGGGGACTTAGGATGTACTGGCATAGGAAAGTGGCCAAGAGGGCCTGCAATAATGCAGTCTGTTGAATTCAGCATTTCCCAAGTTTATTTGGCAAATGACTTGCCTGGTGGCTCAGATGGTAAAGAATGTACCTGCAATGCAGGAGACCAGGGTTCCATCCCTAGGTTAGGAAGACTCCCTGGAGGAGGACATGGCAACTGATTCCAGTATTCTTGCCTGGAGAATCCCCTCGGACAGGCGGGCTACAGTCCATGGGGTCACAAAGAGTTGGACACGACTGAACAACTAAGCACAGCACAAGTTTATTTGACTATGAAACCTCTTTTTCATAGGATGGTTCTAAGGCATAGAGTTTGAAATCCAGAGGTCTAAGTGTAGCCCAGGTGTTTCCAGGCCAAGAAAGAGAAAAAAAGAGAGAAGGGGAAAATGTACGAGAGAAATAGCTGCACATAGACAGAGAGAGAATGAACACAAAAACACAAGTCAAGGGAGAAATAGAATGTCACTGGTTGTTTCCAACACACCATGAGATATCAAAAATAAAATACACACACAAAGCATCTAGGCATTACTGGTCAGGGCTAGCATAGAAAACAAAGTTGTTTCATTTGACTAATAACAATCATGCCTTCTGTGTGCACCATGCTCTATAGTTTATAAGGCTCTTGCCCATTTGCCATCTCCTGTGAGTATCACCCCAGCCCTGCAAGTAAGCCTGGGCTTCAGAGTTATCACCCTCATTTTGTTGCTGGTAGTGACTGTGATCACTGTGATGAGATTAATAACTGTTGAATTCGCTGAGCACTCACTAAGTGCCTGGCACTAACTTAAGCAAGTTCACCTTTATTAACTTGATTATTCTTGAACAGGAAGGTGATTGCAGCTCAGAGAGCTTAAGTGACTGACTCGAGGTCACACAGCCATCAAGTTGCAGACCTTCATCCAAACCCACTTCTATCTGACTCCAGTCCCCTGTCAGCAAATAAGCTGCCTGGCCCCTCTGGCCTCTCCTGGCCCCTTCCTTGACCAGCACAGCAGTAGAAATATGCAGCCGCCTCTGAGCGGCTTTTTATAACCTGCTCTATATCACAGCAAGAAGTAGGCTCAGGGAATGTAAAGTAGATAGTGATTTTCCCCCTTTCTTTTACTGCCTTTGTTTATTGAGGGACAAATCATTGCTGTTTTCGTTTGTGTCTCTAGCACAATAAAAATAAAAGATACACTGGCAATCTGTTTAAAAGCTTATGCAATTCCAGAATTTGAGCTGTTGGATTTATGCCACACTCTGATCCCAGAGACTTCATGGTGCCAGCCATCCGGGCCCGCCAGGGGCCTCTGAAGTTGCCATGATCAATCCACACCAGGTGGCCACAAGCTCAGGAGGTGGCTGTGACCCCCATCTGCTGGCTCCAGAGGTGGACTTTGACCAGGGCCTCCGATCAATTAAGACACCTTGGTTTAATTGTTAGAGTTGATTTTTGGCTTCTAAGGCCAAAGAAGAGAGTCCCAGGCCTAGGAAGAGTCTGCTGCTTTGACTCCACCTCCACATTCCAGTCTGAGCCTTGGGCTCACAATAAAGTGGGTCAGTCTGCATCCACGCAGTACGGGAGGGAGAAAGGAGCTCCAGCGACAGGTGCCCCCTGTGTGTGTTTGCCCATCAGCCTCTCCTCCAATGACAGTCACAGCTTCGTGAGGCTGGGGATTTATCTGTTCCATTCAGTGCAGTGTACCCCGGCTTAGAACAGTGTCTGGTACATAGTAGATGCTCAGTGAAGGTTTGTTGAATGACTAAATGATTGTTACATGCACGTGGAAGACAGATACGAATTGCTGGAGTGGGCAAGGGGGCCCCCATGCCCAGGATGTGGCCCTACATCTCTCGATGTTTCTCCATGTCCACACTCAAGCCCTACCACGTCTCTCCTCTGCCTCCCCAGCCCTCCCCTCTCTTGTTTCTTCCCTTGTTTTTGCTGCCTTTTTCTGATCATCTTCTCCTCCCCAAGAGGATGTCACCAAGCTCAGACTTTCAAGATAAGGATCTGAGATAGGGAGACTCAGTTCCAGTTTTTCCTGATTGGCTTTGAGTCTGAGTCCTTTCTGTCTGAGCCTCAGTTTCCTCATCTGTAAAATGGGGAGAGTGTGTCCACTGCTGTGTCTCCCACAGAGGTGGTGCAAGGGCAGATGAGGGTGAGCTGGTGAGTGCAGAGGAGTCAGGAATGTTGGGGGGCTGTACTCCTGACTACCAGACCCTTCCTTGCCAGGGAAGCAGTAGCTTTCTCTGAGTGCATGTTGGGGTGCATAACGGGGTACCTGGAGGCCTGATTTTGGAGCTCTGCAGGAGGCACCCCAAGAGGGGAGCACAAACCTCCACTCCAAGAATCTGAAGCTGCAGATGTCGGATGTCAGTGAGACCGACAGTTCCATTAGGCAGCTGCCCGCTCTCCGCGTGAGTGATTAAAATGTCGCCATCCATCCCATGCGCTATATATCATCTCCCCAGCCTGGCACTTCATCAAGGGCTGTGTGAACACCGGGCATCCGCCGCATCTTCCGAGGGCTCCGCGAGGCAGGGTTGGCGGAAGACATCTGTGTCGTGTGTCCCGGGAGCACCTCGGAAACAAAAGACCGCGAAAGTGTGAAAGGCAGCGAAAGGGCCAGGTGCGTAGAGAAGGGCCAGCTAAGAGGGCCTGATACTGAAGCTCAAGGAAGTGGGGTCTTGGGTCAGGAGAGGTTTCCGGGAATCCAAGCAGTGGGACCTGGGGGCCCTCCAGTCCCTGCCCTCATTTTACACACCAGCAAACTGAGGTTGGGGCAGCCAAGCCCCCCATCCCTGCTTCAAGGCCATTCAGTTCAAGTCGAAACAGGGATCCTACATGCTTGCTGACTTGCATGAAGTGGTAGCCAGAGTCTCAGGGTCATGGGCTGGAATGAGAGCTGAAGTCTCCTGCCCCTCATCTGAATGTGTATTACCACTGTCATTCATTAATTCTAACCACTATTATCATCAACAGGATAATAACAAAAAATAATAATAGCTGCTAGCATCTTTTTAGTGTTTACTGTGGACCAGGCACTGTGCTAAGCTTGTGTCATATTAACACAGGTATTTCTGCTATAGTGTCATCTGTGAGTTCCTAGAAACCCCACCTTCTAGAAAATCATGCATTGAAAATTTCAGGGGGAAGGCCATTCCAAAACTGCAGGAACTTTGTAACTGGAGCACTCTGCAAAGATGCAGAAGATTCATAGGCAAGAACTAGCACAGCCAATTTGTATCCAGCTTCCCTAGGGGTCATTTCTCTGCATCTTTAAGGACACATATAAAGACTTCTGCTTTATCTTTTGAGAAGTTGATCCTGGAGGGCATTGCCTTCTGATAGAGACCATTTTCACCAAAATTAAAAATCAGATGCAGGCTGTCGCCTTTATCATTCATCCAGTGTTTTCATAGAAGGAGAAGCATCTTGGAGCTTTTCATCTCACTCACAGCTTGCCCGGATAGCTTCACAGAACAGATCACACACACTTCTGGAAGACACTAAATCAGTCACCACTTGCAGTAAAGGAAAGCACTTGGATAGATTTTCAACTTTTTTAGTTAATATCTTCATATGCTGCTGGGGCTTCCCTGGTGGCTCAAGGGTTAAAGCGTCTGCCTGCAATGCAGGAGACCTGGGTTCGATCCCTGGGTCGGGAAGATCCCCTGGAGAAGGAAATGGCAACCCACTCCAGTATTCTTGCCTGGAGAATCCCATGGACGGAGAAGCCTGATGGGCCACAGTCCACGGGGTCGCAAAGAGTCAGACACGACTGAGCGACCTCACTTTCATTTTCATATGCTGCTAAGGCTTTCTCTTTAATTTTAAGAAAGCTTGGCACAGATTGCTTCAAAGCATGAATCAGGGACTTTTCAGGGTGGCCCAGTGGTTAAGACTCCACACTTCCAATGCAGGGGGCAAGGATTTGATTCTTGGTTAGGGAACTAAGGTCCTGCATGCCATATGGTCAAAAGGTTTTTAAAATTATAATAGTAAATAAATCAATGAAATAAAATTGGTTCTTTAAAAAAATTGAAAAAAGTGAGAAACCAAAAATATTTTAAAAAAACAAAACGTGAATCAACAAGATGTCTGCAATCTCAGATCCTATTCCCTTATTGACCAGTCACATAGGAAGTGGTTCGGTGCTCATTAAATCCTCATCCTAACCCAAAGAGACAGGTGTTACTAAAATCATGCCCATTTTACAGATGAGAAAACCAAGGCTTAGGAAACGTCACTTGCTTAACCTACGCTGTTAGGAATTAGGTAGAGACTCTCCCTCACTGACCCCAAGTAACCCTCCACCTCACTGCCATGCTACTCACGGTGCACTTGGTTTCCTGTTTGGTTAGTTGGTTTCTTGTTTTTTGACCACTCAGCACTCCATGCAGTATCTTAGCTCCCCCACCAGGGATCAAACCCACGGTCCCTGCAATGGAAGTGAAGTCTTAACCACTGGACCACCAGGGAAATCCCCACATGTGCGTTTGTATTAGGCATTTTAAACTCCTTGACAGGGGCTGTGTTTTACTCCTTTTTGCAGCCCTAGCTCCTGGCATGATGCATTGCACAGGCCAGGAAACCAGGAAACATTTTCTTGGATGGCTATCACACTAGAGCGATTTCCCTCAGAGATGGGGAGAGGGCCGTCCCTGCCCAGGGGAGGTGGCCCTGCCTCTCCAGGCACCAGAATGATGCCCTAAGCAATGTGCACCTCCCTGAGCTCCCCAAGTCCCAGACCCTGGGAGTTCTATCCAGGCAGACCTCAGAGGTACTACAGATTCAGTTCCAGACCACAGCAATGAAGCAAATATCATAATCGAATCACACAATTTTTTTTTCATTTCCCAGGGCACATAAAAGTTATGCTTATACTCTACCATAGTCTGTTAAGTAAATAGCATTATGTCTAAAAAATAAAATGTATATGCCTTGATTTAAAAATACAAAAGAATCACAATAGTAATATATTAAAATTTTTATTAGAGTACAACTGATTTACAAAGTTGTGTTAGTTCCACAAGCGCAGCAAACTGCATCAGGTATACATATACATATATCCACTCTTTTTATTTATTTGTTTGGCTATGCTGGATCTTTGTTGCTGCTCAGGCTTTTCTCTAGTTTCGGTAAGCAGGAGCTACTCTTTAGCTGTGGTGCTCAGGCTTCTCATTGCCGTGGCTTCTCTTGTAGAGAAGCACAGGTTCTAGAGCTCATGGGCTCCCGTAGTTGCAGCTCCTGGGCTCTAGAGCACAGGCTCGATAGTTGTGGCGAGTGGGCTTAGTGGCTCTGAGGCATGTGAGATCTTCCCGGATCAGGGATCGAACCCATGTCTCCTGTAGGCAGATTCCTTACCACTGAGCCACCAGGGAAGCAGATTCTTTTCCCAGATAGATCATTACAGACTACTGAGTAGCGTTTTCCATGCTACACAGTAGTTCCTTATTAGGTATCTATTTTATATACAGTAATGTGATTATGTCAATCCCAATCTCCCAATTTCTCCCACCCTTTTCCCCCTTGGTAACCATAGTTTGTTTTCTACCTCTGTGACTGTTTCTGTTTTGTAAATAAGTTCATTTGTACCATTTTTTAAGATTTGACATGTAAGTGATATCATATATTTATTTGTCTTTTCTCTGTCTGACTTACTTTGCTCAGTAAGATCACTGATCACAGATCGCTATAACAAATATAATGTTAATGAAACCGTTTGAAATATTGTGAGAATTACCAAAATGCGACACAGAGACACACAGCGAGCTAATTCTGTTGGCAAAACAGTGTCAACAGACTTGATCAGTTTAGGGTTGCCACAAACCTTCAGTCTGTAAAAACCACAGTATCTGTGAAGTGCAATAAAGTGACGACATACAGTGTAACAGGTGTGCCTGCGTGGTTCCCTGGCTCAAATCACAGAAAGAAACCTGTATCCCCATTTGGAGTATGGGGTCAAGGGCCTGCCTTCCAGCACCTACAGGCAGCATCTCAGCCTTTCCCTGCTCTGTGTCCCCAGGGACCTCACCGTGCCAGACTCAGAGCAGCCCTCACACATGTTCATCTAGCTGGATTAACGGGGCCTCTGCCAAGTCGGCCCTTCCACTGTCGCATGAGTCAGTCCTTAATGTGCCTCCTTTCGTAGGCCCGAGCCTCATGCCTCTCTCCCAGGAAATGTCCCTACAGGCAAATCAGAGATGCTCGCTCCTAAGCGCACAGTGATGGAGCTGCCTCTGGTGGATCTTGCTGTCACCTTATCACACTGAGCTGGGGTCTGCCCAGGGGACTGCTGCTCAGGATCCTGCCAGGCCCATCGTGCCTGCCCCACAGCAAGGGGCTCTCCAGTGGTGAGTGGTGGTGCCACTCACCCACTTGCTGTCAGTCATCCTCAGCCCCTGCTCCTGGCACAGAATTTTCTGCCCCTGGAGAAGAATCTTCCAACTCCTCTGACCCTGTCCCAGCTCCCAGGGGCCAAATGTCACCCAACCATAGGGTCTGAAGGAGGGAAACTGTGCAGCTGTGCGGGGAGCAGGTGGAGCCGACAGGGTGAGGGGAACAGTAGGAATAAAGGTACCACGTCCAGAGGCTCATTGCGGTTCCCAGTTAGGGAGTCTTTGGGGTCACCTTGCTGGGCTTGCATCCTGGCTCTTCACCACCACCTGGGCATTGACTTAGCCTCTTCAGGCCTCAGTATTCTCAATCAGAAAGTGGGATGACAAGGCCTACACCAACAAGGAGACGCATGTAAAGCAGGGAGAAGAGGGGACTTCCTTGGTGGTCCAACAGTTAAAAATCCTCCTTCCAATGCAGGGGACACAGGTTCGATCCCTGGTCCGGGAACTAAGATCCCACATACTTTGGAGCAATTAAACCTGAGTGCCACAACTAGAGAGTAGAGTACCGCAACAAAAGGTCCTTCGTGACCCGACAAAGCTCCCACATGTTGCAGCTAAGACCTGATGCAGGCAAATGTGTGCGTGTGTGTACGCTAGAGTCATGCCTGACTCTTTGCAACCCCATGGACTGTAGCCCACCAGGCTCCTCTGTCCATGGAATTCTCCAGGCAAGAATACCAGAGTGGGTTGCCATTTCCTTCTCCAGGGGATCTTCCCAACCCAGGGATCAAACCCACATCTCTTATGTTTCCTGCATTGGCAGGCAGTAACCAAATAAATAAATAAATATTTTTTAAAAGATAAATAAAGCAGGCACAAGAGCACTGGACATACACAGCTGCTCAAGAGATGTGATCTCTTCCCGTGGGACTATATCTTGGGGGTGTATCTTTCTATGGGGCTGTATCTTCAAAGTCTCCCCATCTCTCCTTCCCTTTCTCTGCATCTCTAGCTCCCCATCCCTCCCATCTCCCTCCACCTGGGCTGGCATCTGGAGAGCTCCAGGTGTCTGTGTTTGAGGGTTTGACTTTCCTGGAGTCTTAGAGAGGAAGTGGATCCAGTCAACCCTGAGAGCTGAGCTGGGGCTGAGAGGGTGTGTAGACACAGCAAGAGGCAGAGCTCAGGTAGTCAGAGCTTGGGTCCTACCCAGAGGCAGCAGCTCTGTGATGTTCCCCCATCAGAAGGTTTGGCCCTCTCCCCACCTGCAAGCTCCACCCCCTCCCTCCCGGCCCCTGCACAAGGTGCTGCTGTGTGTCTGGGCTTGGTTAGCATTTCCAGCTTGTGCCCGTGCCAGGATTGGCCATGCTGGGCATATTTCCAAAGGGCCAGATGGTCTCACCGGGTTCATTTGCCCAGAGTTCATGCCACTGGCAGGAGATGACAAATATAAGCTTCAGAGGAGTGGCTTTGAAGTGGGGCCTGGGGGTTCTAGGGTATGGACTGCAACTTCTGTGATTAGAGACTTTTTTTTTTTTTGCCTCTGTGGTAAGATTGTGAGCTACCCTTTATTGAGTATGCCTGTGTGCCAGACTCCAGACGTCTTTATATAAGAGAGCTTAGCTTCTTGTTAGTCAAAGTGTGGCCATGGACCAGCAGCATCTGTAGGAGCTTGTCAGAAATGCAGAATCCCAGGGACTTCCCTAGTGGTCCAGTGGTTAAGAATCCTTGCAATGCAGGGGACGTGAGTTCAATCCCTAGTCGGGGATCTAAGACCTCACATGCCGTGGAGCAGTGAAAGATCCCACGTGATGCAATGAAAACCGCACATGCCACAAGGAAGACCTGACACAGCCAAATAAATAAATATTTAAAAAAGAAAGAAACGCAGACTCCCAGGCCCCTCCCAGATCTGCTGAATCAGAATCTACATTTTAACCAGGTCCCCAGGTGATTCCTGTGTTCAAATGAGGTTTGAGAAACACTGAGCCAGATTTTGTATTACTTTTCCAGGTGAGGACCCTGAGAGCCAGAAAGAAGAAATGAGTTGCCTAAAATTGCAGCTGGGGAGTGGGCAGGGCTGAGCTGTGAATTCATCTGGCTTGCTTCCAAATACATCCTTCCTGTACTCCAGGCTCTTGTGGAGGATCCAGAGGAAACTTCCTCTGGGACTGTGGGTTAGTGGGTGGGGGTGTCCGTGGAGGGATCATTACACAGTGTGGCCGTTGCTGTGATGAGAAGGTTCACGGGCTGCTGAGTCCAGGAAAGATGTCCAACAGGAGGGGACAAGTGAGATCCAAAAACCATGCCAGAGGGACTTCCCTGGAGGGCCACAGGGTGCTGACCTGGTTGGGAAACTAGATCCCACATCCCACAGCTAAAAGGACCCTGCACGCGGCAACTAAAACAAATAGCCAACCAGCGGGACCTGCCAGACAGCACCTACCGGGTGCTGGAATCGTTCCCAAAACTGTGCATGCACTGATTCAGAGTCCTCGCTCCCCTGGGTGAAGCAGGGACCACCGGCAGCCCCACTTCTCAGGTGAACATCTGAGGCACAGGTCATCTGCACAGTCCTGCAGCTAACGCAGATGGTAGAGGTGGGATTTGAACCCAGGCAGTCTGGCTCTCCTCCCCACACAGTCCTGCCTCTTGGTGGGAGAACAGTGTTCCAGGCAGATGGAACAGCATGAACAAAAGAAAGAAATTTTCTTACCTAGTGAGTAAATAGCTCTGACTTGGTGACTGCTCTGGGCTCTAGCCGCATCTCCTGGCCCCTCTCCCAGCCAGTCCTGCCACTGACCCAGAATTAGCTGCTCGAGGAAGCTGGGGGGCCTGGACAGGGGCCACTTGGCTCATATTGGTGCCAACACAGTCCTCCACCTGCTCATATGCTCTCGTTGGGGTTGAGATACCACCGCCGATGGGCATCAGTGGCCTGTGGACCACCCTTGGGAGAGGAGCAAAGATCAGAGGAAGAATGAAGACAGCCCACTTTGGGGAGCAGAGATGTGCTTCTGGGTGGGGCTGGCCTGGATTAGAGCGTCAGAGAAGCTGCAGAACCTCAGGCAGTGGTAACTAACCTGGCCTCTGGTGGATTGCCTGTGTACGTCCCTTACCAGCCTGCCTTGGAGGGGGTGGGGAGGGGTCACCCGAGGACTCAGGCCAGTAGTCTCAGTGTCATGAGAATCTTCAAATTGCCCTGAAGGAGACCATCTGGCCCTTTGTGAGTAAGCCCTCCCATTTTACAGATGCAGAAACTGAGGCCCAGAGAGAAAAAGGCATTTGCCCAATACATTTTTATGGAGTCTGCCCGTGGACTAGTCTTCCAAGCTACCATAGCACATAGACAGTGTTTCACACATTCTGTGGAAGACCTGTGTATGCTTTGGTTTCCCTTGCCGTATTTGAACCCCTTCCCCTAGTTTCTGAAAGGAAGGGTCTCTTCCATAAACCACGAGGCCCAGCTCAGGGCAAGAGAGGCATCTTTCCCAGTCATTCTGGTGTTGCTGAGCTGGTTGGGACCCAGCCAGTATTCTCAGGAACTAGACTTGCTGAAATAGTAATCCTGGATGGTTTTGTGGGCTGGAACTCACCTGGTTCTGGAAGCCGGCTGGAAAGATGCACAGGTGCAATTATTCTGGGAGTTTTGAGGAGGTGGGAGGTAGGAAGGTAGCTGGTTTTAATTTAGCCCTGTGCTCAGGGGGCCTGTGACTCAAGACTTTAGCAGGGCTGTTAGCAGCCTGTTTTCAACCCGCTAAACTGATTGTGACTTTTTAAGAATAGGAGGTTCCCCTCTGTGGTTCCTTACCTAAAAATCTGTCTCCGTGGTGCACCGCAGGTATTTTTATCTGTTGCTTCTTGTTCTGAGTGGAATTATCCCTTCCCAGCCCTGCTGATCAGGAGACTTTCCAAATGAATTTTCCCCTCACCTGAAGGCTAAATGGGTGCCTTTTTTTTATTTTTATCAACACCCCCCAGCTCTCCCCAGCACCTCCCCCAACACCCCCAACTCCATCCTTGGAAATCTGTGCCCCTCACCTTTGAATTCATCTGCCACCTGTGAGGCAGGTGACCAAGGCTGGTATTATACTGAGATGGATCCCTGGCACAAGCGTGTGGCCCTCTGGTCGACCAGGCCAGGGCCTGTACTCTGAGTGAAATGTCCTGGGTCTGCCTTGTTCTTGGAATCAGCTTATAATGTTCTGTCCCACTTTCCACAGGGAAATACTACAGTCCAGGTAGAGCTGACCTAAGCACACAGGATGAAAGGCAGGGCTGGAATTTGAAACCACTTCTGAGATCTCTCCTGACTGCACTGAGCCACCAGCTGGCTCTACAGTTGGAACAGGAGTTTCCAGGGGAAGTGGAAGAGGAAGACCGCCTCCCCCTTTCAACAGAGGAAGAGGCTGCTTCCACGGCCACCGTCAGAGCAATTCAGTAGAGGGATTGATCTTTCAATAAGCCACCCAAATGATGGTACATTTACTACTTATGTTACTGACAAGGAGCACGTGAGTAATTGGAACGCGCTGTCGGAACATGGCAGGTGGTTGATAATATGATTTACATCCTTGGGGGCTTGAGTTTAAGTTCTGTAATAGTCATGATGAGATGGCTGGATGGCATCACTGACTCGATGGACGTGAGTCTGAGTGAACTCCGGGAGTTGGTGATGGACAGGGAGGCCTGGCGTGCTGCGATTCATGGGGTTGCAAAGAGTCGGACACAACTGAGCGACTGAACTGAACTGAACTGAATAGTTATCACAAGGGCCCAAGCTATAAAATCTAACACAGATGAACACCACGGATGTTGTTCAGAGATGCTATGACTCTGGTAAGGATAACAGTTACAGAAATTGGGGATGGGGTACAAAGAAGGAAAGAGGTGGCCATGCCCTTACTGAATAAATGTGAAGGGAATTCATGACGGTCCAGTGGTTAGGACTCCACACTCACACTGCCAGAGCTCAGGATTGGATCCCTGGTGGGGAAACTAAGATCCTGTAAGCCATGTGGCACGGTCAAAAAATAAATAAATTGAAAGGGGAAAATATATATTCCCTGCTTAGATAGATGTCAGTCTCTGAGGAACCTGTACCTTTCCTGTTTCTTAAATCTTAGCTTATTTCTCATAACGACAAGAGCCATTGTGCCCATCCTTCCAGGATAAGTATGAGTATATGTTTGTTGTCTGGCTGTTGCAGGCTCAGAGATTTTACAATTCAATAGGAACTCAGACTTTTTTCCTCTCTTGTCATCACTTGATGCTTTTCTTTGGGAGGGGGTGAATTGGCATTGCTTAGTTAAGCAGAGACAGCTAAGATATGCTTCGGGATCTATCTTCAGCCATCTACAGGAATTTCTGCAGAGGACACCAGTTTGTACTCAGAACAGGAGAAGAAGGACTTAAATACACTGGAGAGATTTAGCTTAGAAGTTGGGAGGAGAAGGGAGCCAAGAATGTGAAAGGTAAAGAACACAGATTCTGGGGTCCCACAGGCTCGAGGTCAAGACCTTGCACAAGGCTAGTTGCTTCTCGGAGACACATTTATCTCCATTGTAAGATGGGGGTGACAGTGCCCCCCGCAAAGGATATTAGCAAGATGAAATGAAATAATATATGTCAAGCACTCAGCGCCATGGCTGACCTAGAGCTCACTGCTATTGGTATTACCATTATTGAATGTCAAGTGGATGAGCATTGTGGGAATGCGGGCGAGAGCTCCAAAAAGGAAACAGACCCCGTGAAGCTGCTACTGTCATTCACAAGCCGGTGGACCGAGCGAGTTGCAGCCACCCTCCTCTGGGATTTCAGGACTCTAAAAATTGGGGTAATGGTGATTTGGAAGGAGGCTCCCTTAGATATTCTGGGAGGCAGTGCACAGATTCGGTAGCAATTCGTGGACTTTCTCCCAATGAAATGTTTTGAAATGTTGGGTCACTTGGTTTCCCCTTAGGCTATTTTGCTCTGAGAAAAAACATCTCAGCTGTTTCAGTTCAGAGTCCCTTAAGCGTGGCTGATGGTAAGGGTGGCCCACTTTTTTTCTTATTGCAGTAGTTTAATTGAAATATAATCACATACTATACAATACACTCTAGGCCATCAATCACTACTCTACTTTCCAACTCTATAGACTTGCCTATTCTGGAAATTTCATATGCTACAGATAAACAGAATCATGCAATATTGGTCTTCTGTGACTTGGCTTCTTTCATTTAGCGTCATGTTCTCGAGGTCTATCCATGTTGTATCATGCATCAGTACTTCATTCCTTTCTCATGACAGAATAATATTGTATTATACGGATATAGTATATTTTGTTTGGGCTTCGCTGGTAGCTCAACTAGTAAAGAATTTGCCTGCAGTATAGGAGACCCCAGTTCAATTCCTGGGTCAGGAAGTTCCCCTGGAGAAGGAATAGGCTACCCACTCCAGTATTCTTGCCTGGAGAATCCTCTTGGACAGAGGAACCTGGCGGGCTACAGTCCATGGGGTCGCAAAGGGTCAGACATGACTGAGCAGCCAAGCACAGCAGCACATCTTTTGTTTGTCTGTTCATTAGTTGATGGACATTTGGTTTGTTCCCACCTTTCGGCCGTGTGAGTAATGCTGCTGGTACCTTCCTGTACAAGTTTTCAACTCAGTTCTGCTTCTCCCTTGAAAACAGATCTCCATGGAAGCAACTAAATATTGGCAACATTAACTAGAATTGAAGACAACTTACTTTATTTTTATTTTTTTAAAGGGAAGTTTATTCTTTATTGAATTTGTTACAATATTGCTTCAGTTGTTTTTCTGTTCTGGTTTTTTGGCTGCTAGGCATGTGGGATCTTAGATCTTTGACCAGGGTTCGAACCTGCACCCCCTGCCTTGGAAGGTAAAGTCAGCTTCTGGACAGCCATGCAAGTCCCCAAAGAAAACATACTTTAAAAGGATGCAAATTTAGAAAAAGATTGAACAATTCCCCAATACCTACATTTGCATTCTTATTCCATTGGCCTCTGGAACTCACCAGTGTACTGGAAAGATGTCATCCTGAACACTCTCCCCTGTCTTATCCTCTGAAGACCCATGAGATCAAATTTTCTCTAATCTTTCTCAAGTCAGTGTAATAAGAACTGTAATTCTAAGTTAATGATTTATTTTTAGCTTATGGATGCTGAACCTTACTGCTGATCATGCTTCTCTCTTTTCCATAGTCACTAGTGTGTCCAGAGGCAAATTTCCAGGCCAGTTCCTGTAGGTTCTGGAGCCAAGGCAGGGTCTGTGCCAAGGACTCTTCCTTCATTAGCCCATATTTCCCTCCACCAGCCTTCGAGGTGCAGGAATGATGTAAGTCCTGTTATACAGATGAGAAATCAGAGGTGGATGACTTGCCCAAGGTCAAGTGGCAGGAGTGACAGAGCTATGATTTACGTCTACTTCTTTTTTTATTCTAAAGTCTGGGTTCTGAGTCGCTCTCTGCATGACTGTATGCAGTTTTGAAAATCCACTTAAAATCCTTTCTGAGAAGTGTAGGAGAGGTATAGATCACCTTAATCTTTAACTTCCTTCATTCACTGCTTAATTTAACCCTGATCTGATCCCAAAGCTGATTATCACTCACCCACTCTGAATCTAATTAGAATGTCCTTCTGGTATGTTAAGACCATCAAGATGACCTGATATCAAAAGCTCCTATATGTCAATGTCTTTGCTCTATCACAGCTATAATCAGTTGCTTGAGCTAATAAAGAAGGCAGAATTATTTTGTCCTTTTAGGCTTTTCTAAATGTCTAAAGCATTCCTACTATTTCTCCTTCTGTTTCCATTATGCTTCCATAGACCTTTTATAGCAACCTTTAAATTTCAATAAGATAACAATTAGGATGTGGTGTAGGATCATTCTAGGCTTCCCAGGTGGCTCAGGAGTAAAGAATCCTCCCGCCAGTGCAGGAGACACAAGAGACACAGATTCATGTCCTGGGACAAGGAGCACACGCTTAGGATCATTCTGCCTTGAAGGCTCACCTGGATGTTCCCTACCCCAGTGTTCACTCCCCTGTCTCTGAATCCTGAATCCTGGGCAGCTGGGATGGCTGGGCAAGGTCAGGTGAAGGGGAACATCAAGGTATTCTCAGCAAGCATCTCATATTGGAGCAGGGCCTCTGCTCCCTGGGTTAGAGACCCTGTATCCCTTCTCCAGGTAGAATGCAAATGTAGCTGTATATGCCTTTTTAAACCTTTCTTCTTCTTTCTGGAATTGAGGTCGGGAAGGGAGCCCTGTAAACTTCTTTCTGGGATTTATTGAGATTTTCCTTGTGGTCCAGCATGTCATCAGTTTTGTTTAATATTCCATGGCCATTTGAAAGAAGGCAGGTGTTTTCTGTTTGGCATCCACACATATAACACTATCCACATATTCTGTACCACACATGCATACATTATACTGAGTTTGTTAATTGTGTCTTCAGAATACATCATAGTAAAACAAAGTTTATCAGCTGAAAAATGTAATGTCGTTTCTCAATAGACCTAAATAAACTATTGGAAGAAGCTTGATCTAGTTAATGAAGCATCTGTCTGCATTTTAGTGCTCGGGTTGGTCGTGAAAATAATTACCTCTTATCAGATTCAAGTTGCCAAAAGAGTTGTTTTCTTTCACCCGGTCCTCTTGGTCTTGGTGCATGTGATTTGAAAAACCCTTCCTATGAGAAGCAGTGGAAAGAAAGAAACCCAATATAGAATTCTTGCCCTAGAATAATAAAAGGAAAGGGAAGAAGTAACAATGAGTTATTATCATTGAGCCATAAGGAATGCTAATAAAGGATCCAATTTCCTCCCTAATGTTTGTTACTTGGTGCTAAAGTAGACCTTTGCTGTGCCCTGTTCACTCACCACCCATTACTCTGGTTTCCTTCTAGAAAATCACCGCTCCCATCACCACCCCTTAATCCATTTAGTGCAGGTGGGGTTCACTCCAACCCTGAGAATTACTGACCCAGGCCACACTGATTGATTTAAGAATGGGCATTCGATCCAGTCAGAGCTAGAGACACAATGAGGCTTTACTGAGACCTCTGGACAAAAGATGCATGCTTACTCAATGAACTTGAACAAGAGAGATAAGGCTGAAGTAGTGAGCAGCCATCTTGCCACCAGGAGGAGAGAGCCCGTCTGAGGAGGGAACCAACACAGCGAGGGAAGCCAAGTAACACCGAGGGAGACACACCAGGGATAATACCAGGGCTGGTGGTATCACTTAAGCTCATTGGCCAAGCCTTATCTAAAGGTAGAACCAACCTTGGACTTTGCAAGTCTGTGAGCCTATAACTTTATTTTTATTTAAACCAGCTTGAGTTGTCTGTCAACTTTGTAATTGAAAATCTTGACTGACACCAGTGCTTACAAAGTGTGCTGGACACATGAAGGAATATCATGTAAATTTGAACAAGACCTATCAAAGAATGGGCAGAAGATCTAAATAGACATTTCTCCAAAGAAGACATACAGATGGTCAACACACATGAAAAAAATGCTGAATGTCACTAATTATTCAGTTCAGTTCAGTTCAGTTGCTCAGTCGTGTCTGACTCTTTGCAACCCCATGAATCGCAGCACGCCAGGCCTCCCTGTCCATCACCAACTCCTGGAGTTCACTCAAACTCATGTCCATCAAGTCGGTGATGCCATCCAGCCATCTCATCCTCTGTCATCCCCTTCTCCTCCTGCCCCCAGTCCCTCCCAGCATCAGAGTCTTTTCCAATGAGTCAACTCTTCGCATGAAGTGGCCAAAGTACTGGAGTTTCAGCTTTAGCATCATTCCTTCCAAAGAAATCCCAGGGCTGATCTCCTTCATAATGGACTGGTTGGATCTCCTTGCAGTCCAAGGGACTCTCAAGAGTCTTCTCCAACATCACAGTTCAAAAGCATCAATTCTTCGGCGCCCAGCTTTCTTCACAGTCCAACTCTCACATCCATACATGACCACAGGAAAAACCATAGCCTTGACTAGATGGACATTTGTTGGCAAAGTAATGTCTCTGCTTTTGAATATGCTATCTAGGTTGGTCATAACTTTCCTTCCAAGGAGTAAGCCTCTTTTAATTTCATGGCTGCAGTCACCATCTGCAGTGATTTTGGAGCCAAAAAAAATAAAGTCTGACACAGTTTCCACTGTTTCCCCATCTATTTGCCATGAAGTGATGGGACCAGATGCCATGATCTTCGTTTTCTGAATGTTGAGCTTGAAGCCAACTTTTTCACTCTCCTCTTTCACTTTCATCAAGAGGCTTCTTAGTTCCTCTTCACTTTCTGCCATAAGGGTGGTGTGATCTGCATATCTGAGGTTATTGATATTTCTTCCAGCAATCTTGATTCCAGCTTGTGCTTCTTCCAGCCCAGCATTTCTCATGATGTACTCTGCATATAAGTTAAATAAGCAGGGTGACAATATACAGCCTTGACGTACTCCTTTTCCTATTTGGAACCAGTCTGTTGTTCCATGCCCAGTTCTAACTGTTGCTTCCTGACCTGCATATAGGTTTCTCAAGAGGCAGGTCAAGTGATCTGGTATTCCCATCTCTTGAAGAATTTTTCACAGTTTATTGTGATCCACACAATAGGGAAGTGTAAATCAAATCTACAGTGAAGTATCACCTTGCATTGGTCAGAATGGCCATCATCAAAAAGTCTACAAATAATAAATGCTGGGAGGGTGTGGAGAAAAGGGTGGAAACGTACCCACACTGTTGGTGGGAATGTAAATTGGTACAGCCTCTATGGAGAAAAGTATGGAGGTTCCTTTAAAAACTAAAACTATAGTTACATGATCCAGTGATCCCACTCCTGGCCATATACCACAGAACACTATAATTCAAAAAGATACAGACACCCCAGTGTTCATTGTAACACTATTTACAATAGCCAAGACATGGAAGCAGCCTAAATCTCCATCAACAAATGAATGGATAAAGATTTGGGGTGTGTATGTGTGTGTGTGTGAATATTACTCAGCCATAAAAAGGAATGAAATAATGCTATTTGAAGCAACATTAGTGATCCTCGAGATTATCATACCGAGTGAAGGAAGCAAGTCAGAGAAAGAAAAATATCATATGATATCACTTATATGTGGAATCTTAAAAAATTATACAGATGAACTTATGTACAAAACAGAAATAGACCCACAGGTTTAGAGAACAAACTTATGATTACCAAAAAGGAAAGGAGGGGTGAGAGATAAATTAGGAATTTGGGATTAACATATACACACTACTATATATAAAATAGATAACCAACAAGGACCTACTGTATAGCACAGGGAACTACATATCTTGTAATAACCTGTAGGGGAAAAGAATCTAAAAAAGAATATACGTATATATAATTGAATCGCTTTGCTGTAAACCTGACAGGGGCCCAACACTGTAAATCAATTATAACAAGCAATGGTCCCTATTTTTTCAAGGATCCTATATTTTTCAATGATCCCTATATTGTCAAGGGTCTAACAATTGAATGAGAATGACGCAGATCTGAAATCATCACTCAAGTAGAACCTGACAATTGCTGAAGTAACTGTTTGAATTAAGTGCGGAAGTCCCATTTTGTTGTTGTTCAGTCACTAAGTCATGTCCAACTCTTTGAGACCCCATGGACTGCAGCACACCAGGCCCCTCTGTCCTTTAGTATCTCCTGGAGTTTGCTCAAATTCAGATGCATCGAGTTGGTGATGCTTTCCAACCATCTCATCCTCTGCTACCCCCTTCTCCTTTTGCCTTCAATCTTGCCCAGGATCAAAGTCTTTTCCAATGAGTAAGCTTTTTGCATCAGGTGGCCAAAGTATTGGAGCATCAGCTTCAGCATCAGTCATTCCAATGAGTATTCAGGGCTGATTTCCTTTAGGATTGACTGGTTTGACCTCTTGCAGCCCAAAGGACTCTCAAAAGTCTTCTCCAGCACCACAGTTCAAAAACATCAATTTTTCGGCACTCAGCCAAGGACCCAGAAGAGGAAGTAACTAAGCTTTTGGTTCAGGAGGACTTAAGGGGCACCTTCACTGGGACATTGAAGCTGGGAAGAGGCACCTGGCCCTCTGGGGGTGCCACAGGGCAGAGACCCGTGAGAGTTTCCCATGCCAGTTTCCCAATCCAGCTCCTTCGCATCATACCTAGTTGGAGTTTAATTGCTTTGGATTGATTTCTTTTTGCCAGTGTGCTTTCCAAACCCCCAGCCCAGGGACAAAGAGAGATTAGTCACTTCAGGGAGTTTCCCTACTGACAAGCGTGAAAATCAGTCAGGGGTGAAGATGATTTAAACAATTTTTTTAAAACAGCATCCCTGAGTGTACCTAGGATGCAAGCAGGCTTTTTGACAAATGGTGATTGGTGCACTTTGGGTCAGTTATCACACAGTAACTGTCATAGGTCATCATAGGAGCTAGTGTTTGTTGTCTGCTCCAAAGTATGCAAACTGGACTCTGTCTGAGCTCTTTACTTATGATCCAGGCTGCACTCAGCTTTGCAAATCAGGTCACAGGGCCAGTTTCACTGGTCAGTGGTCACTGGCACAATGCCTGGGCTTTACTGTTATTAATTGTTCGTATTATTGCCCCTGCTACACACAGTGTCTCCTTTAATCCTCATGACAACACGGAGACAGGTACTATGTTGTACCCATTTGTAGGTGATGGAAGACAGTTTATCTGCACAGCTGGGAGGGGACAAAGCTGGAATTTGATCTTATGTAGGACCAGTCTCTCCTATAGCTCCATTTATGCCAGGGTGAGGCATTTTCTGCAGCTGAGTTTGTATCCCTTTTTTTGTAGCTGTCAGATGATGAGTGTTAGAGCTGAGCACTACACTTGTCCCAGAACTGTGCTTTGAAACACCCAGAGTGTTGTGTAGCTGTTGTTCCCACATGTTTACCATCCAGGGCAGAATATGATATGCCAACTAAAGGCATCAGCCAGTGAATGTACAGAAAAGGGTCTCAGGCACTGCTGTTGAGTTCAGTTCAGCCACTCAGTCACGTCTGACTCTTTGCGACCCCATGAATCACAGCACGCCAGGCCTCACTATCCATCACCAACTCCCGGATTTCACTCAAACTCACGTCCATCAAGTCGGTGATGCCATCCAGCCATCTCATCCTCTGTCATCCCCTTTTCTTCCTGCCCCCAGTCCCTCCCAGCATCAGGGTCTTTTCCAAGGAGTCAACTCTTCGCATGAGGTGGCCAAAGTATTGGAGTTTCAGCTTCAGCATCAGTCCTTCCAATGAACACCCAGGACTGATCTCCTTTAGGATGGACTGGTTGGATCTTCTTGCAGTCCAAGGGACTCTCAAGAGTCTTCTCCAACACCACAGTTTAAAAGCATCAATTCTTTGGCACTCAGCTTTCTTCACAGTGGTCCAGAAAAGGCAGGGAGAGAACCAGCCCTCCATGCAGCAAGCAGATTCCATCTCAGTGTAGATACCCTACTGATTGGTGAGATGTTAGGGCTCTTCTGTGTTGGGGCTGGTGGTGCGTGCCAGGGGGAGATGTGATTGATGAAACCTCTGCCCTTTCCTGGAATGTTCTAGAATACAGGTGTCTCTATGTTTCAAAGACAGCTTTGAGCAAAAGTACAGAATAGAGCCCAGTGAACATGGTCCTTACCCATCTTTCAACTCAGACAGAGATGCACAGCTTAAAATTTCTGTTTAACTTTTAAAGACTTTTATTAAACATTAGGGTCAGGGGGTCAGACATGAATTGGATTCATTTCCTAACCTTGGGGATGTCGTTTGTCAAAGAGAGAGACAGGCATGTAAATAACCACAAGGCAATCCCAAGTTCAACACTGACATTTGGTGTGTACCTACAGAGTGCTCTGAGATCCCAGGAACCCCACCAACAAGCTCAAGGCCTAATAAAGTAAGTGTCAGGTGGGCTGAAATCTTCCTTTGCAGGACAGCCATTAAATCTCAGAAATGGGTTCCTACTGAGAAGTGAGGAAAGCTGCAGATATACAATGTCAAGGGACTGTTTTAACAGTCGTTCCCAACCAGGACTTGCTAAATCCAAGGTGGGCAGAACACAGCCCCACACCTTGAGAGAGAACTGGGGGCAGAAGCCAGGCAGCAGGCGAGCTTGTTTCTCACTCGCACAGCGTCCGGCCGCATCTGACCCAGTGTTACATGGTGAGGATGCTCTCTGATTCGGATTGCCAGGGCTATACAGCAGCTGTGTCATTTCTCTGATCACTGTTCACCTCTCTGGACCACTGTCTTCCCATGTGTGAAGCGGGGAGATTCTAACACCTCTCCTGCAGGGTGGGCATGATGTTCTGAGTTGCAGATGAGTCACGATAGAGAACAGGCTCCTTCCGGGGCATTGCCACATGACTGCTCAGTGTCATTGGCTATTGCTGTCATCTCACACTGTGCGAGGCACGCCAAATCTTACTGCTGGATCTTTCCCCTCCAAAATGTATCAAAACATGCAGTGGGAAGCTAGGTCAATATCAAACGTGAAGCTTCTGGCTCATGGGGGAAACTTCTACCTCTGCCCCCTGCCCAAGGTCAGAGACACCTTTCTGCACACTATACACCACATCTGGGATATGCCAAAAGGACAGATTTTCCCAGACAAACATGGATGTCGTGCCTTCCCAGTATGAAAATAGATCGCCCTGGGACTGGAGTGGCTAATGAAGATGATAATTAGAATTGCTTATTAGGACCTATCTTCTAAAGTTCATTTGTGCTTTTAATAGAATCTACAAGGCATCTGCTTCACGGGCTTGACAGATCTTCCTGATCTAGTGTATTTTAAAGCAAGATCTTCGCACATTGTCTTCTCCAGGACTCCCCACCTCCCGCCCCTTCCTCTGCCATCTGGTGTGAGATAGACTTTCCCCCACTGGAGGAGCCTTGAAGTTGCAACCAGCAAACACCATTCTTCTTGCCAGAGAGCCCCCCTACCAAGCCAGAGAGACAGCTGGTCCCCCAACCCTGAATGTATGATCCCCTAAAATCTCCATGCAGACTGCCCTCCTTCTTGCCTTCTGGAGTGTTGTCATAGGTTGAACAGTGTCCCCTAAAGACTTGTGTCCACCAAGAACCTCAAAATATGACCTTATTCAGAAATAAAATTTTTGCCAGTGTAATTAGCCAAGTTAAAGGGAGGTTGTACTGGATAAGGATGGGCCCTAACCTAAGATCTGATGTCCCTGTAAGAAGCCCATGTGAAGAAGCACAGGGGGAAAGACCACATGACCACAGAGGCAGAGGTCAGAGTGATGCGTCTATAAACCATAGAAACTGAGAAACACCAAGGATTGCCAGCAACTTCCACACACTGGAAGAGGTAAGAAAAGATTCTTCCCTGGAGCCTTCAGATGGAGCACGGCTCACCGACACTTCCAGCTCGCAAAACTGTGAGAGAATAAACTGTGTGTCAAGCCTCCCGGGGTGTGGAACTTGGTTACAGCAGCCCCAGGAGACAAACGCAGTGCTCTTCTTTCGGGTTCTTGAGCTTGCCCAGCTCTCTCCCAGCTCCATGCCCTGCATGTTCTGCCTGGAACACTCTTTCAGCTTCCTGTGCCCCTCCGTTCTTCTGCTACCCCATCACATGTCACCTGTCCATCGCATGTCACCTGCCCAGCCTCTGCTTCTGGTCTCAGGTCAGATGAGGCTCTCTCTTGGATTTTCCAGACTAGGGGGTTCACTGGTGTTGGAGACCACTTCTGTTCATGAACCTCTGTTGGGGCCCACCTCTCTTGGGGGATCACCTCTCTAGGGAGACCACCTGTTTTGGGGAGCCACCACTGTTGAGGGACCACCTCTCTTGGGGGACTAACTCTTTTGGGGCCGCCACTGTCAGGGGACCATCACTACTGGGGGCCACCTCTTTTGGGGGCCACCACTGTTGAGGGACTACCTCTCTTGGGGGCCTACCTCTTTTGGGGCCACCATTGTTGGGGGACCATCACTACTGGGGGCCACCTCTGTAGGATGCCCCCAGAGCCCTGCACTTACCACACTTTATCACAACTGTGTGTCCATGTCCATCCTCACCACTAGACCTTTGATTTGAGGATGTTACCATCATTGTGGGAGTGTCCACTGGCTTGTCCCCAGGACCTGGCTCTATCCCTGGCCTTCAATAGGACCTTGGGAGGATTTTGTGTGATGATAGCAGAATTGAGCTGTATTCCTGGTCACTACTAGCTGTGCTGTGGGCTCCTCTTGGCCTCTGCCACCACCTCCATGACAGGAGACAAGACAGCTCTGATTCTGTGGCTGAAGGCACTGTCTGGTTCGGTTCACTAAAGGCTCTGCCACCTCACTCCCTGGGCTGTTGAAGATTCCAGCAAATGACACTTCACCTCCATGGGGTGAGGTTCCTTTGTCGTAAGCTCTCTGGACCCCCTGCACTTCTCTTCTGTGAGTCCTTTGTTCATTGATGATTGTTTAATGAATTATCTTCTATCAAGTCAGGTGGGACTTCCCTGGAGGTGCAGTGGATAAGAATCCACCTGCCAATGAGGGGGACAGGGGTTCAATCCTTGATCTAGAAAGATCTAAAGCCCGTGCACCACAACTAACTGCTGAAGCCCAGGTGCCTAGAACCGGTGCTCTACAACAAGAGAAGCCACCACACTGAGAAGCTCTTTATGCACCCCAACGAAGAGTAGCCCCTGAAACTAGAAAAAGCTTGCATGCAGCAACAAAGACCCAGCGCAACCAAAAATAAGTAAATAAATATTAAAAAAAAAAAAAAAAAAAACAAGGCAGCTGAAACAGAAAACAAGCTTCTGGTTTTACTGGGATCCAGTTGGAGCGCCGGCCTCATTCCCTAAGTTCTTGGTGGGTAAGGTCTATGCTCATCTTATCATCCCTCTGTCCCTGGAGCCTGGCAAACATAGAAAATGCTAGAACCTAACTTTGCTAAACCCAGAGAATTCAGTAGGTCCTTTCTGCCTTTTTAAGGACTCAGGCCCGGCTCTCTGAGCATCTGCACAACTATCCTGAGGCTCCCAGCATGGGATTCTGCCCGAGAGACCCTAGTTTATGGAGAACTCTTGGCACTGGTGCCCCAGAGAACTCTGGTGTTGCCAGGGTATAAACTCAGATTTGAAAATACAGAATGGAAGCCAAGAACTGAGTGAGAATGCCCACTCCCCTACCCTGATGGTGGTGGACTTTCAACCTTGCAATGCCCTTCTCCTCAATCTCAAGTTCAGGCTCATTTTTCCTAGGCCTCCTTGGCTACCATGCTTGGCTGTGGCCCAGCCAGGTCCCTCCTCAGGCAGGGGAGCCTGCCAGCTTCAGGGCCCCCAAGTCATGGACCACAGAAACCTGCTTCCAATCCACTCTTGGCTTCTCTCCCCTCCTTCTCTCGCTTGAAGACTTGTTTTGTGAGATCTGCAAGAGCAGGGAGATTTATTCTGCATCCAGGCTCGACAGTCTGAGTGGGGAACAGAAGACAAAAGCTGCACTTGACTTAGACCGTGGGACCAAAATAGAAATCCTGGAGCATTTGATTCCCTGGGACAGACTCCAGCCTCCACACTGAGGGCGAGTGACTGGCACGTCCAGAGGCATCCATCTAGCCACTACCATTGGCCCACAGGCACGGCAGTCTCGTTTTCTCCTCCATGCCTGTTTTCTGCTCTGCAAAGTGGGGAAGCTGCATCATCCATCTCACAGGTCTGAGAGGATGAAATGATATAGCACGCAGTCCACACTCCACCAAGGTCCAGTGCTGTTGTTTGTGTTGTGAGTGATAACAACAGTCACCCTGCCAAGTGCCCTCGCTAAGACTCCACCTTCTAGGTCAGACTCCGAGAGCATGGGGGCCTGGGTGAGCAGCAGGCAGATTAGCCAGCATGGCCCCTGATGCAGGAGGGCTCATGCATGACCCTGAGCCCTCAGCTTTTCCGTGATGAGCCTGTGATACATAGAAGGCTCCAGACGAGGCTCAGGCGAGCAGATGGGAGATGGAGACACAATTTCATCGCAGAAAGGACAGGAGCAAATAGGGGTGACTTCACATAAGCGTAGACGGGGCTGCTGCAAGGCCTCAGGCAGAGGGACTGTTTTGACCTCTCCAGTAATACTTGGCTTCATTGCTACTACCACAGACTGTCCCTGACTTATGATGCTTCCACTTATGATTTTTCAACTTTGATGCAAAAGCGATATGCATTCAGTAGAAACCCAAAGTCAAGTTTGAATTTGGGAGAATCCTCTGGCGGTCCAATGGTTAGAACTTGGTGCTTTTACTGCCAGAGCCCAGGTTCAATCCCTGGTTGGAGAACTAAGGTCCTGCATACTAGCATGGCTTGACCAAAAAAAGGAAGAATTTGAATTTGGATCTTTTCCTGGGCTAGCAATATGCCATTTAACACTCACTTGTGATGCTGGGCAGAGAGCCAACACTCCCAGCTAGCCATGCAATCACCAGGATAAAGAGCTCATATACTTACAACCATTCTGCACCCAGAAAACTATTGTGCTTTTCAGTACAGTATTCTGTAAATTACATGACATATTCAACACGTTATTCCAAAGAAGTCTTTGTACAGATGATGTCACTCCCCTGTAGACAAATGTAAGTTTTCTGAACACATTTAAGATAGGCAAGGCTAAGCAATGATGTTCCATCAGTTAGGTGTGTTAAATGCATTTTCAACTTAAGATATTTTCAATTTATAATAGGCTTTTCAGGATAAAAGTTCATTGTAAATGGAGACAGATCTGTAACTGTTGCTATGTGTTTTGGGCACATACTGAGTGCCAGACACTACTGTAACACCTTCCCTGGAGTGGGGCTATTGTATAGATAAAAAAACTGAGGATCAGAAAGGTGAAACCACTCTCCCAAGGCCGCATAGAACAGACCTGTGATTTGAGCCCGGGGTTACCAACCCCAGAGGCCACTTGGTGGTGGGCACTGCTGCTGGAAGCGAATCCCTAACCACTGCCACTTCTCAACTGGGCAGCCTGGGGTCACGTAGATCAATATCATGTAGACAGACAGGCCTTGAGTTTGAGGGATCCAGTGGGCTCCTCTGTTGCCATCCTTGCCTTTGCCCATCCTTCCAGAAATGGGGGGGCCAAGGAATGACATTTGAATTAGAGGTTATCTAGTCTGCTTAGTTTGTCTCTTTTGTTCTTCCATTATCCGACTCCACCTTGATGCAGTAGTATTGTTGGGGTCAATGAATTTCAGAGCAGGAAGCCTGGCTTCCCTGCACCAGTCCCTGTGAGCATCCTGGGATGTTCTGGGAAATGGGAACACCCATCTTGACGAAGCTCAGCAGCCGCCTCCTGTTCCAGCTGGGGATCAAAGCATCATTTTCGTAATCCAGCTTCCATCATCCCCTCCCGCATCTACCCAATTCCTGCCTGTTTTGACCCTTCCAATTTGTTTCTTTAACCCTCCACTTGCATTTTGGCCAGTCCCCAGCTTTTCCAGCCTCTGATGTTTTTTCTCACCGCTCAGGGTGAGCTGGCAACCTTTCGTGCCCTTCCCTGCGTGAGCACAATTCAGGGGGCCAACTCTGGACTCGTTATGGAACCTCAGCGCGGGGCCTGCGAATATATATATTTGGCACAACGCAGCTCTAATTACAGGCTGCTGCTGGAGACCAGTCATTTTGTGAGTCATTAGGACGTGTGGCTGGGGCTTTATAATATCTTTTGACGCGTTCTGTAATTTTTACGACTTCACCTAGGATGGCGTTTTCAGTGAGGCAGATCACAGCTTTGGGCTGGCCCATGGCACATCCCCCACGCTTTTTCCAAGCTCCATATTAAAAGAATCCCCTCCTCCCCTTCAAGGAAAGAAATATTGATTCGGATTGGGTTCGAGGGGTTGAAAGTGGGCCTGCATCTCCATATCTTACTAATCAATATCTCAGAGCCGTGGTTGGGGGTAATGTTTGAATACTCACTTCTGTTCTCCTTCGTGTTGGCAAATTATAGGCTATCAAGTGAGGTGCCTGCATTTTGCAGGGACTGTGAGAAGCAGGTTTAATTAGCAAGCAGACCTGCTGGAAAAATCCAACGTTATTAAGAGCCTCGCTCCATGTGCTGGCTGCTGGGCTGTGCCAGTCCCCTGCCCTCGGACACTGCCTTCCTGCAGCCACCCAGCCCCCACCCCCGTCCCTGTGCACTTGTCCCAGGGTGTCCAGGGAAGAGGAAGAGAGGGTCACAGGTTCAGATATTTGTCCCACTGAGGTGAGGACTCAGGGTCTCATCTCTTGGAAAATCCCAGAATCTATCCTGGCCTTGGATCCCCTTGACTTTGACCTCCCAGGCGCCCACTGGGCAGATTCCTTGAGCCAGGGATGCAAGGGGTCCATGAGCTGTGGGAAACTTAAGCCCCCTACATTCAAAAGAAAAGGCTGCAGTCTTCAGAGTTAAGACAGACTGAGGGTTGAGGTTCTATTCCTTGCTTGCTGTGTGACTTTGACCAAATGGCTTAACTTCTCTGGTCCTCAGTTTCCTCATCTGTAAAATGGAGCTGGTTGTCACAACTCCCACATGGGTTGCTATGATGTCTAATGAGATGACGTATAAAGAGGTTTGAATTTGGCACAGTGATTCTCACATAGTCAGCTCTTGACCGAGGGCAGTTGCTATGAGGGTGACAGTGGTAAGTGGCTGTGGTTTTGCTGTTTTTATTATTACTGACATGAATCTTACTCCACAACCAAGTGTGCAAGAATCTGATCAGGCCCAGCCCCACCCGAGTGATGAGAAATGAGGATTCACCATATGGAAGGGCTCTTGCATGCCTGCCTGGAATTGCATATTAATGCAGGAATGTATCTGATGTCTGAAGAATGAGGAAGGGACCTGGAATCTTCCATCCACCATGGTCTCAGCTGACCTGCTCTTTGCCCAGGCGCACTTGGTCCCCTAAAGGGGGACAGCACTCCAACCTGAGCCTGGGTATGTCTTTGATGACTTTAGGAATGACATCCATACCCACTATTACAACACGATACCTGCATGGGTCCATTCCCTTCTGTCCCGCCACTTCCTCGCCATGTTGGCAGAGACAAGACACAAGTCCCCTCACTGGCAGACTCCCCTTCCAGGGCTTGGGGAACTGTCCAGTCTCCTCTCTTCTAGAATGTTCCATGTCACCACTCCCAGAAGCACCACCTCTTCCATTCCCTAGACCTAATTCCCTCCATGAGCTTTCTGTCTGGGGAACAAAAGTCAGGAAGGATAAATAGGCCTTCTTGTAAGCCCTGCTTTCTTTCCACACACAAACCCCTCTGAGGCAAGGGCCCTGAAGGACTCACTGTCTTTCAGAGCAGGGGAAGGGAGTGGAGAGAACTATACAGATAGTTCTGGTATGGAGTTTTACAGCATTGAGATCAGTCACAAAGTATTATTTTAGTAGGGCCACCACCCCTTATTATCCATAGGACTGTAACAGGGGAGTAAGAAGATGCTTTTTGGACATCTTCCCCTCACCCCCATGCCAATCTGAACCACAGGTACCACCTGCAGTGAGCCTGAGCCATCGACATGAAAGCAAGCAGAAGTGTGTGTGTGTGTGTGTGTGTGTGTGTGTGTGTGTGACTCTGTGTAGCATTTTTTTTTTTTTTTGGTAATATTTACTTATTTGTTTATTTGTTTGGCTGCACTGAGTCTTAGTTGCAGCATCTGGGCTCGAGTTCCCTGACCAGAGATAGATCCCTGGTCCTTATGCACTGATGGAGTCTTAGCCACTGGACCACAGGGAAGCCCCTGTGTAGCATTAGTAATGCTTGATTTCATTCATTTGCTGAGTGCAGGAAATGCAGTCCTCTCATTGACCAGACTTGTCTCCCATGCTCACCCCTGAAATCAGAGTGGAGTAAACTCCACCTGAGGCTCACCAATTGAGAATAGGGAAAGAAGGGGTGGAGGGTAATGGGGGTGCTGTTGCCAGAAGTGGGAGCCATGGATACTGCCAAGACAACATGGCAAGAAGCCATCACCCACCAGCAGATAAACACCTCACTTCCTGTGTCAGAAGTTAAATTCTTGTGCAAGTCTTTGAGGACCAGGCCCTTAAGCAGCCCTGCTTTGGGAAGAACTTGGAGCCCAAAGGCCAGACTTCAAGGTAGCCACTGTCTCATGCTAGTTACAGACCTCTCTGGGTTTGTTTCCTTGTCTACAAAATGGGAAATAAAAGTTACTTCATAGGGCGATTATGTAGCAGCACTGTCCAAAAGAACTTTCTAGGATCATCAAAATGCTCTACATCTGCACTGTCCAATATGGCGGCTGCTAGCCTCATGTAGGTATCGAGCACTTGAAATATGACTAGTATGACTAAGGAATTGATCTTTTTAACTTAATTTAATTTTAAAGAATTTAAATGTAAACAGTTACATGGGGCTAGCAGTGGCCATATTGCACAGTTCAGTTATGAGTAGTCAGTGAGGTCATGCATGTGAAATTGGTCTGTAAACTATAAAGAACAAGAAGGAATAGTTATTGCATACCTATATGGAAAAGCCCACAGAAAGGGCCAGATACTATGCGAGGAAGTCAGGACCATCCTCGCAATGATTGTAACCACTGATCTTAGGGAGGCAGCGTAGGAAGCCAATCTCTAATTTGGAGGAGAGACCTTATGTTGTGTTGAAAACAGCCTCTTAGGGAGGGAAGCAGAAGCAGACAACAAATCAGGAAGCTGTTACGGTAATCCAGGCAAGAGACAATGGAGGCAGGGAGCACAGGGGGCAGTGCAAAGTGGGTCAGAGTGGTGAGAATCAAGATCCAGTTTAAATTTGGAGCCCACAGAACTTAATGGTTGGATGTTCGGTAAGAGAAAAAAGGAGAGGTCAAGGATGACTGAGGATGAAAGCTTGAATAACTGGAAGGAAAGCGTTACTGTTTGTTGAGCTGGAGAAGATGGGGGTAGGAACAAGCCTAGAGGGTGCGGGACACAGGGAAATCAGGAGTTCAGTTTAGAGCATGTTAATTGAGGTGTCTGTTAAGCATCCAAGAGCTTGGAATTCAAGGGAGAGGTCAGGGCTGGTCATATAAAGTTAGGAATCATCAGCATAGAGATATTTAAAGCCAGGATACCAAACAAGTGAACATAGACACAGAAAAGGCCTGAGGATGGAACTCTAGGGCCTGCCAACAGTTTGAGGTCAGAAAGAGAAAGAGGAGCCAACAAATAGCTCTGATGAAACAGAGCAGCAGGTGAGGCAGGAAGAAAGCCAGTAAAGACCAAGGCCCCGAAGCAGCGTGTGTCAGAGAAGAGTAATCAACTGTTAGGTGCGACAGAGAAGTCAAACAAGGATGGGAAGGGTGGGCTGGAAAACTGGCCACTGGGTTTAACCGCATGAAGGTCATTGGTGACCTTGCGCTGTTCAGAGGAATGTTGGCATGAATTGCTGGCCGCTTGGCCAGCTGGATGAAAGGTTAACTTAACTAGTGCAGCTGCCTGCAGCATCCCTTCACCTGTAACAACAATTAAGCAGATGTTGCCTGGCGCCCTGGATGCCAGAACCCAAACTGTCAGGACTAATCCCCTTCTCCATTCTCCCATCTTTTTAGATCCAGCCCAGAAATGTTGGTGTGACCATGGACTCTAAGATTAGAATCTTGGCATTTTCTGGTTTGATTGTCCTTTTGATTGCATAATGCTCTCAGTAGACTTTTTTTCCCTCTTTTGAGGCTTGAGAAGGGAAAGAAAGAGGAGAAAATGAGATAAAAGACTAGGTCTGGGATTCTGCATTTACTTGGTTTTGTACTTGCATTTGCCAAACTGTTGCTTTGCCAAATATCCCCGCCTTTCAAGGGGGAGCAGATTTGCAAAATCTGTACCTCTGCAAGCAGGAGTCCCTGGTGAATCTCCTTCACTTTATGGGCAAGTGAGAGGTTTGCGATATGCTTATAAATTGTAGTTGGCGAGTTGGAGAGCTTATGTAAAGTGTTATCTTTTTATGAGTCTATTTGGTTGTTATCATTCATTGGGCAAGCATGGAGGTTGAAGTTCAGACAATCAACCTGTCTTCCATTATCACTAGGTTTTTGTTTCTTTCTTTTTTTATATAAAAAGGCCTATTTTCTATGCAGCAGTTTCTCCCTTCTATTAATGAAAATCAGATAACTTGGAGGCATGCAGCTCAGACCAGGCTTTCTATACAGGGTGTGCTGGAGTCAGCTGTTCCACGTTCATGAGAGTCAAGGGTTAACTTTCCAGGAATGTTGTGTGCCTCACATGGGTAGCTTGAAATTGACGGTAAGGGCATTTATACCAAGGCAATTGGCAATGACTACAAATTAGCGCTCCTCCCCAGCTCCAGAGCTGGTGGTGAAACATTTACAAGCCTGTGGCCGCCTGTGGCCGCCTGTGGCCTGGAACAGTAGGACAGAGATCCTCTGGGATCTATCTGAAGTGTGGTCTCAGGAATTTCCTGCTTTTCTGGGAAGGAAGAGATTTCAGCACAGGTGTGACTGCCACGTAAACAGAGGGGCAGAAAACAATGTGTTGCCTACAAACTTTCATGGTAATGTCCCCTACTTCGATCTCTGCAAGGTGTTGGTGCAATGGGGAGGGGGCAGTGGAATTCCTGGGAGTGGAGAGATTCAAAGCAGTTGTTTGGCTGAGAAGAGGAGGAAGAATGAAACTGAGTGGGACTGTGACCTTTACAGACATTAGGTCACCTCATCGAGGCACCTCAAAGCCTTGCAACATAGGGAGCTCAACCCAATGCTCTGTGACAACCTAGAGGGATGGGATAGGGGAGTGGGAGAGAGGTTCAAGAGGGTTTATGGTTGATTCACATTTTTGTACAGCAGAAACCAACACAACATTGGAAAACAATTATTATCCAATTAAGAATAAATTTTAAAAAAACAACTAGCTGCAAAGTTAGGGCTTCCCTGGTAGCTCAGATGGTAAAGAATCTGCCTGCAATGTGGGAGAAGCAGGTTCAAACCCTGGGTTGGGAAGATCCCCTGGAGAGAGGAGTGTCAACCCACTCCAGTACTCTTGCCTAGAGAATTCCATGGACAGAGGAGCCTGGCAGGGTACAGTCCATGGGATCGCAAAGAGTCAGACACGACTTAGCGACTAACACTTAGCTGCAAAGTCAGGAGACAACAGATGAGAAGACAGCTTTATGGGATTGTCAGTGTTATCAGTTCCCTGTCCCCAATTTGATCTGCACAGTTCCCATCTCTGTTGTCAACTGTCCTGTTTCTGATCTGGTGGTAGGTGTGTTTCTTACATGTGTAAATGCAGCCAACAACTAGGATGGCCTCAGTGATAGCAGCTGCTGTGGGCTCATTATGATGCAGGCTGGGGAGGGAGCCCTAGGTGGATGACTCAACATGCTCTTGGCAACAAAGCAAAGAACAGATATTTGGGAGGAAACACCTTAGGTGTGCAAGTAGGAGCTGGAGCTTATGACCATCTCTTCTATGCAGGTCTGTGCAGGGAAAGCAGACATGGGGTTAGGTAGTAGTTAATTATGATAGAGGTAGATTGCCTGGGTTCACATCTTGTTCTGCCACTTACTAGCTCTGTGACCTTGAGGACCTTTCTTATCCTGCCTATATACCGTAATCTACCCATCCATAAAATGAGATGATAATAATGATGATAGTACCCAAAAAAGTCAAGTGTTTGTAAGGAATAATGAGTAATCTATGTCAAACATTTGAAACAGTGCCTGCTACATATTGCTTAATAAATGATAGCTGTTATCCTTCTTTTCCAGGCGTTTTTATAGATAGGCGTGTCTGGATTTGGAAAAGCTCTGTTTACCGCTTAGGATACTGCAAAGCCATTCACACTGAAATCAGAACTAAAGATGATAATAAAAAGGTCTGGGCAAGTTGAAACCAACTTGTATTAGTCAGACATCCTTGAATTTCAGGTGAGAGAAACTCAATCCAAATTATCTTAAGCCAAAAAAAAAAGTGCGATCGCTATGGCTCAGTAATTGAATCCACCAGTGTAGATCACTCAGGAATGGCTGGATCCAGGGGCTCAAAAATGCCAGAGTGGACCCTTCAGGAATGGCTGGATCCAGGGGCTCAAAAATGCCAGGGTGGACCCTTCAGGAATGGCTGGATCCAGGGGCTTAAGCAGTGTCACCTGCACTCTCTTACACTCCCTTCTCCATCATTGGTCTTGATAGAGCTGAGTCATGGACCAAACCCTGGGTTGAAAGGTAAACAGATGGGGTCAGCTCTGCCTAATCTAGCCCACAAGGTGGAAGGGGGATGCTTCTCCAAAGGCAGAGCAGGGGACACACATGCAGCACAGGTTCGCCACTAGTTAGGGGAAAGGCCCCAAAGGCTTCCAACCACTTGGGTCCAAATCCTGGCTCCTCCATCTCCCAGCTGCTCACCTAGGACAAGACTATTTTTCCTTGCTATGCTTCAGTTTCCTCATCTGTAACATGTGAATAATAATAACAACTACTTCACGAGGCTGGGGCTTCCCTGGTGGCTCACACGATAAAGATCTACCTGCAGTGCAGGAGTTCAGTTCAGTTCAGTCACTCAGTCGTGTCCAACTCTTTGCGACCCCATGAACCACAGCACGCCAGGCCTCCCTGTCCATCACCAACTCCCGGAGTCCACCCCAACCTATGTCCATTGAGTCAATGATGCCATCCAACCATCTCATTCTCTGTCGTCCTCTTCTCCTTCTGCCCTCAATCTTTCCCAGCATCAGGGTCTTTTCCAATGAGTCAGCTCTTCGCATGAGGTGGCCGAAGGAGTTTCACCTTCAACATCGGTCCTTCCATTGAACACCCAGGACTGATCTCCTTTAGGATGAACTGGTTGGATCTCCTTGCAGTCCAAGGGACTCTCAAGAGTCTTCTCCAACACCACAGCTCAAAAGCATCCATTCTTCTGCACTCAGCTTTCCTTATAGTCCAACTCTCACATCCATACATGACCACTGGAAAAACCATAGCCTTGACTAGACGGACCTTTGTTGACAAAGTAATGTCTCTGCTTTTTAATATGCTGTCTAGGTTGGTCATGGAGAAGGCAATGGCACCCCACTCCAGTACTTTTGCCTGGAAAATCCCATGGATGGAGGAGCCCAGTAGGCTGCAGTCCATGGGGTCGCTAGAGTCAGACACAACTGAGCGACTTCACTTTCACTTTTCACTTTCCTGCATTGGAGAAGGAAATGGCAACCCATTCCAGTGTTCTTGCCTGGAGAATCCCAGGAGCGGAGGAGCCTGGTGGGCTGCCATCTATGGGGTCGCACAGAGTCGGACACGACTAAAGCGACTTAGCAGCAGCAGCAGCAGGTTGGTCATAACTTTCCTTCCAAGGAGCAAGTGTCTTTTAATTTTATGGCTGCAATCACCATCCGCAGTGATTTTGGAGCCCAGAAAAATAAAGTCAGCCACTGTTTCCATTGTTTCCCATCTATTTGCCATGAAGTGATAGGCCTAGATGCCATGATCTTAGTTTTCTGAATGTTGAGCTTTAAGCCAACTTTTTCACGCTCCTCTTTCACTTTCATCAAGAGGCTCTTTAGTTCTTCACTTTCTGCCATAAGGGTGGTGTCATCTGCATATCTGAGGTTATTGATATTTCTCCCAGCAATCTTGACTCCAGCTTGTGCTTCCTCCAGCTCAGCGTTTCTCATGCAGTGCAGGAGACCCAGGTTCGATCCCTGGGTTAGGGAGATCCTCCTGGAGGAGGGAGTGGCAACCTACTCCAGTATTCTTGCCTGGAGAATTCCATGAACAGAGGAGCCTGGCAGGCTACAGTCCATGGGATCCCAAAGTGTCAGACGCAACTGAGCACCCACATGCCAGGTCGTCATTGTGGCACTCAGGATGTTCAGTTGGGACATGTGAACTCTTAGTTACGGCATGTGGGATCCAGTGCCGTGACCAGGGATCAAACCTACGCCCCTGCCTTGGGAGCACCAAGTCCCAACCACTGGACCACCAGGGAAGTCCTTCTGTGGATGTTTTTGAGCAGGATGATTCTCTGTCATGGGGACTGTCCTATGCGTTGTAGGATATTTAGCTTAGCAGCGTCTCCCACCTCTACCCACTAGATATCCCGAGTCATGACAACCAACAGTGTCTCCAGACATCGCCAGATGTCCCCTGGGAGCAAAATCCACCTTCCTCCTCCACCCCCAATTAAGAATCACTGCTCTGAAAGAATTCCTCTGATTAAGTATTTGGTCTGGGATGTCCATCCCCAGGCCTCAGTTTCCCCTTCTGTCAAATGAATGGCTTGACCCAGAAGATGGATAACCATAGGTCTCCCCAGAACAGAGTTTTCCCCAGGCCCAGGTATTGTGATGAAATCCCACCAAGTTCCACCAGCAGGCTTGGACAAGAAAAAGAAAGGCCATTGGCATTTCAGCTGGACAGAGATGCAGCCCTCCAGATGCTCACGTGGACCCTCCTTCTGTACCCCGTCTCATGCTCTGGGCCTTCATGGCCAAGATTCCTATTGGCCACCATGTTTGCCCAGGTGGGTAGGGGCAGGGGAGATACATCTTTCCTTCCTCCATCCCCATGAAAATAGGGGAGTCACTGGAATATTAATGGATTTGTTGGTGAATTCATGGTTGATACTGATCTGGTTTCTGGTGTCTGAAATGGCCTCGTCTCCCCCAAGTGACCTCCTAGCACTGGCTGGCTCCATCTTTCTGAAGGACTTTGTCCCAGTTTTCTTGCAAGGTAATCTTGCAGCTCAACTTTGCTAAGAAAATTAAAAAGCTTTTCCTCTCCTTTTAAATCCCCACATGTTTCTGCCAAGAGCAGAAGGACCTGTCAGAGGCATGGCATTGCATTTGGCACCTGATCTCTGAGTGAGGTCTTGGTTCCAGTCCCTGCTGGGTCAGTACCTGGTTGGGGACCTTAGGCAGGTCACCAGTTCTCAGAGCCTCAAGTTTCTCATCTATTTAACAAAGAATGGAGTCGATACTCCATTCTTGTGGGGTTGTGGTTAGAATTAAATAAATACATGTAAAGCACTTGGCATAGTTCCTAACATAGTAAATACTCAATATATAATGATTTACCAACAATTATGTATGGCCACCTGATGCAAAGAGACGACTCATTAGAAAAGACCCTAACTCTGGGAAAGATTGAGGGCAGGAGGAGAAGGCGGCGACAGAGGACAAGATGGTTGGATGACATTATGTCAATGGACATGAGTTTGAGCAAACTCCAGGAGATGGTAAAGGACAAGGAAGCCTGGCGTGCTGCAGCCCATGGGGTTGAAAACAGTCAGACACAATTAAGCGGCTGAACAACAACAACAAATGTCTGTTGTGATTAAGAAGTCAAATGAGACTATTTAAATCCAGTGCTTGGTAAGTTGTTCAGTGCTACCTGCAAGTGTAAATAATACTAAGATGTCATCAGTGTCAGAAATATCACCTTGCCAGCTTTCCTGAGGCAAACAGCCAAGTATGAACCGTCAATTTCACAGTCCGTCAGCATCAGACAGGGCTCTCAGTCTGGCTTCAGGGTCAGAAACAGCCTGGATCTCTAACTGAAAGTACATCTCCTTCCTGGATCTCAATCAGGAAGTGCATGCATTGGCTCAGATTGACTCAAAGCCTGGCTCTGAAAAGTCCACACCTCAGAACTGTGCCCAAGAATCTCTGAAGATCAGTTGGGCTCCAGAATGGATGACTGGAATATAATTTGATGTGTGTGACTATACATGAATGTAGCCACTCCTGCATGGAGTAGACATGCTCAAGATGCAATCAGGCTTAACCATGCCGTCATGAACTAGTGACCATCACAGAATGGGCCCCACATGCCAGCCACCACAGGAATCTGTGTACTTGGCTCACCCTATCCCGTGAATGCTTACAACTCTCTTAGCCCCTGGTTGTAAATGAGGAAATGAAGGTTCAGAAAGATCAAATCACATGACAAGAACTGCAATACAAGTAACCATGGACCTGGGCTTCTACCCGGTGCAGCAACCTTCTGAGACAGTCTTTGCAGATGCCCATTCTGTAGATGAGAAAGCTGAGGTCTGTGGGGGCTCATGGCTTGCCTTGGGAAATGTTTGTGGTAATTTGGTAGAGGTAGGATTTGAACTCAGGCAGTCTTGAGAGTCCCTTGGACAGCAAGAGGATCAAACCAGTCAATCCTAAAGGAAATCAGTCCTGTATATTCATTGGAAGGACTGATGCTGAAGCTGAAACTCCAATCCTTTGGCCACCTGATGCGAAGAACTGACTTATTGGAAAAGACCCTTATGCTGGGAAAGATCGAAGGCAGGAGGAAAAGGGGACAACAGAGGATGAGATGGTTGGATGACATCACTGACTCGATAGACATGTGTTTGAGTTGGTGATGGACAGGGAAGCTTGGCGTGCTGCAGTCCATGGGGTCGCAGAGTCAGACACGACTGAGTGACTGAACAGTCTGGTTCCAGAGCTGTTCTTGTCCCATATTGCATGACAAACCACCCCAAACTCAGTGATATATTATGAGTTAATAATCATTTTAGCTATTAATTTTATTATGCTCATGAATTTTATGGGTCAGGGAATTGAACAGGGCTCAGGTAGCTTGTTTCTACCCCATGGTGTCTAGGGCCTCAGTTGGGGGTGACCCAAGTAGCTGGGAGCTGGACCTGCTGGGTCAGAGGGTCCACTTCTGAGATGGCATCTTCACTCATCTAAAGAAGCAGGCAAGGGACTTCCTGGTGGCCCAGTAGCTAACACTCTGTGCTCCCAATGCAGGGTGGCCTGGGTTTGATCCCTGGTCAAGGAACTAGATTCCACGTGCTGCAACTAAAAGTTGGCATGCCTCAACTAAAGATCCTGCATGCCATAACTAAGACCTGGCATAGCCAAATAAATTAATAAATAAAAACATTTTAAAAAAAAGAAGTGGACAGGTTGGACTCAAAGGCTGGGCTCAATATGAGATCATGCATGGTTTCTCTCCACATCCCCTGGGCTTCTCAGAGCATGGCAGCTGGATTCCAAGAGGGAAATTTGTAAGAAAATCAGTGGGAAACCGCAGACCTTAGAAGTCAAGGACATCCCTTCTCCTGTGCTTTTCCAGTCAGAGCAATAGTGGTCACTAACTAGCCCAAATTCAAGGTGATGGGACCTAACTTACCCTGGGCTGTGAGCTAGTACTGTAGACTGAGAGAACTGTGAGCCACTCGCCTGCCCTTGAGGAGTTCCCAGCACAGTACGGGAAAAACAACGGAGGGGAAAAGGAATCCCAGCTCAGCACGTCTTGTGCTCCCGAGAACCCTGGGAACTTGGCATGGAGCTCACTCTTAGAGTGTGTGTTGACTGCATTCACTGCCTAATTGCTCCGAACCATTACCCAGCTATGCTGTATTCTCAGAGTTACTCATGACCAGGTTAAACTGCAGATTCCCAAGGGTAAATTCTCCCGTGATGAACAGGGTGTTTCCAGTTGTACCAGAAAAGCCAGCAGAGTGACTGGACCCCTAGCTTCCCACAATGCACTTCCCAACCCTTGTCACAACTAGGGCCAGAAAATACCACTGGCATGTGAGACTTTGACCCCGGGAGGCAGAATCCCATTTTCAAGACCTTGGAAATCATGTGAGGGGTTGTCATTCAGACACTCTGTTGTGTCCAACTCTTTGTGACCCCATGGACTGCAGCACGCCAGACTTCCCTGTCCTTCACTATCTCCTGATTGCTCCACTTCATGTCCATTGAGTCGATGATGCCATCCAAGCATCTCAAACTCTGTTGCCCCCTTCTCCAGCCTTTTGCCACCAAGACCAGGGCACAGTTTGCTACCTCGCCTTGGCCTTGGTCTTCTGTTGTTTTTTCTTTTTTTTTATATAAAAGAACCACTATTTGTTTATTTATTTTTGACTGTGCTGGATCTTGGTTGCCGCACATGGGCTTTCTCGTGGTGAGCAGGGGCTACTCTCTAGCTGCAGTGCGATGGCTTTTCGTTGTGGTGGCTTCTCTTGTTTTGGAGCACAGGCTCTCGGCGTCGGGGCTCAATAGTTGTGGCATACCGACTTAGCTGCTCCGAGGCATGTGGGATCTTCCCAGACCAGAGATGGAGTCCGTGCCCACTGCATTGGCAGGCAGACTCCTAATCACTGACCACCAGGGAAGTCCTTTCCACTGTTCATTTATTCCTTCATCCCACAGGTGTTTAGGCACTGTCTTAAGCCCTGATGACTTGGCGGTGAGCACAGCAGAGCTGTCCCTGCCCTTAGGAGCTGACAGTCTTGTGGTTTATAAGTTTCAGGGCACTGCACGGTGGGCTTAGGGTCTGTCATCAGATCTTGCCTGGGTTTGAGTTCCTGCTCAACCACGTGCTGCCCGGAAGACCTCAGAGGAGACCTTTAACCTCTTTCTTGCTCCCTCTGAATTTGCTTCATCATCAATGTACTGGGGGTAAGAATAGGATCTTCTAGGTATGGTTGTTCAAACGAGATGAGTTTGCAAATGCAGCTGCTGGTGGCAGTCATGCTGGTGGCAACTTCCTCCTCTCTCTAGACTCATTATAAGCTTCTCCAGGGCAAGGACAGTTTTCTGCTCCTCCTGTGTGTCTCTCAGGGTCTCCTTTGAGCTGCCCTTGGCACTGGCTCTCTATAAATACCTCCTGAGTCATTAGAGCTGAGCCTAACATTTTGCTGTGACTCCGAAGGTCATTTTGAATAGTCATGGCTAGAATGTATTTAGCAAAACTTCAAATTTTCCTAAAACAGAAAAAAAAAAAATTTGAAATCTCTGATTGGTGAGGGTGACTTGGTGAGACATTCCTAAATTTAAATTTGACTCAGGGAACTCAAACAGGGGCTCTGTGACAATCTAGAAGGATGGGTTGGGGAGGGAGATGGGAAGGAGGGGACATGGGTGTACGAATGGCTGATTCTTGTTGATGTTTGACAGAAAACAACAAAATTCTGTAAGGCAATTATCCTTCAATTAAAAAAATAAATAAAATGGCAAAAAAAATTTCTTTCCATGTTCTCAGGGGCTTTCCTGGTGGCTCAGATAGTAAAAAATCTGCCTGCAATGTGGGAGACCTGGGTTCAATCCCTGGGTTGGGAAGATTCCCTAGAAAAGGGCATGGCGGCTTCCCTGGTGGTTCAGACAGTACAAGCATCTGTTTGCAATGCAGGAGACCCAGGTTCGATCCCTGGGTCGGGAAGATCCCCTGGAGAAGGAAATGGCAACCCACTCCAGTACTCTTGCCTGGAAAATTCCATGGATGGAGGAACCTCATAGGCTACAGTCCATGGGGTCACAAAGAGTCGGACACAACTGAGCGACTTCACTTTCACTTTCACCCACTCCAGTATTCTTGCCTGGAGAATTCCATGGACAGAGGAGCCTGGTGGGCTACAGTCCATGGGGTTGAGTGACTAGCATTTTCACTTTCGCTTCCAATGCTCTAGCCTCTCACTTGGGCACGTTGTTGAATCTCTCTAAGCCTCGGTTTCTTTGATGGTAATAAGGGGGCTGACCTGTTTGATGAGGGGCTGTCAGGATGGGAAATGGTGCACAGAAAGCAAGCTTCGGGTTGAGTGCACAGATGATTTTGATAAATGCAGGTTGCTGTTCTAGATCTAATACTTCCACTAGCCCAGATCTTTAAACGCCACAGTAGAGGAGTTAGTGCAAAGGGAGACCCCAGCTCTGAGGGGCCGGGGTGATGACAGAGCACCATTCAAGGTCCAGTTCTTGGAGCACCATCCATCAAAACCTTGCTCTTTTCTAAAATCTGTGTTCATCCCTGCATTCAGGATGGCAGGTTGGAAGGATTGCAATATAAAAGCAATTATAGAACATTTTAAAAAATGAACTGGCATTTATTGAGTACCTACTAACTTCCAAAATCTTCTCTAAGAATTTTACATTAATTATTTCATTTGAGTCTCATAACAACCCTGTGAAGTAGGTCCTACCATCACCCCCTTCTACAGATGAGGCAACTGAGGCACAGAATGGTGAAGAGATTTGTCAGAGGTCATTCAGGGACTACGTGGGGAGCTGGAAATCAAATCCAGGCGTTTTTCTCCAAGGCTGCTCCTGAGCCATTGTTGGTAATTCCAGCAGTGGTTCTTAAGCTGCTTTTTGAGGGGCCCAGGTCTCCTTAGTCCTGTGATGGAAGTGATGGCCCCGCCCCCAGGAAAGTGAGCACAGGACACGCATGTGCCTGGAGCATCTTCCCCAAGGCTGTGCTCTTTCCAAGAGTGAGCCTGAGACGCAGCCAAAAGCCTCGGGCATGTTTACACACCCCCATCTCAGGGTAGAGTCTGGCATAACTTAAAAGAACAAACATTGCACATATTTGGATACAATTTCAAGGGAGTCACCCCCTCCCAAGCTTGCTCATCCCCCCATATGCCCACAGACAAGAATTCCAGTTAAAAGTCAGAAACCTATTTGCTAATAGAGATAGTTAGGGGTCTTGTTTAAGTCTGAGCTATAATTCTGAAATTAGCATACCGCTTATTTACATACAAGCTACTTGAAAATCTCTGATGGCTCAGACCAGAAGATAAAGAATTTGACTGCAGTGCAGGAGATTTGGCTTCCATCCCTGGGTTGGGAAGATTCACTGGAGAAGGGATGGCAATCCACTCCAGTATTCTTGCCTGGAGAATTCCATGGACAGAGGCTACAGTCCATGGGCTCGCAAAGAGGGGGACACGACTGAGCAACTAACACTCGCACTTTTCACTTTGCTTGAAAATCACCTGCTTTAGTAAACAGCCCCCGGACCTGACTGTTCATGATTAGGAAACCCTTTTTTATCCCTTGGGTGCCCCAGCCCCAATCTGCTTTGCAGGAAAGCACACGGGCAAGGAGTTGGGTGCAGGCATTTTATATCTTTAGGTGTTTTCTTTTGTGCCGCCACAAATCTTTTGAGGGAGATGTTATTTTTCCCATTTCCCAGATGAAGAAACAGAGCCTAAGAGAGATAACGCTCCCAGAAATAATGCTCCAGCCGTTGTTGGGCGCAGGCATTGTTTGCCAGGGTCTCATAGCCTGTGAATAATAAAGCCCCAAAGCATCCAACACCACAACATTCCTTTCTACTGTGCCCCTGAATTAAAGGGTAAAATTAGCATTTAATACTGTGTGTGTAACAGAAGTATGGTCTGTTTGGCTTTGCTTTGAAAATATGTATATACTGTCGTATACTGTCAAGCTCTCCAAATTGGGGATTATAGAAGCCCACAGCTGAGTGCATTTTTGAAGGTCATTGAAAGCAGGGCTTCTCAACTTAATATTCACGACAGTCACCTGGGGCTCTTGTGAAAATGCAAAATTCGATTCACTAGCTCTGGAGCGGGGCCCAAGTGTCGGCATTTCTAGCAAGTTCCAGAGACTCACCCATCCTCTTGCCTTTCCCTGAACAATGTCTCATAACTGAGCAGGAAGTGTTATCCAAATGCTTCCGAAAGACATGTGTTTCTCAAAGGGAGCATTGGTGGTGGAGGAGGTCTGCTGACGGGATGGGGGCAGAGTGGACCCAGAGACTGACAGGGTTTAACATGAAGCATAAAGCTGTGCTCACTGAGGGAGTCGGCCACGGAGGGGAGGGCATTCCTGTCCATGGGAAAGTGCCCTAGAGGGAGCTATTATCTATCTGTATCAACTCTTCTCGGAAAAATGTTTTAACAAGAAATCAAGAATCAACAAAAATAACATTACCTCCAAGTTCTCCTTCATTAACCTGAAGATGAGAAGATAATCACCGCTTTCTGGCTTGTGTTAACCCCAAGAGACCAGCCTGGGGATGGGGGAGAGGCACTCCTCCTATTCTCCCATTGCCCCCCTCTTCCAGCCACACTGGCCTCCTTCTGGGGTCTCCAGAGTTCCCAGACTTTTGCACCTTCAGACTTTTGCACCTGCTGAGCTCAACGTTCCCACAACATATACACACACAAGTATAATATTAATGTTTGTGTATATATGCATGTACACACACATATATACATACACATGTTTATGTTTATGTATGCTGCTGCTAAGTCACTTCAGTCATGTCCGACTCTATGCAACCCCATAGACGGCAGCCCACCAGGCTCCCCCGTCCCTGGGATTCTCCAGGCAAGAACACTGGAGTGGGTTGCCATTTCCTTCTCCAATGCATGAAAGTGGAAAGTGAAAGTGAAGTCACTCAGTCGTGTCCGACCCCAAGGACTGCAGCCTTCCAGGCTCCTCCGTCCATGGGATTTTCTAGGCAAGAGTACTGGAGTGGGGTGCCATTGCCTTCTCCATGTGTATGTATATGTATGTATATTTAGACCTATACTTAAACATGTGTTTCTCTGTTTACTTGTTTATTGTAAGTTCCATGAGGGCAGAGTCTTTGTTTCATTCACTGCTATGGTTCCAACACTTAGAACAATAGCTGGATCCTAAGACCCTGATGCTGGGAAAGATTGAAGGCAGGAGGAGAAGGGGATAACAGAGACGAAATGGTTAGATGGTATCACCAACTCAGTGGACACAAGTTTGAGCAAGCTCCGGGAGTTGGTGATGGACAGGGAAGCCTGGCATGCTGCAGTCCATGGGGTTGCAAAGAGTCAAGTGTGACTGAGCGGCTGAATAACAACAGCAAGGAGGTGCCCAGAAATACTTGCTAAGTGAATGAATGGATGGACTACCACCACCACCCCCACTCCCAGTGTCGCAGTGAGGATTAGACGAGATTATGTAATTAGTACATCATGACATAAGTGAACAATAAACGCTTTCTCCTTTCCTCCTCTCTTTCCCCACTTTCTCACCCCTTCCCTGCCTGCTAAGAACCTCTTTTATTATTTTACTCCTTATGAACTCCATGTTTTGAAAGATTTTTTTCTAAACTGATTAAATTGTTTGAGGCGTGTGCTCAGTCCTGTCCGACTCTGCAACTCCAGGGACCTGCCAGGCTCCTCTGTCCATGGAGAGAAGGCACCACAATGAGAGTAGCCCCCGCCCACCACAACGAAGACCCAGTGCAGTTTAAGTCAGCTCAAATATTTATTTAAATATTTTTTTGTGCTGGTTGTGCTTAGTCACTCAATCATGTCTGACTCTTGGCAACCCAATGGACTGTAGCCCATCAGGCTCCTCTGTCCATGGGGATTCTCCAGGCAAGAATACTGAAGTGGGTTACCATGCCCCCCTTCAGGGGATCTTCCCAATCCTGGGATCAAACCCAGGTCTCCCACATTGCAGGCAGATCCTTAACGGGAAGCCACCAGGGAAGCCCATTTAAATATTTAAATCAGTTTAAATATTTATTTATTTTGGTTGTACTGGGTCTTCATGGCAGCAAGCGGGAGCTGCTCCCATTGTGGTGGCTTCTCTTGTTCTAAAGCATGGGCTCTAGAGTGCTCAGGCTTCAGTAGTTGTGGCTCGTGGGTTTAGTTGCTCTGCGGCATGTGGAATCTTCCCAAACCGTGGATCAAACCCACGTCCCCTGCATTGGCAGGCAGATTCTTAACCACTGGACCACCAGAGAAGTCACTAAATAATAAATTACTGTTTTCCCTGTGTTACGAAGCACAGACATGGTTAATGGTGCAGTAGCATCAGCCGCTCCATAAAGAACCCAGGGTTCCTTGCGGTAGGAATACCGTGATCCCAGCTGTAAATAGGCCACCACCGCAAACCCAGAAATTCTTACGTTCTCAACAATTGTTTAGACCCCTGTTATAAGCAAGCTAGTTATGCCTGAACAGATGAAATGCCAGCCCTAAACAAAGAAACTTGAGATGTTTAGTTTATCTGTCCATATTGAGTTATTAGGAGCAAAATGATAATTTCCATTAACCCCTTTTTACATTTTTGAAAAAATAGTCCTTTCCTGCAGTTCCCCTCCCCCTCGGCTGCCATAAGGAACCCCAGTTTGGGAACCATCAGCCTCTCCCGCCCATGCTATTTCTCAGGCCTTGGAGCCCAGAGGAGCTATTTTTTTCAAGATGCATCTACTTGATCACTTTCTCTCCCTGTTCCCAGTAATGAGCTTTCGGGCCTAATTAGAATGAAATGTGTTGTTTCCCTTCCTTCTTTGTCTCCATAATGATCTTTATCATTAGGATGGATTAGTTTCCCGTGCTGGGCTCTCTCTTGTTCTCTCATTATGATTTCATCGTGGTGTTTGTCTGTGCGTGCGTGATTCTGCTCGCCCTGTGGATGGGAATAGTTAAGGGGACCTCCGCAGAAACTGGGAATAAAGAAACAAGAGAAAGAAACAGGAAGAAAAGTGACAAGGAATGAAAATGGCACGAAATGAGCCGCTCTCTCGACAGCCCCTCCGGATGATAATTGAGAATGGGAAAAGCACAACACAGCCCCATTTGTCCTTCCTCGTCACCGCGGCTTTAATGAGAAAGGGAAATTGACCGACGGGAGACGTTTCTGTCATCTTCCGGCACTGTGAGCACCATTGTGAGGTCCCGGCTGAACTCACTCGCCTGAACTGCGCTGTATTCGCTCCCAACACAGAGGCCTCTGCCCAGACTTGCTTCTCCCCTGTCTGCTTGCTGAGTCTCTTTGCCTGAGCACATCCTCCCCTCCCCTACTCAGACTGTTTTCTTCCCACAACATGTCAGCTGGCGTTTCCAGCATCTGGACTCCATGGTTGCAGAATTTCTGCACTGGCCCTCACTTCCTCCTGCAACCTCTGTACGCGAGAGTCACTTCAAAGACCTGCAGGGGAACTTCCCAGGTGGTCCAGCGGTTAAGAATGCCGGGGACATGAGTTGAATCCCTGGTTGGGGAACTAAGCCCATTCGCCACAACTAGAGAAGCCCACCCACTGCAAGGAAGACCCAGCGCAGCCAAAAAAAAGAGAGAGAGAGACCTGTAGGAAGGAGAGAGGAAGGAAGAAAGCCCAGCAGTCAGGTGGGAGGTGCCAATCAGTCCCCCCAATGCTAAGTATCTTTGAAGCACTTTCTAGTTGTTAATGTGAATCACTCTCAATACACACAGTGGACAGGGATGATATTAACCCTATTTAACCTGTTAAAATGTGGCTTTATGCATTATTGGTTAATTCAGTCTCATAGGAAAATGGCCACTCCCTCTGTGCCCTCCACTTCACTGGGAATCACTGTGTTGGGGTGGAAAGAGCATGATGCATCGGTTAGGATAGATCCGTTATGCTGCAGTAACAAATGATCCCCAAAATCTCACTAGCTTTCAACAAGGGTTTGTTGTTGTTCAGTTGCTAAGTCGTGTCTGACTCTTTTCGAACCCACAGACTGCAGCATGCCAGGCTCCTTTGTCCTTCACTATCTCCTAGAGCTTGCTTAAATTCATGTCCATTGAGTCCATGATGCTGTCTAACCATCTCATCCTCTGCTGACCCTTCTCCGTTTCCCTTCAACCTTTCCCAGCATCAGGGTCTTTTCCAGTGAGTCATCTCTTCACATCAGGTGGCCAAAGTACTGAAGCTTCAGCTTCAGCATCAGTCCTTCCAATGAATATTCAGGGTTGATTTCCTTTAGGATGGACTGGTTTGATCTCCTTGCTGTCCAAGGGACTCTCAAGAGTCTTCTCCAGCACCACAGTTCAAAAGCATCAATTCTTCAGCACTCAGCTTTCTTTATGGTCCATCTCTCGCATCTTTATTTCTCACTTATGCTACGTGTCCAGTGCGATTCAGTGGCGGCTCTGCTCTGTGTCGTCTTCACTTCAGGACCCAGGCTGATGGAGCAGCCTCCATCTAAGACAGAAGTGGGGAAAAGAGAACAGGCAGATGATGTGCTGACTCTACAAGCTTCTGCTCAGAGGTGACACACATCAATTTCTGTTCACATTTCATCAACCAAAGAAAGTTGCAAAGCCAAGTCTGCCATCATTAGAAGGAAAGTATAATTCTCCCCTAGGAAGAACAATAAATATTTCTGAAAAATAATCCAGTCACCATGATGGCTTTATAGTTTATAATTACAAAAATAAACAAAGTAAAAAATTGAGAAATGATATATTTACTTAATGGAATAATATAAATCAGTTAAATGCCTATAGGCAAGAACATGAGAATGCAATGTTGAGTGAAAAAATCAAGGCATAAAAGACTATGTATATTGTGGTATTATTTTAAAACTCAAAAAAAGTGAAACTAAAAAATACATTGTTAATACATATTAATTAAATAAGATTTTTTTAAAGTGATGATTACAAATGCAGCTCACTTAATTTTTTGGCTGGGCTGGGTCTTAGTCGCAGATCTTTAGCTGTGGCTTTAGTTGGCTTTATACGGGATCTTTAGTTGTGGCTTATGAACTCTTAGTTATGACATGGGAGCTCTAGTTCCCTGACCAGAGATCAAACCTGGGCCCCCTGCTTTGGGAACTCAGAGTGTTAGCCACTGAACCACAAGGAAAGTCTCAAGATAGGGATTCATTAATTAACTAAACAAAGGGATTAATAAACCCCAAAACCTCTGAGAGCAACACCCTATGATGGAGGCAGCAAGGGTTTAAAACAAGAGAGAGGTGATTATATTGATTCACAGCTATTTATTTCATTATTATAATCCATAAAACTTACATATATGCTTTCCCTGGTGGCTCAGTGGTAAAGAATCCACCTTCCAATGCAGGAGACTCAGGTTCGATCCCTGGGTCGGTAAGAAGAAAATGGCAAGCCACCCCAGTATTCTTTCCTGGGAAATGCCATGGAAAGAGGAACCTGGGGGGCTACAGTTCATGGGATCACAAAGAGTCAGAAACGACTTAGCGACTAAACAACAACTTATACGTATATTCACTTCAGTTCAATTCAGTTCATTTCAGTCGCTCAGTCAAGTCCGACTCTTTGCGACCCCATGAATCACAGCACACCAGGCCTCCCTGTCCATCACCAACTCCCGGAGTTCACTCAAACTCATGTCCATCGAGTCAGTGATGCCATCCAGCCATCTCATCCTCTGTCGTCCCCTTCTCCTCCTGCCCCCAATCCCTCCCAGCATCAGAGTCTTTTCCAATGAGTCAACTCTTCGCATGAGGTGGCCAAAGTACTGGAGTTTCACCTTCAACATCAGTCCTTTCAGTGAACACCCAGGACTGATCTCCTTTAGAATGGACTGGTTGGATCTTCTTGCAGTCCAAGGGACTCTCAAGAGTCTTCTCCAACACCACAGTTCAAAAGCATCAATTCTTTGGTGCTCAGCTTTCTTCACAGTCCAACTCTCATATCCATACATGACCACTGGAAAAACCATAGCCTTGACCAGACGGACCTTTGTTGGCAAAGTAATGTCTGCTTTTGAATATGCTATCTAGGTTGGTCATAACTTTCCTTCCAAGGAGTAAGCGTTTTTTTAATTTCATGGCTGCAGTCACCATTTGCAGTGATTTTGGAGCCCCAAACAAATAAAGTCTGACATCGTTTCCACTGTTTCCCTATCTATTTCCTGTGAAGTGATGGGACCAGATGCCATGATCTTCGTTTTCTGAATGTTGAGCTTGAAGCCAACTTTTTCACTCTCCCCTTTCACTTTCATCAAGAGGCTTTTGAGTTCCTCTTCACTTTCTGCCATAAGGGTGGTGTCATCTGCATATCTGAGGTTATTGATATTTCTCCCGGTAATCTTGATTCCAGCTTGTGCTTCTTCCAGCCTAGAGTTTCTCATGATGTACTCTGCATAGAAGTTAAATAAGCAGGGTGACAATATATAGCCTTGACGTACTCCTTTTCCTATTTGGAACCAATCTGTTGTTCCATGTCCACTTCTAACTGTTGCTTCCTGACCTGCATACAGATTTCTCAAGAGGCAGGTCAGGTGGTCTGGTATTCCTATGTCTTGAAGAATTTTCCACAGTTTATTGTGATCCACACAGTCAAAGGCTTTGGCATAGTCAATAAAGCAGAAATAGATGTTTTTCTGGAACTCTCTTGCTTTTTCCATGATCCAGCAGATGTTGGCAATTTGATCTCTGGTTCCTCTGCCTTTTCTAAAGCCAGCTTGAACATGTGGAAGTTCACGGTTCACGTATTGCTGAAGCCTGGCTTGGAGAATTTTGAGCATTACTTTACTAGAGTGTGAGATGAGTGCAGTTGTGCAGTAGTTTGAGCATTCTTTGGCATTGCATTTCTTTGGGATTGGAATGAAAACTGATATTTTCCAGTCCTGTGGCCATTGCTGAGTTTTCCAAATTTGCTGGCAGATTGAGTGCAGCACTTTCACAGCATCATCTTTCAGGATTTGAAATAGCTCAACTGGAATTCCATCACCTCCACTAGCTTTGTTTGTAGTGATGCTTTTTAAGGCCCACTTGGCTTCATGTTCCAGGATGTCTGGCTCTAGGTGAGTGAATTATGTACATTTTTCTCTTGTGGTCAAATACAGACATAAAATTAACCATTTTTAAGTGCACAGTTCAGTGATATACATTCACATTGTAAGGCAACCATCACTACCATCCATCTCCAGAACTCTTTTCATCTTGCAAAACAGAAACTCTATACCCAACAAGCACTAACTCCCTGTTTCTCCCTTCCCCTACCCCTGGCCACCACCTAAATATATTATTTTCTATGTATCAAATATAAGAATTTATTTTGAAAGAAAGAACATGGACTTTGGAAATACACAGACCTGAGTTCAAATCCTGGCTCTACTATTTTCTAACCTCTTGACCGTGGGAGTCTGCCTAATCCCATTTACTAAGTGGGAATGATAAAAGCTCCGTCCCAGGATGTGTGGAAGGATTATAGATGACACAGAGCTTTTAGCATAAGGCTACACAGACATATAGTCAATGCTTTAAAAAAGGAAGACAATATTCTATTAAGTGGTAATTGATTAATTAAGTGTTGAATATAGAATTGACCTGAGGCCATGCCCTTTCACAGTACTTAAATGGGCTAAGGCTGGGTTGGCTGTGTCCCCTGGGAGTTTGTGAATGTACTAGCGATACTGCCTGCAGACACAGAGCCCTGAGGGCCAGAAAAGACACTAGCAAGGTAGCCTCAGGTCTCTAGCTCGAGATGAAGGGAAGTTGTGCCTCTGTGGGAAAGTGGGACCCGCGTGTTATGAAAAAGGCTGTTTGGGCCCTGCAATGGCAGAGATCAGTAGTTGGGACATAGACTGTATGACCTGCAAAGCCCCAAATATTTACTATCTGCATTGGTTGCTTAGTTGTGTCTGACTCTTTGCAACTCCAAGAACTGTAGCCCGCCAGGCTCCTCTGTCCATGGAATTATCCAGGCAAGGATACTGGAGTGGGTTGCCATTCCCTTCTCCAGGAGGTCTTCCCAACCCAGGAGTCAAACCCAGCATTGGAGGCACAGTCTTTACCATCTGAGCCATCAGGGAAGCCCCCATATATTTACTGTCTGGTCCTTTATTAAAAAGTTTATCAATCTTTGTTTTAACATGACAAAATGCAGTGACCATCAGACAGGTAGCAGCATCACACTGAAAACTTCCTACAAGCAAAAACCAAACCCTGGAGGCAGAAACCAGGTTGAGATGCCTCAGGATTCTTGCAATGAGAACCACACGGGGGCTTCTCAGAACTTGCCAAACAATCACCTTTCCTTTTCCAGCTCAGCAAGTTTGGGTCTGAGGTAAGTGAGCCAAGTTTGGTCAGCTGGAATGCACCACTCGGAAATAGGCTGATCTGGGCAATTAAAATTTCTCTTTAATAGAAGATCGAGCAAAAAAGTCCTTTCAGCATTGCCCCCCAAGGAAAAAATGTTTCGATTGTGCGCGAAGCCCATTTTCCTGATAGAGAAGTTGACCTTGCAAATGTCGAAGCTCTCCATTGCTCAAGGATGGCACTTCCCCACTGGTGAGACATTGTGCCTCGGAAAGTGAAGACAATGAAACTGAATCTGCCAAACCTGTGACATCTCCTAAAAGGTGAAATCTTTTTCTTGTCTTAAATTATTTTTTCTTCCATTCATGATCCAAACATGATCCCTTCCATGGAAAAATCTCTCTTCCTCAGTTGCCCTGAGTTGACCCTGTGGTTGTGACCCACATGCCACATCCTCAATGATCCAAGACTTTGTTAATTATCAGGTAAAAATATAAAGACAACCAGTAAAACACAAGTTGCAGCCAAGTATTTCAATCCCCAGTACCTATAAAAGCTGAAATTTTGAAAAATTCCGGTTATCAAATTGAAATCTTGTTTTCACTATGTCTGCCTTCCAGAAGAGAGGAAGGGTGTTTTTAAAGGCATCCTAGGTGACTTCCTTTGGTTAAGATTCCATGCTTCCACTGCAGGGGACATGGGTTCCATCCCTGGTCAGGGAACTAAGATCCTGCATGCTGAGCAGCGTGGCCAAATAAATAAAAGCAGCCTAGAGGTCAGGATTCTGTGAATCAGACTTGTCTTGGGGGCTTGCCAATATACAGACTTGCAGATCCACTGATAGGTCTCCACAGGAGTCCTGGCCTTTTTTTTTTTTTTTTTAATGTAGCTTTCTAGTGTTTACATTTGGCACTCCCCCTCCCCTCCCTACTCCCTGCCTCTGGCTTCCCTCTCAAGGGTCCGTGAGCTACACAGACAGGCAGAAGTAAATGCCCTCTCCAGGCAGCTAGCAGAGCCCCTCCGGAGGGTGGTGGCCCTGCTGTCATTTGCGTTCTCAGTCCTAGCCTAAATGGAGTCTCAAGGTCTCCAGGGAGCCCAGCCCAGCACCTGCCACAAGCACTAAATTCTCCCAGAACCCCAGAGAGAAAGCAGTCCTGGCAGATAGAGTCCCTGCCTGCGGCTTGCCTCTGGGCCGTCTCTGCTGACTTGGTGTCTGGATGCTCTCTCTTCATCCTCATTGTGGGAATGGGGGCATCTGTCTTTTACAGGCATCTGCCTCTCCCTTTCTCTCTTTGTATCCTACAATCCCTGGATTGTTTGAAGGCTAGTTTCCCCCATGACATCCTCAGCATCCTACCCTCCCCTGACAACCCACAGGAGCCCACCCTGCAGACATTCCCTGTAGGGTCTGCAAGGAACAGCGTGCAAAGGGAGGCACTGAAGTTTTCAGGGAAACCCCAGATTGTCTTCAGAGCAGACTTTGGAATTACTTTCTGTCCTGGCATCACCACCCACCATCTTTGTCCATGGTGAGGGTTAGATTTGCTCATCGTTCTCAGATGGGGGCAGATAAGCCCAGGAAGCTCCTGGCATTGGGCTGTGAGGGCCTCCTGCAGGCCCAGCCATCTGATGGTGATCCCCAGGCCAAGTCGTCTGACCTGTCTTGTGTCTCCAGTACACACATAGAAAAAGTTTCTGGAAGGAAGAATGGGAAGGGAGGGACATGGAAGGAAAGGAGGGAGGAACCGTCAGTCTCTCAAGATTAGTCCTTATTTCTGCATCCTTTCTGCAAGTATGTGTGAGCATGTACTATGTGCCAGACACAATTCTAGATGCTAGTAGTAAAGAATCTGCCTACCAATGCAGAAGACACAGGTTCGATCCCTGGGTCAGGAAGCTCCCCTGGAGAAGGAAACAGCAACCCACTCCAGTGTTCTTGCCTGCAAAATCCCAGGGGCAGAGGAACCTGGTAGTCTACAGTCCATGTGGTCACAAAAAGTCAGACACAACTGATCAACTAAACAACAACAAAAGGTATAATGATGAACAAAATTAGACCTGCACCCTATCTCATAAGGCTGACTGTCTACAGGAGGAAGTCACAATAAGCAAATAATCTTTTTTTTTTAATTTAGAGAAAAATGCCCCCATGACAAGAGCTGCACAGGAGGGGTAGAGGCTCTTGGAGCTGGTTGGGGTGTGTGTTGGGGACTTCCTGGAGAAGTAAAACCCTCAATGAGTGCTGAAGCATTGATGAAGACCCCCAACCCTAACTTTAACTGGTTGCTCCACTCCCTCCCGTCTCCCCATCACATTCACCCACCTCCACTTTCCCTACAGACACAGTAGTGGCTGGGAAAGTACAGAATCCAATAACTCTTTCTTGTAATATTGTGTTTGGAGCTTTTTATGACACTCAGGCTAAGACCCCAGTACCTGGAAGCCAGAGAGGGTCAGAACTCAAAGGGAATGGAATCAATCTGTCCCCTTTAAGCCTGTGTTGCAGGTACAAGAGTGAAGCAGAAAACCTTGCTTACTGAGGTGTCTCAAAAGTTGTGCAAATGACAAGCTCATTTTTAGCTGAAAAGAAGACACAGCTGAAATACTGATGAGGCAACCAGAGTCCAGCTCGGGACCCAGCTACCAAGGGAGGTGCTAAATAGTTGATGAAGAGCATAATTCATCACTGATTAGGGCCCTCTGGCTGCAGGCTTCAAGCTAACTCTTCCCCATGCACATGTCTCTGACCCACCAGAGCCCAGGGTGCAGCCACTCAGTCAGCTGGGCTTGAATCCAGTTGTAAACTCGGTGCCTCTCATCACCCCCTGTCTCCCTCCCCAGCCCACAGCCTTGGCCATGGCCACTCCCGCTGCAACATCCCTCTGAGCTTCTGCACACACTGGTCCTTCTTCTCAGGGATCCTTTCTTCTTCTTGAGCACCTGGCCCCCTCCTGCTCCCTGACTTGCCTCTTAACACTGTGCAACTCCAGGATTGTTTCTTCATCTCTTTGTACCTCAGTGTTCTCATCTGTAAAATGGGAAAGCTGTAATAGTCACCACTGAGTAGGGTCACTGGGAAGACAGGACATGTTAGGGATGTCAAGGGCATAGACTAATGTGCATCGCACATTAATACTTACTCTCTAGACATTAGGCATTGAATTTATTCATCCTTCCTAACTTAGCTCAAGCATCATCTCCTCTTGGAGCCTTCTTGGCCTCCCAGTCTCAGGTAAGGAAGCACTGAAACCTGTGCTATGTAATTACATGGTTACTCAGATTGCTGGTTTGTGGTCCTTGCCTAAGCTTCTTGAAGACAGAGATGACGTCATTCATCTCTGTATTCCCTGTGGCTGAAATTGGGTACGCAGTAGGTGCTGAATGAATGAATGAGTAACTAAGTGAGTGAATCTCAACACACATTTGATCTCAGGGTCTGAGATCCTTGATGACACATTGATGATGGGGAAATCAACTCAGAATATTTCATATCTGTTACTTGGGCTGAAGAACACAGCCATCTGACCCTGCCAGGGGTGAAGTAGTTTTTCTTGTCTGGCTAGCTTATGATTCAACTGCCCCAGAGGCTGCCCTCTGCCCTAGGGTGCTTGATCCCTTAGGAACAGTAGGCAGAGTCTATATTGGCCCCATGAATGTCCCGATACAGTCTGCCCGCCATCACTCAAAGCTGAGTTTTGGAAAGTGAGCCTCATGTTCCGTCTCCCCACCTTCCAGAGTAGGGTGTTTTGCCATTTTTCCTCCTTCCTCCCTCTACCTCACTGGTGACCTCTCCCATCTTCCATGCCTCTTGCTCCCTATACTGGGCCAAGGGGCAGCCCCAGAATCTAAAGTGCAGCCATGGGGCTCTCTTTGGATCTTTCTAGCATTGGTTCCCCCCAACCAATTCCCAGCTTTCCCCTGCCATGCCTTATATGCTGAGCACATGCTCCAGGCTCTGGGCAACTCTGCCAGCCAGGAAGTGCCTACCGCCCTTGATTAGCATAAGCAACGTGCTTTCCTTGGCTGGGTCTGGAGCTGTTGCAGCCTAATTAGCAAAGCCGCCAGATCAGCAGGGCCTCTCATTAACACTGATCCGATCTGTGTCTCAGCTGCTGAAGCCCCCACAGTCTGTCCCTCAGCAACCTTCCCCCAGGATCACCAGGACTCAGTGGTGGGGGAGGGAGTGACAGCCAAAAAGGGCCATCCCATGCCCTGTCATCTGCTGATGTGTAACCCCGGCAGGGGCTCATCATCCTGGAGGGCAGGGCTGGGGCTGGGTGGGGGCAGGGGGAGGCCCCTCTGGAAGTTCGATGCAGGTTTCCTGTCCCAAGTCTTTTTTGCCCTTCCATCATGCAATGAGTCTGTGCTAGGAGCTGTAAAAGATGCTGATATGGGTCATGATGCTCAGTATCAGTAAACTCCATCCCAGACTTCCCCGGTGGTCCAGTGGTTAAGAATCCGCCTGCCAATGCAGGGGACATGGGGTTCGATCCCTGGTCCAGGAAGTTTCCACATGCCATGGGGCAACTAAGCCTGGAAGCCACAACTACTGAGCCCATGTGCCCTGAAGCCTGTGCTCTGCAACAAGAGAAGCCACTGTAATAAGAAGCCCAAACACCAGAACTAGAGAGTGGCCCGGACTCACTGCAACTAGAGGAAGCCTGTGCACAGCAATGAAGACGCAGCACAGCCAACAATAAACAAATAAATTCAATTTTAAAATCAAAACCAATACAATATTGTAAAGTAAAAAAAAGTAAATGAATAAAAAAGAAAGCTCCATCTCTTCCTCCAAGCCCTTGCTCTGTGGCCCGGACCTCTGCCACAAACCCCCTCACTGGTCAGCCCTGGGAGTGTAGCTAGGTCAGCTGAGAGCACCCGAGGCCAGAGAATAAGAGCGAGTGAAGGGGAAAGTGAGCAGCAGCTGCTTAGGTTTAGATAATCAGAAGGGCTTCTCGGAGGAGGGGCCATTTTAGCTGAGATGTGAATGACAAGGAAAAGTTGGCCAGACAACTCTCTGGAGGAGAGGAGTTCCAGGACAAGGGACAGTGAGTGCAAATGAGAAAAAAGATGTGTCTTTTAAAAAAGGGAAGGCCAGTGTGCAAAGAGCTTGGTAGGGAGTTGGAGAGGGCTGGGTAATAAGAAGGAAGGACTAGTCTGGTGAAGAAAGGACTAGTCTAGTGAATGATTGAATGAATCAGAGTTGAAAGCAGTGAGGGACTTCGCTGGTGGTCCATTGGCTAAGACTCCATGCTCCCAATGCAGGGTTCCCAGGTTTGATTGCTGGTCAGGGCACTGGATCCCATACACCACAACTAAGAGTTTGCATACCACAACTAAGACCCGGTACAGCCAAATAATATATTTTTTTTTTAATTGAAAGCAGTGAGAAACCACTAGGAACTGGGGTAATGCGTAAAGCTTTCTAGAAGACACGAGGCTTCCTTCTGCTCCCCTGTCATAGAACAGATTCTGTGTAGTGAGAGCGAAGAGGGAGACCGCGGACAGTGGCAGGTGAGAAGCAGACGGTTAACAACAGTGTCGGTGGTGGAACTCCTAACTCTTTTATGACAAGTCCCAGTGCATGAGCCAGGCACCAAATAATGCCTGAACTTCTGGCTGTCGCAACAACTCTGCGGTGGGGTTCTGCAGAGTCAGCAGACTGAGGTGCAGAGAGGTTAAGGTGGTTGACCAAGGCGCATCCTTCATATGTGATAGAGCCAGGCATTGGGCCCATACATGCTCCTGATTATTCCTGAGTGAGCGTGCATCTTTGCATTTGCTTAGGGAGCCAGCAGACCTGCTGTGCTACATGACTGGCAGCCCAAGTTCCTGCCAAAAGCCATGTATTTGTCCCTGGGAAAAACTTGTTCCGTGGCACTGGGGAGCTTTGACCCACCAGATCTGCTGGTTGGAAGCTCAGAGCAGCTATCCAGATTGTTGAGTATCTTTCCACAGTAAACATTTGTCACTCATTTGGGCCACACTGCATGCACACTTCCTTGCTATGCTTGGAGAAGCTCCAGTTGCTTTAAGGCAGAGCCTGCTTCTCTCAACCAAGTTGAAAATATTTGTTTTCCCAGCATCCCTTGCAGCTAAGGAATGAATCTGTAACCTAGTCTCCAATCAGATGCAAACATCTGGAAGCCAAGGACCCAAAGAAGAGGCAAGTGGTACAAAATTTGGATTCAGTTTCCAAAGACTGTGGTAGCACACGTCAGCCCATTGTCAGTGATGGCAGTCAAGACAGAGCTTCTGTGCCCAGCAGCATGGACTGATCATAGGACTAGTTCAGTGGTTTGATTTGGGGGCATTAATTTTGTTTATAACAATTTTTAAAATATTTATTTATTGGGCTGCACCGGGTCTTAGTTGTGGCATGTGGGATCTTTAGTTGTGGCATGCAGGATCTAGTTCTCGGACAAGGGATCAAACTTGAGTCCCCTGCATTGGGAGCGCAGAGTCTTAGCCAGTGGACCACCAGGGAAGTCCTGGGGCATTAATCTTGGTTTCAGCCCTCCAAACCTGACTCTCCCATTCTCCAGGAGATGTATGAGTTGGCCAGACAAATATCGCTTTTCTGTTTAAATTAGCTAGAATTGGTTTCTGTTGCTTGCAACCAACGACTCTAATGAGTACACTCTCAATAGGCCTCATCAGGTCATTAGAGAAGGGAACTCTGGTTGGGGCAGAGGGCAGGCTTGGACTGTGTGAAGCAGATCCAGGGGATGGCCTCAAAACTCCCAGAGGAGGGGCAGGGAGCTGACGTTTCTGGGGCAAAGAGAAGGACTTTGGCAGACACTCCTGAGGATCTCAGACTGCTTAGCCACATGAGCCTCCATAGGATTTTCTTGTGATCTGGATTCCAGACATAGACTGGCAAGAACCTAACTTTTTTTTAAGTTACATAATGTGGGGATGGAGGTGGAGGGAAGAGAGGTTGGGTATTGGATTTTGGCTTTTCCATCCACTGCTGCTGCTGCTGCTAAGTCACTTCAGTCGTGTCCGACTCTGTGTGACCCCACAGACAGCAGCCCACCAGGCTTTCCCGTCCCTGGGATTCTCCAGGCAAGAACACTGGAGTGGGTTGCCATTTCCTTCTCCAATGCATGAAAGTGAAAAGTGAAAGGGAAGTCGCTCAGTCGTGTCCGACTCCTAGTGACCCCATGGACTGCAGCCTACCAGGCTCCTCCGTCCATGGGATTTTCTAGGCAAAAGTACTGGAGTGGGGTGCCATTGCCTTCTCCGCTGGCACTCATTTAACCTCTCTGAGCCTCCATTTCCTCATATGTGGACTAGGGCATAGCAGTTGAAATGCTGTCATCTGTAAATACTTAACACCCAACTCCAGCTGACATTAAAAAAAAAATGAAGATATTCATTAGAGTCATGACACTGCACTTGAAGATGTAGTTCAACTTGACCTTTGGCTCTGTCTCCTTTCTTGGTGATTCTCTTGGCTCTGCCCTCCTCTGGGCATCAGTTCCCTCCTCAGGCTGGAAGTGAGATGGCTGGTGAAGTTCTGACACTGTATCTGGTCAGGACAACCTCAGAGAAAGAAAAGGTGTTCTTGTAAGCCAGCCAGTCAGGAAGAGCTTTCCCAGCAGTTTATAACAAACACTCCACCCATCTCATTGGTTCAAAATCAGTCACATGACCATTCTCCAACCAATAGCTGTCACCAAGAGAATACCATATACTGATAGGCTTGGGCCTAAACTCCTGAACCTATCACTGGCCAGGGTAATGAGATTATCACCATTGGCTTAAAACATCAGTTCTCAGACTTTTGTCCAGCATCTTGATGGTACATCTTCAAAAATTAGAGAGGACTCCAACAAGCTTTTGTTTGTGTGGATTATATTTATTGATGTTTACCATTTTAGAAATTAAAACTCAAAAAGATTAAATATTTGTTTTTAAAATAATAATAAACAACCCATTATACTTGTTACTATAAATAACATATTTTATGAATAAGAATTATACTTTCCCAAAAAAAAGTTAGTGAAAAGAGTAGCGTTATTTTCTACTTTTGCAAATCTTTTTGAAATGTCACTCCACAGAAGACAGCAGGGTTCTCATACCTGCTTCTGCACTCAGGTTGTCTCAATGTGTTATTTTGGTTGTACTTGATGAAGAAAATTCAACCTCATGCAGATACGTGGTTGGGAAGGGGAGGCCTTCACAGACCTCCTAGAAGGATCCCAGGAACCCCAGCTGTCCTCAGAACACACCTTGACAACCACTTGTTTAAGCTAAGCAAGATTTGCAGAGATAGTAGTTACCCTATTTCATAGCATTGTTGAGAGAAAACTAAGGGAGATTATGTATGTCAATCGCTTAACAGGGTTCAGTAAATTGTGTCTGGGAGGGAGGAAGGACCTCAGGTAAAAGCCTCAGGTAACAATCCATTACCCAGAAGAACTGACTTCTCAGTTCCTCTCCCCAGGGTCCCTCCACCCACACACGTCCCATTATGCCATTCTTGCTACATCTCTGGAAGCAGAAATACAATGAAATCGCCACAGAAAGGAAAATGAGAGCATTGTTCAACAGAGGGGAAGATCAAACCAAGCTGTCCATCTCAAGCACCTGATCAGAATCAGTGGTTCCCTCATCAGAAAGAGAGGCAGAAGCTGGGGATCAGGGTGAGCCTCAGATTTGCTGACGGTCCCTCACAAGGGCAGAATGGAGGCCCTTTCTCAGGAGTGGCTGTGCAGATAGAGCAGGATACAGTCCAAGGTCCAGAGGCCAAAGCAAAGCATCGGAGTCCAGCACCCCGTCAGCAGGTTGGGGTTGGAAATGGGAATCTGAAAACTGGTTGGTGTCAGAAAGTCAGAGCAGGGCAAGAGAGAGCACAGGGGGCCTTGGTGATTCGGGGAGAAGAGCAAGAGAATTCAGACCAAAGTCAGAACTTCTGGCTTGCAGGAAGCAGCTGCAGCAGTTGTGTGCATGTGTTCACAGGGTACAGGGCTGAGAGGAGAAAGTGATGGTGTGATCGACTGGCCACACAGCACAGCTTTCAGAATGGCCCAGTTTTAAAAGACACTAAGCAACTTCACTTTCACTTTTCACTTTCATGCATTGGAGAAGGAAATGGCAACCCACTTCAGTGTTCTTGCCTGGAGAATCCCAGGGATGGGGGAGCCTGGTGGGCTGCCGTCTATGGGATCACACAGAGTCGGACACAACTGAAGCGACTTAGCAGCAGCAGCAGCAAGAGGGGAGGACCTTGTATCCCCAACGACATGTCCAAGAATTTCCCATGCTTCAGCATCTGACTGCGTCTCCCAGACTGCCTGTGGCTCCCAGGAGTGGCTCCCAAAGCTTGTAGCTGACCAAGCGTTTGAATTTGGGGCTCAGAACCTGCTCCCCCCACAGACAGCTGAAGGAGCTCTGCTCTGAAGCTCAGGGGACACTGGCTGTAGCCCCCAGTCTGCACTAGGTCACTGTGTCATTTAGAGCTTGTCACCTTCCCTCCTGGTAACTCAGGTCTCCCATCTGTGGGTGGATAAAAGCATCAGGGAGGACACCCAAGAATGTGTGCTGAATGAGGGGCTTGAGGGCCCAGCAACAAGCAGTGTGGAGTATTCCACTAAGTCAGGTTCATGGGGGGGACCAGGGAGGCAGTAAGCCAGCCAAGGGTCATGGCACCTGGGAACTTTGGGGTTCCACACCTGGCGACGTGTCCCATCTCAGCCCTTGTAACACGTTTCTAGAGCCCCTTACCCTGGTGAACCTACAGATGTTTGCCAGCTTCTGACCTGATAAAGATCAAGGTCTTCCAACTGGGTATTAGGGTAGTGAGGCCTGTGAACCTGGGTGTGTGTGTGTAAGCGAGCTCTGTTGGAGCACATGGGCTTTCTCTACTGCAGCACACAGGCTTCTCTTGTTGTGGTGCGTGGGCTTAGTTGCCCCGTGGCATGTGGAATATTAGTTCCCCAACCAGATATCAAACCTGTGTCCCCCGCACTGAAAGGTGGATTCTCAACCATTGGACCTCCAGGGAAGTCCCAAGGCCTGTGAACTTGGATCTGGACCGTGAGGAATGATCTGAAGAAAAAGAAGCCAATTTTGGTCGCAGGCTTAATCTCTTTCATCCAAATGTGGGATTGGAGAGTCAAATAGGAAAGGAGTGAATGATTCCTGTGTGATACATCAAGCCACAGTCAGATGTTTTAACTACATACGTGACTTCCTATCCACAGGGTAGGTATCGTGGTCCCAAGGAAACTGAAAGAGAAGTGCAGTATTTTAGCCAAGATCATGGAACCAGGATGTGGCCCTCCACTCTCCTATGCATTACCCACTTTCCCCTCGCCTCTGCCCTCCTCCATCTCCTCGCCTCATTCTCCTCCCTACTCTCCTCCCTCCCACCTCCTCCTCTCCCTCCAGGCCCCTGTAATGTCCCCAAGACACCTCAGCCCCCGCTGCTCCCTCGGGAGGTGGGAGCTGCCCCTTAAGAAGCGCTGTCCTCATTTCACTCTCCCTCTGTGACCTGGTATTTCCGCCCTGGGCATTCAGAGTGGCAGGTTCCCACCACCCTCTCCTTTCTGCCAACAAAAGCCAGCCCGCCTGTAATCCTACTTTCCTGCACGCCCCCTCCATCCTCCAAAGTAGTGTCTTTCTTCCCACATTCTTCCTCCCCTGCTCCAGCCCTGTGGCTGCTTTCAAAGCAGGCCACTGGGGCTTAGGCCAAGTTCACCAGGAAGGCCCGGTATGACCAGGGAGGCAGAGGCTGGTGACCTGCGTGCCCCTGGGGCTCACTCTTGTTTGCTCTCCCTGCTGGCTGCACATTTCAGTTTTGTGGCACGTTGCAGGTAGGGACGGTGCCAAGAGGAGGGGGCCGCCTCAGAGCTACCACCAGAGCCAGCATTCTGCCTCCAAATCAGAACAGCTTCTTAGGGAGCCATTGTCACCCCTGCCCCAAGCCTGGTTTTCAGCCCCCTGGGAGATATCTTGTACTTTTCATATGCATTTAGGGAGGGGCTAACAGCTCTGGCTCTGTAGTCAGTTCTGCCACTTTGCATGAATTGAGACCAACCAGTGACTCCATTTGACCATCTGCAAAATGGGCACAAGGGTAGTAACTACCCAATAGGGTCATCAGGAGGACTACATGTCTGTAAAGAGCTTAGGCGTGAGCTCTGACTCACAGGAAGAGCCTAGCAAGTGGGTTCAGCTGCTACCATGATGAGGTCTATCTGGTGTCTTCTGTTGTCTGGAAATGGGAAGATCCTAAAAGGAGAAGGATGCAGGCATGGTTAATTCAGAGAAGAAAGTCTTCTTACCCAGACCGCCATGATTCCAAGGTTGGATACAGTGCCCATTTGGGTATGTTGCACTAACTGTCCACGAATATGTTTATTCAACAAATAATTGAGCATCCACTCTGTAGGAGACACTGTCTCAAGGGCCAGGACACAGTGGTGACACAAGACAGGAATGGCCCCTGTCCTCAGGTTGCTTATTGTCTGGTGGAGAAAGACACGCCATGAGCGCTAACAAATGATCTCAGAGATGCAGAAGTGCCGTGACAAATAGAACACACAGTCATCACTTGGTGATGCCTGGGGGGAGAGGCTGCTCCAGGTAAGGGGGTGGGAGCAGGGCCCCTCTGGAGAGCTGGCATCTGACTGAGACTTGGATAGGGAGAGGGACCTGGGCACAGCTGTGACAGGGACAGAGCAGTCAGAAGGCACAGGCCCTGAGGTAGGAAGCAGCTTGGCTTAGTCACAAGACAACAGGAAGGCCAGTGGAGATTAGTGACTGGAGTCCAGAGTGGGAAAGGCTGGAGCTGAGGTTGGGGGTGGGGGGCAGGGATATAGCATGCCCCTCACATCATTGTCAGGGTTCAGAGTTTATCCAAACAGCCAGGAGAAGATAGTGAAGAGGTCTAGGCAGAGAGTCCCATGGTCTGACTCGCTTTATGTCTGGCTTTTGGGTGGAGAGTGGATAGAGTGGGAATGAGATGGAGGCAGGGAGGCCACCCGGAAGCTATGCGATGTCCCTGAAGAGAGATGACAGCAGCTTAGCCCAGGGCGGCAGCAGTTGGAGTGGTGTGGTGAGAAGCTATGGATTCAAAATACGTTTGAAGGGGGAGCCGACAGGACCCGCTAGTGGGTGGGTCCGTCCAGGTCACACCCCAGAACAGTCACAGTGGGAGAAGCTCCCCCACAGCCCAGGGGCCAAGGTCAAGTTTCAAAGGACTGTTAAATCTGTGTTCCCATAGCTCCCTCTCTTTGGCGTGGCAAAGGTTCACCCTTCTGTCTCGCAACAGACAGGGCGCACATACTCAAGGAAAGCAGAGTGACACACGGAGTTATGGGGATGGAAACCCACGGGTCCCCTCTCTTCAGAGTGCAGCAAGGATCTCCAGCGGTGGCAGGCGCTTTCTGCTAATAAAACTGATAAAGGCAATTTATGCAGGTGTATATAATATGCATGTGCAGAAGCGGCCGATCCTCTGGGCCCCATAGGGACACAGGGGCCAGCCAAGGGTGCAGCACCTGTAAAGCCTGTGCTAACAGTCAGGTGTGTGCCTATCTGAGGATGCTGGGGGCAAACAGGGACCGGGGGCATGCTTTGATGGACACAGTCTTTATAGGCTAGAAAATCCAAAGTGCTGAGAACTGCAATTTTTTTATCTTCCACATTATTTCCAAAGGAAGCCTAATGTGCAGCTGGAGTTAGAAAAATACAGGACCTTGTACCAGCTTTACGGCCATCCTGCAAAATGGCATTATGGAGCCCAGGTGAAGGCAGCAAAAGTCCTTGTTTGAAATTCCCACCCACAGGGAATGAAGGGCGCAGACAGGTGGACCCCCTGGAGCAGAACATGGCCTGGTTTTGTTATTGCTGTGGACACTTTGGGTTTAGAAAATTGAGGCAGTTGTCCTGGGAGACAAATAAATTAAAAATAACCCTTAGGATGCCAGGCTCAGAAGATGCAAGGAAAAAAAAAACTGCTGACAACATGTTCACGCTTGTTAAACACAGGATCCAAACTGTACTTTTTGAGGAAGGAGACTGTGAAGTGGCAGGTTTTGTCCAGTGGCCCTAAGGACCATTGAGCACCAGCTTCCAGTGTAGAGTCCCCTTTCGCCTCAGCCCTGCAGGTGGGCACCCTCGGGTCTTGGCAGTTAGGTGGGGCACCCCTTCTCCCTGCCTGCCATGCTCCTGCTTTGGCTTTGAGGGGCAGGCTTTGCTGCGGGCACTTAGGGGACCAGATGTCAGGATTCCTCTTCCCCAGTGCATTTGCCAGATGGGCAGCCAGAGGATGGAAACAGACTGAGACCTGCTTGTCTGTCTCTTGGTGACAAAGATAAGGGTGCTGGGGAGTGAAGTGTGAATCTACCTGCTGACCTGAAAGACAGGTGCACTGTGCCCCCCACCACCCCTGGGTGCGTACGTGTGCGTGCGTGTATTCTCAGTTGTGTCCCACTCTTTGGGACCCCAAGGGCAAAGATTACTGGAGTGGGTTGCCATTTTCTCCTCCAGGGGATCTTCCTGACCCAGAGATCAAACCCACATTTCCTGCGTCTCCTGCATTGGCAGGCAGATCCTTTACCACTGTGCTACCTGGGAAGCCCACCCCTGGGTATAGGCTTTGTAAAAAGTTGCTTTATTTGAAAATCAATTTTAAAACATTGCACCAGAAACAAAATGTAATTTACAAAATCACAACCCTATTAATCTCACATGAATAGGTAACATTTATTGAACGCTTACTCTGCAGCAGACGCTGTTCCAAGTGCTTTCTTTACATGTATTTATGCACTTAACCCAATGGGGAGGCAACATTATTGCTCCATTTTACAGATGAGGCAACTAAAGCCCTCAAAGCTTAAGCAATCTGCTTAATGTCATCTAGCTGGGGCAGGATTCCATCCACTTTTTGGCTGTGCTGGGTCTTTGTTGCTGTGCAGGCTTTTCTCTAGTGGAGAGCGGGGGCTACTCTATAGTTGTGGGGCACTGGCTTCTCATTGCAGTGGCTTCTCTTGTTACAGAGCATGGCTCTAGAGTGCATGGGCTTCAATAGTTGTGGCACATGAGCTCAACATTTGTGGCTCCCAGGCTTTACAGCACAGACTCAGTAGTTGTGGGGCATGGACTTAGCTGCTCCATGGCATGTGTGATCTTCCTTCAGATCAGAGATCGAACCCACATCTCCTACACTGGCAGGCCAATTCTTTACCACTGAGCCACCAGAGAAGCCAGGATTCTTAATCTCCCCATTTCCAGTGCCTGGCACCCTGTAAGCACCCAGAAACTGTTATCGCCAGTGGGAAGTTGGCTCGCTGATTGGTTGGTTAGCGGGGTGATGAGTTACTTGGCCTGATTAGGCTGAAGAATTGTTAGGGGCCCAGTTTTGAGTCCACAGACCCAGGTTCCAATCTTAGTGCAGCCACCGCCTAGCTGTGTGACCTTGTGGGAATCATTCCCCCCACAGGCCCCAGTTTTCCTCATTTATAAAATGGGCAGAGGAGTTGCCCTACCTTGTAGGGTTTGGGCTGTGGATTAGAGGCGATAACTGCGTATAAAAACCTGGTGCATGGCAGCTGCTCAATAATGGTCACTGAGAGCAGTCTCCAATCTTTCTGGTACCAGGGACCCATGTCATGGAAGACAGTTTTTTCCCACGGATTGAAGTGGCGGGGGTGGGGGGGGGGTGCAGTTTGGGCTGGTTCTCATCAGGAGTGCACAGCCTAGATCCCTCACGTGTGCAATTTACAGTCGGGTTTGTGCTCCTATGAAAATCCAGTGCTTCCACTGATCTGATAGGAGGCAGATCTCAGGCAGTAATGTGAGCGACATGGAGCAGCTGTAAATACAGATGAAGCTTTGCTTAGTCGCCCACCACTCGCCTCCTGCTGTGTGGTCCAGTTCCTAACAGGCCACAGGCCGGTACCAGTCCTTGGCCCAGAGTCGGGGACCCCTGACTGCCAGGCCGTGCCCCAGCTGTCAGTGCAGCTTTGCATCCCGGTACCAAGAAACTGACAGCTGCACATCAGCTTGCAGGATTCAAGCCAGCTGTGCTGGCCCCGGGTCGCGGCACAGGCAGGTCCATTCCCTACTGGGGAAGCCACTGCTCGCGTCTTTCCAGGCGCAAATGGAGTTGTTTTCCATCCATCCCTCATAAGTGCACCTTCCTGCAGGTGCTGCTGGCCCCAAAGCTGGCTGTTCCCCATGGGGCAGAAAGTGCACTTTGAGTAGGATAACTCCTACTGCTTGGTCTTGCTGCCACCTGCAAAACAGGACCTGGTCCCAAGGGCCTGCACTGGAGAAAGAAAGGGCCCCAGGCCCGCATCCAGAACATCCTCCAAGGGTCTGCTAACCAAACATTAATAATAAGGGTGAACCAAATAGTTCATGCAAATATTTAATAAGAAAATAACACAAGTGGACTTCCCTGGTGGTCCTGGGGTTAAGATTCTGAGCTTCCACTACAGGGGCACAGGTTCAATCCTTGGTTAGGGAAGTTCACATGCCATGTGCATTGTGGTCAAGAAGAAAAGATGCTTCAAAAAAAAAAAAAAAGGAAAATAACATATGTGAATTCAGCTTACTGTTAACTGCCCAGTGGAACTTCTCTGTGAATGGTGGACAGTTTGACAGTTAATGTGATTGCATTCAGAGTATACTGGGTTTTTTTTCACTTTCTCACACTCTGTTCCCTGAAGCTGGGTGACCTTCCTAATTGTCTTAAGCGGATGTTGAAATGCGTTTTTATTCCTTGATTTGCTTGGCAGAGTTGGGACTGGAGCAGGCCACCAGGAGCATGCCTGGTAGGAAGGCTCAGAAGTGAGCCCTGCAGGAAACAGTGACACAGACCAATGGGACGGAAATGAGAGCCAGAAACAAATCCATGTGCTCTACAGTGAGCCAGCGTTTGACAGGGGAGCCAGGAATACTCAGTAGGGAAAACACTCAATAAATAGTGTTGGGAAAATTGGATGTTCACATGCAAAGGAATGCGAGTGGACTCCACAGAAATTAACTCAAAATGGATTAAATAAGATGTAAACACAGAACTATAAAACCCCTAGAAGAAAACATAGGGATAAAGCTCCTTGACATTGATCTTAGCAATGTTTTTTGGAGGTATGACACCAAAAGCACAAGCAACAAAAGCAGACGTCAACAAGTGAGACTAAATCAAACGAAAAATCTTCTGTGCAGCAAAGGAAACAACAAAAGGAAAAGGCAGCCTCTAGAATGGGATTAAATATTTCTGAACCACATACCTGACAAGGGGTTAATTATCCAAAATATAAAAGGAACTCATACCACTCAATAGCAAAAAGACAAATATCCAATTTTAAAATGCGCCAAATCCCTAAGCAGACATTTTTACATACAATAGATACATGAAAATGTGCTCAACATCAATAGTCATCTGGGAAGTGCAAGTCAAAATTACAGTGGGGTATCACCGCACACCTGTCATTATATTCTGCTATTTTAAAAAATACAAGAAATAACAAATGCTAGCAAGGATGTGGAGAAAAGGGAACTCTCATGCTCTGGAAGGAATATGAATAGGTACGGCGACTATGGAAAACAGTACAGAGGTTCCTCAAGACATTAAAAATAGAGCTACCATATGATCCAGCAATTCCACTTCTGGGTATTTATCCAAAAGAAATAATAACACTAACTCGAAAATATAAATGCACCCTCATGTTCATTGCAGCAATATTTACAATAACCAAGACATGGAGCCAACCTAAATGTCCATCAACAGATGAATAAAGAAGTCATGGAAAATTCCCTGGCAGTCAAATGGTTAGGACTCCATGCTTTCTTCCCAGATGGTGCTAGTGGTAAAGAGACATACCGGTGCAGGAGACGGAAGAGACGTAGGTTTGATCCCTGAGTCGGGAAGATCCCCTAGAGAAGGAAATGGCAACTCGCTCCAGTATTCTTGCCTGGAGAATCCCATGGACAGAGGAGCCTGGCAGGCTACAGTCCACAGGGTTGCACAGGGTCGGAGGACGTGATTGAAGCGACTTAGCATGCACCTGTGGTTAGGACTCCATGCTCTCACTGCTGAGGAACAGGATCAGTCCCTGGTCAGGGAACTAAGATCCCACAAGCCACATAGTATGGCTAAAAATAAAGTTGTGAGATATATATGTAAATATCCGTGTATATATACATATGTATATATATGTGTGTGTAGACAAATGTATATATGTATATATATGAATATTATTCAGTCATTAAAAACAGAAGGAAATCTTACCATTTCCAACAACACAGATGAACCTGGAGGACATTATGCTAAGTGAAATAAGCCAGACAGAGAAAGACAAATACCTAAATACCATATGGTCTCACTTACATATGGAATCTTGAAACAAAAGTCAAATTTATAATAACAAAGAGAATGGCGGTTACCAGGGGTTAGTGGGCAGTGGGGTCGGGAGGGTGGAGGGAATGAGGAGATGTTTAACACAGGAGACAAACTTCCAGTTATAAAAGGAGGAAGCTCTGGGGATCTAATGCACAGCATGGTGACTATAGCTAGCAGTATTCTATTATATACTTGAAAGTTGCTAGGAGAATAGAACTTCAGTATCGTCACCATAACAACAACACAGTGATAATTGTGTGAGGTGAAGGATGTGTTAACTAACCTTGTCATGGTAAATATTTTGCAATATATACATGTATCAAATGATCACATTATACACCTTAAACTTACACAATGTTGCATGTCAGTTATGTCTTAATAAAACAGAGGGTGGTGGGCAAATAAGAAAGAAAGAAGCAAGCCACTGCATGGCTGGTGACCTGGGAGAAGTAGCCCAATGCTGAACAGGAGTCCAGAGCTTATTGAATAATCCAGACATTTTGCTTTCTGCCCCACAAAATGAAAATGTTATCAGGGGCATGTTAATATTTTTTCAGCATCACAAAATGTAAAAGGTGAAAGCACAGATGATTAGTTGAAACACGAAAGAAATCTTTAAAAATCATGGTGCTCACCGACTGTCTCCCTCCCCTAGTGATCCCATCACTTTCTCGAGGACAAGCTGGTGACCCTCCGTGCTCATCCCTGAGGGGAGGCGACAGTGAAATAATCCCAGACTGCCCTCATCATGGAACCACTCGATATGCCTCCTTCTTTTGAAGACCTGGAAGGGGAGGTGTCTCTGAAACAGAGAACATGTGGGTCAAATTGAAGTATTCAATCTGGTCCTCCCTCCACCCTCTCCCTTCCCTACCCTCCCACTCCTGTGCTGGCATTTAAAATGAAGCCCCGGACTTTGCTGGTGGTCCAGTGGTTAAGAATCCACCTGCCAACGCAGGGAACATCAGTTCAATCCCTGGACCGGGAAGGTTCCACATGCCATGGGGCCACTAAACCCACATGCTGCAACTACTGAGCCCACACTCTAGAGCCCATGCTCTGCAGCAAGAGAAGCCATCGCAATGAGAAGCCTGTGCACCCCACAACTAGAGACTAGCCACCCGCTCGCTGCAACTAGAGAAAGCCTGAGCACAGCAAGGAAGACCCAGAACAGCCAAAAATAAATAGAAAGAACGAAAGAAATAGGATGCACATGCTCGGTAAAGGCTGAGACAGCTCTGAGATGCTGCCCCAGGAGGCCAATTGAGTTTGAAAAAATGCTCTGGGTACAAAGACAAGGCATGCCCAGGCATGTCCTAAACTGCTTCCGGAAAGAAGTGTCCTCTGAGCTCAGTTGGAGGGACAGACAAAAGGGGTTTAATGGAAGAGAGAACACAGCAGGCAGGGGACATGGAGTGAGCAAAGTCCTGGCGATGTTAAAGAGCCGGGGTGGGGGCGGGGAAGCAGGGGTGCTGCAAATGGAGCTGCATTTCCAGAAATCTGGCTAGCTGAGTATCCACCTGAGTGGAGGGGCACCCTGCGTCTACCCCCATCTTCCCCTAGAGCGGGTATGCCCCCTCCTGAACGTCCCCGGGGCCTGTTTTCATGGATGCTGTGAACTGGGCTTTGTTCTCTCGGCCTGGGCTAGGACTCTATTCGATGTGTCACAGCTTCTGCACTAACTCTGTGCCAGGATCTGCCTGCTTTATTTCATTTACTCTTGAGGACAACTCACCTAGAATGTTCTAGAGAGACACAACAGCAAAACAGTTAAGAGTATGTGCTATGCTAGGGGGAAGGATTCAGAGAAGCAAGAGTTAGGAAGTTTGAGATTGACACATAAACACTGCTACATTTAACATGGATACCCAAGAAGGACCTATTCTATAGCACAGGAAACTCTGCCCAATGTTACATGGCATCCTGGATGGGAGGCGAGTTTGGGGGAGAATGGATACATGTGTATATATGGCTGAGTCCCTTTGCTATTCACCTGAAGCTATCATAACATTGTCTGTTAATCAGCTCTAAGTGAGTGCTTAGTCACTCAGTCGTGTCTGACTCTTTGCAACCCCATGGACTACAGCCTGCCAGGCTCCTCTGTCCGTGGGATTCTCCAGGCAAGAATACTATAGTGGGTAGCCATTCCTCTTTCCAGGAGATCTTCCCAACCCAGGGATCAAACCCAGGTCTCCCGCATTGCAGACGAATTCTTTACCATCTGAGTCACCAGGGAAGCTCTAATCACCAATACCCCAATACAAAATGAAAAGTTTAATTTAAAAAAAGAAGACCATGTGCTGGAACCAGACTGCCTGAGTTCAAATCTCACATTCTTTCCTTATTAGTAGTATCCTTGGGAAAGTTAAAGTTAATTTACCACCCATATCTCAAAGTTTCCTCACTATAGAATTGGGAATAATCGTAGTATATACTTTGTAGGACTTCTATGAGGATTAAATTCATCACATATAATTCAGTACCTGGTACTGAAGTTCTGTGTGGTAAGTTCTATGTGAGATAACTGTTAGTACTCTTATTATTCCATTGAACAGGTAAAGAAACTGAGGCTCTGAGAATTTAAGCGATTCCTCCAAGGTCACAAAGTTAATATTCCTCTAGGTTTGCAAGGATTCCCCAAGAGAACCCCAAAGGTTCTCTCCCAGGCTTGACTTAGAGCCCTTACAAGCTGGACTTAGCCTTTACACCCTGCCCACAGTCTCCTCCTCCAACATCAAGCCCTTGCTTCCCACCCAGTACCCTTCGCACCTGACAGAGGCCACCTCGTCTCGGATGTGTGCCTCTGTGTCTGTTACTGCCGCCATACCTTTGTTTAGGCTGTGTCCTCTGCCCAAAATGCTCCCCTCCCCATCTCTGCCCAGCCTGATCTCTGCCCTCAAGACCCTGTGGATATATCTGGTGGGGGGAGCCCCTCCTCTGCACTTCTGGGTGCCTCCTCTTCAGCTGTCCACCTCCCACCCCCATGCACTCAGAGAGCCAAGGCCACATTTTACGCATCCTGGCTTTCTCCCGCCTTGCCTAACACGATGCTCAGAGTGCCGTCATTTCCAGCATGGGTGACCCTCCCTCTTAGGATCTGGTTCCTGGCCCAGGGCTATTTGGATTCAGCTCAGTTTCTCAACCTCAGCACTACTGATGTTTGGGGCCCAATAATTCTTTGTTGTGGGGACTGTCCTGTGCATCGTAGGATGTTTTGCAGCATCCCCAGCCTCTACCCATTAGATGCTGGTAGTAACTCCCCTCTCTCATTGTGACAAACAGAAATGTCTCCGGGCATGGCCCAATGTCCCCTGTGGGGCAAAGCTGCCCCACATTGAGAACCAATGATAACCAGAATTTCCCCGGGGGTGGCCAGGATGAGCAAGGGGCGACTTTAGCATGGGAGGGTGCAGAGGGGGAGCCTGAATCCCCCAAACCTACATGCAGGGAGGTCACAGAGACCAGGAAGGGTGGTTGAGATGATGAATGAGCAGGAGCGTACCCACCTCCTGCCCGTCACAGCCGGGTGGAAATGTGGTCCAGCTTTTACCATATCTTGAAACTCTTCAAAATAAGCCAGAAGTCCTATCTTTTACATGAAATTCCCTGATTCTTATTTACAAAACAGAAACAGACTCACAGACTTAGAGAATGAATGTACAGTTGGTTACCAGTGGGGAAGAGTTGGAGGGGAGGAATAGACTGGGAGTTTGGGACTGACATGTACACATTGCTATATTTAAAATAGGTAACCAAGGCTTCCCTGGTGGCGCAGTGGTAAAGAATCCACCTGCCAATACAGGAGACATGAGTTCTATCCCTGATCCTGGAAGATCCCACATGCCAAGGAGCAACTAAGCCCGTGCACCACAACTACTGAGCCTGCGCTTTAGAGCCCGTGTCCGGCAACTACTGAAACCAGCGCTCTGTAGAGCCCACGCGCTGCAACAAGAGAAGCCACTGCAGGAGAAGCCCCCACACTGCAACTGGAGTAGCCCCCATTCACTGCAACTGAAACCTGTACAGCAACGAAGACCCAGCACAGCCAAAAATAAATAACTAATAAGAGCTATGAGTCCGACACGACTGAGCGACTTCACTTTCACTTTTCACTTCCATGCATTGGAGGAGGAAATGGCAACCCACTCCAGTGTTCTTGCCTGGAGAATCCCAGGGACGGCGGGGCCTGGTGGGCTGCCATCTATGGGGTCGCACAGAGTCGGACTCGACTGAAGCAACTTAGCAGCAGCAGCAGCAAAAGCCTACTCTAAGGGGGAAAAAAAAAAGAATTAAAAAAAAAATTCCCTGTTTCTTGAATGTTGGCAACTAATATGAATTCTTTTTAAAACATGTGGGAAAACCAGAATATGTCTGTGAGTTTTGCTATGGACTGTATGTGACCTTTGTATGTGACCTTTCCTATGGACTGAACTTCCATCCTAGAAGCTTCAGGCAGCTCATACCTCTGAGGCCAGAGGATCCCCATTCTCTCTGCAGTGGTTTATGTCTCAGGCACTATGCACAAACCCCACACTAGGACTCTGAACCACACAGATAGTCTCTGTGCCTACACGGGCTCCTCCAGCCCAATTCCAAAGAAGTGGAAAGTTCTAAATTCCCAAGTGACAGAGAATATGGCAAGTACCCCTGGAAGGGGATCAAGAAGCCTGAGCTCTCATCCAACCCTGGCATTGATTTGCTGCGTGACCTTGAGGAATCATTCGCCCTCTCTGAGCTTCAGTTTCCTCCTCTGTCACATGTTTGTAGGATGAAGAAAGAGAAGGGAGGATGAATGCTCTCTGTTCCTGGAACTTAAATGAGTATTTCCTCTTGGCAGCACAGAGTCCCAGCTGGCCCCCAGTGCCCAACGGGCATTCTTGTCCTCAGACTGACCTGGGCAGGGACAAGCTGGTTCCACCTCTCAGCTCAGGAATCCTGCATGTCAGAGCGGGGAGTCTGGGTCACCCTGATGGACTCTTTTCTCTGTGCAATTGGGTTATGGATGCTGGAGGTTGTTCCAAGAGTGGAATCCACCATTCTATCACTAGGAAGAGTCAGACTGTTGGCCCTGCTAGTGCCGATGGCAAAGTTCTGGGTTAGTGAGACCCAGCAGAGCCATAAATTAATAAATAAGTTAATAAATTTTAAAATAAATAAAATAGATAACCAACAAGAGACTGCTGTTTAAAAAAAAAAAAAAGAATTTTTAAAAAAGAAAAAAATTCAATCCTGCCCACAGGTTCAATGCCTTAAGATGGCTCAGGTGGGCAAGCCTTCACGTGGCCCATCTGCAACCCTCGGGCAGTTTCCCAGGGGGCTCTGCAACTGAGAGGAGCCTCCCTTAAGCTGATAGGAGTGGAGGGGTTCTGGGAGATCTTTTTATCCAACCTCCTAATTGTATAGATGGGGGAACTGAGGCCCAAGGTCACCTAGACAACAGAACGAACACCGACATCTCCTGACTCCCTGTCCAGTGCTCCTTCTGATCTAGCATCGGGCTATTCCGGAAGTGGGCGCTGGTGAGAAATGCAGAGTGACAGATAGACACACAGACCCAGACAAGCACTGGCTTTGCCTGTCACCAACTGTGGTTTAAGACCAGTGGTTGTGGACTCCATGCCTAAGACACCTAGGCGGCAGACACACTGTTACCATGTGGGCTGGAATGGGGGTTCTATCACCTGGCCTCCTGATTTTTCCAAAATAAAGCTAAATAGCTGATTTTTTTGGTATAAATTATCCTCAGTTTTAAATGTTGGCCACTGGTGTTTTAAATGCCTTCTATTGGAGTGCTAGGAAAAGAAAACACATTTACAGGCCACAGAGGGCTCCAGGGCTACCAGTTGGCAACCTCTGCTCGCTTCTCTTATCCTCAGTTTACCCTACTTTAAAATGGGTATCATAACAGGATCCCTCTCTCAGGAGGGCAGTTGAGGGATTAAATGAAATGAAACCACTAGAGGGCCTATCTTACCCCTGGGCCCACAGTGAAAGGCAGCTAGTATTTGTTAAGACACTTTTCACAGGAGAAATGGGAAGAGGCTTGTTAAGTTCAGCATAAGGCAACTGGGAGGTCCTGAGCCAGAACTTGGGATCTTTCCATCAGTTTGCAAACTTGAGCGCTCGTTGCATGCCTCGTGTCATGGGCATGTGTCAATTTAAAACCCTATGGGGTAGGAGGTGGGAGGGGGCTTCAGGATGGGGAACACGTGTACACCCGTGGCAGATTCATGCTGATGTATGGCAAAACCAATACAGTATTGTAAAGTAATTAGCCTCCAATTAAAATAAATAAATTTATATATATAAAAAAAAAACCTGTCCCCGCCCTGAATTTACAGAGGAGGCAGGGTTGATCTTCATCCCAGGAATCTCAAAACGTCCCTCCAGTGGGCCTCTCATCCAAGAGAAACATCCTACTTTCAAAGGTCGGGTCTTTAAAAACAAAAAGAACGCAGCTCTTTTTACACTAGAAACACATTTCTGCTTGTTTATTTCAATGAGAAACTTTACGGGGAAAATGACTGTCCTTCCTACATATCTGTTCAACAAATCTGCCTCCCCAAAACAAGTTCCAAAGATATTAAAAGGACAATTCTGGGAAAAGAAGAATTTAGAATAAGTTCTAATTAGTCCCTGTGGGATTAGGGGCCATGGACAATTTCTACCCTGAGAACCCAGAGACCAGGGCCTAAGGTTACATCCTGATGTCCAGGGTGCAAAACGTTCTTCCTCCTGGGCTTGCCCACACAGGGGCCGCTGGGGGCAGCGTCAGGCCCATTCCTGGCTTTGCTGGAGGCCTTGCAGCCACAGAACCCTTTATCTGCTGTGCGGTGCTGACTTAGGCTGTGCGAGCTCTGCCTACAGGGTGGGAGAAGCCTGGAGTCTGCTCTGGCTGAGCAGGCAGGTAAAACCCATAATTACAGGAAAGCAGCCTGGGGCATGTGCAGACAGGCCTCCTGGAGCCCAGGCGGGTGGCCTCCCAACTAGGGAGAGCCCCAGGGTTCACACTCTGCGTGCAAAAAGCCATCGGGGTGGGGGAGGGGTAGTTATGTAACTGCGATGTGTGTGTGTGTGTGTGTGTGTGTCCGTGTGTCTGTGTCTGTGTTAGTCGCTCAGCCGTGTATGATTCCCTTCTCTGTCCATGGAATTCTCCAGGCAAGATCACCCAAGTGGGTCGTACAGCCACTGAAAAACTGGTGCTACACTCCATGGCCTCATTCCTCCCCACCCACTCAGGACATGAAGAGCTAGCACTCCTTGCTCCAGGCAATGGCGGTGGCCCTCACCTTTATCAGCGTCAGGGTTACCTGGAGAGGGCTGTTGAAAGACTTGTCAGGCCTCACCCCAGGAATTTCTGACTCAGGAGGTGGGGGTGGGGAAGAGGAATTACATTTCTCAAAAATGCACAGGAAGGGTGCTGATACAGCTAGTTCAGGGGCGCCACTTTGAGACCACTGCTGTAGGGCTTTCTGAGGTCAGTCTACTTGGGCCCCTGATTTGCTGTGTGTCTCTAGGCAAATATCTGAGCCTCTCTGGACTTCTTTTTCCCCCTCAGAGGGAGAAGCCAGCTTTTTCTTTGAACAGATAAACCCCACCTCGATGTTGAGATGCCTAATTACTGTTTGCCGGTAGCTCAGAGATGGTTGGATGGCATCACCGACTCAATGGACATGAATTTGAGCAAGCTCGGGGAGATGGTGAAGGACAGGGAAGCCTGGTGTGCTGTAGTCCATAGGGTTGCAAAGAGTTAGACATGACTGAGCGACTGAACAACAGAGACCTTCACGGGAAAGATCCAGGCCTTTGCACAAGGGTCTTTCTCCATGGTTCCAACTTGCTGTGGCCACTGAGACAGCAGTTGCTTTAGGAGAGATTGGCACCGTAAACCTTAAAGAGACAGGCCAGGCCAGGATCTCTCGCCCTCAGTGCTCCTGCATGCACGAATCTTGAAGCTGTTTGCTAGCCTGGGCTTTGGGACAATTTTGTTTCCCTGGGGAAGGACTCGTCACTGCCCCAGTGATAAGGCCTTTGCAGCACAGACAGTCATAATCAAAGTCATATCTGCCAGCAATTCTCCTGTCTCATCTGAATATCCAGGTTGACTACACTCAGGGACCTTCCCCATAGTATCTAAGACAGGAGTGGACTCATGGCACATGTGGGTGGACCCAGTGAAATAAACAAGGAAATAAGCAAATGGTTCTCTAACTGAACCGGCCCTGCAGCCCGGCTGTCTGTTTGGCCTTCTGCAGTTACGTGGGCTTTCCTACCCCTGGTCTCTTTTGTTCTTCACAGGACAGTTGTGGAGAGACAGGCAAGTGTTCTTATCCCCATTTCACTGGTGGGGAAACTGAGGCCCCAGGAAGGTGGTCTGACTTGCCCAACTCTGAAAGAGCAGTGTAGAACTCCATGCCGCAGACCCTTGCAAGCCTCTCCCAAGTCTAATTGGTGTTCTTTTCCATGTTCTAAGAGCCATTCTGCAGATAATTGCTGTGGAGATGAAGCTGGGAGAGGGGTCATCTAGGAATCCAGGTCCTTCCTGTTTCCAGGAAGGGAGAACACTTTCTTCTTTGCAGAAATTGCCAGTCTTTCTGGGAGTCTGCCTTAGGCCTGGGGCTTCCCAGGTGGCACTAGTGGAAAAGAACCTGCCTTCCAGTTCAGGAGATGGAGGAGACAAGGACTCGATCCCTGGGTCAGGAAGGTCCCCTGGAGAAGGAAGTGGCCACCCACCACGTGGTGTCACATGCTGGTAGACCCCGGGTGCCCGTGGCACGCTAACCTGCACGGTGCTTTACAGCCAGAGCCCAGGACGGTGCCCGGCACGTGGGTGGTACACAGTCAGTGTTGAGTCAATGAATGAATAAACGAAGACAGACATGGTTGAAATACTGAGTCTAAACTTACCAGCTGTATGATCTTAGACAAAGCCTTCCACCTATCTAAGCCTCGGTTTCTTCAACCATAAGTTCAGAAAAATGATAATTTTTATAATAATACAAAATAGTGGCATAATAATTAAGAAAACTGGCTCTGGAGGCAGAATTGCCTGCTTGTAACTCCTGGCTTCATCCTATTGTACTGTGTGACCTCAGGCAAGCTACGGAAACTCTCTGTTCCTTGGCTTCCTCACTGATAAAATGAGGATTGTGAGAGTACTTACACAGTGTTGTGAGAATTAAAATGAACTAATATGTATAAAGTGCTCCATGTAATATTATGCGTGCCTGGGTGCTCAGTCACTTCAGTCATGTCCAACTCTTTGCAACCCTGTGAACTGTAGCCCACCAGGCTCCTCTGTCCATGGAATTCTCCATATTGAAATGGGTTGCTATTTCCTTCTTCAGAGGATCTTCCCAACCCAGGGATTGAACACTTCTCCTGCATTGCAGATGGATACTTTACCCACTGCCACCTGAGAAGCCCATCCAAATACTATAAATAACCCTTAACAATGATGATTCTATCAGTGCGTGGATAAATTAAATTATAACATTGAAGTAATGAGAATGACTCAATGGACATGAGTTTGAGCAAACTCAGGGAGGTAGTAAAGGACAGGGAAGCCTGGTATGCTGCAGTCCATGGGGTCACAGAGTCAGACATGACTTAGCAACTGAATAATAATGAGTACATAGCAGAGTGCCTGGTACAGAGGTGGAAGGGCTCAGTAAACATTATTCTTTATTTTAAAATTAATTAATTAATTTGGTTGCATCAGGTCTTAGAGGCAGCACTTGAGATATCTTGGTCACATCATGTGGGATTTTTGTTGCAGCACGGGGACTCCCTGATTGCGGCATGTGGACTCAGTCGCTCTGGTGTATGTGGGATCTTAGTTCCTTGACCAGGGATCAATCATGCAGTCCCCTGCATTGCAAGGCAGATTGTTAACCACTGGACTACCGGGGAAGTCCCAGTAAACATTATTCATATCTTGGGCACTCACTGGCCCACAGCCTCTGTGTCTCTTGACTCACACATAGGACATGGAGACATGGGGCCTGAAAATTGTGGTGGTGAACCTAGTGGTCCTGTTCCCAGGAACCAACAGCCCCAGTTGAGGACCCCAGTTGAGGAAGAGGAAATACTGCCAGTGGCCACTGGGGGCAGCAGAGGCCCCATCCCCAGATGCCTGCTGAGGGTTCCCTGAAGTTGTCCTGACTTCAGGAGTTAATCATGGAAGGGTTGACCATTCCACTATGCCCACGATTCTCCATAACCCTGCGGTGCAAGGTATTCTACCAGAGAACACCCTTCATTTCTGAGGGTTAGAATCCCAACCCCGCGTTTACCAGCCATATCACCTGGGATAAGTCCCTTTGTCCTCCCTAAACTTCAGTTTTCTCATCTGGGACATGGGGATAGGGTGCAGGGTTGAATGAGCTAGAAAGGACAGTCCCTGGGGTGAAGTAAGGGCTCAGTCAATGACATTGTTACCAAGGTAGCTTGATGGTTATTAGCCCAGACTCTGCAGCCAGACTACATTAAGCTTGAGTCCTGCCTACATCACTTAATGGCTGTGTGCCTTTGGGTAAATGACTCAACTTCTGTGTCTGTTTGTAAAATTTGTAAAATGAGGATGATAATAATAGTACATACAATTCTCAGAATTGTTGGGAAGGTTATATAGTAAGCATTATGTAAATGTTTGCCAATATTATTATTAGAAGTCATAGTATTTTAATGTTATTGTTATTTATTCTGAATGCTGTTATGTTCAGTTGCTAAGTCATGTCCAACTCTTTGGGACCCCATAGACTGTAGCCCACCAGGCTCCTCTCTCCGTGGGATTTTCCAGGCAAGAATACTGGAGTGGGTTGCCATTTCCTTCTCCAGGGAATCTTCCAGACTCAGGGATCAAATCCATGTCGCTTGTGTCTTCTGAATTGACAGGCAGATTCTTTACCACTTGAGCCACCCGGGAAGCCCAATGATCCTGAATAAGCTGCAACATTTCAACTTTCTGTAGAAACCTCTCTGTTTGATAAGAACTTGCTCAAAAGAGCCTTAGAGAAAATGGGAGAGATGTGGCTTCTGGATGAGGAAGGAATTTTTCCTTTTGGTGCAATTCAGAATCTAATTTGGGATACAAGATGGTCTGACAGGCAGGGCACGGAGGCCAGCTGTACTTGGTGAAAACACTTCAACGTCTGGATCTGGGATAAGCATCTGCCTCCAGGGCAGGTCCTTTGGAAACCTCCAGAGAGGATCAAGATCCTCGACAGGTCGTTTGGGGCCCAGGAAAGATCAGCAAAGGTATCGGTGAGCCCATGACAGGAACACAAAAGTCTCCAGCCAAGAAGGCCTCCCCAGGACAGATGGCAGGATGGACAAGGGGTAAAATCCTCCAGCCTCCAAGGGCTGAGTTCTAAGAAGGTTTGAGGGAAAAATACCAGTCTAATCCTTCCCACTGCACCTGTGCCCCGGAGTCCTACGGGGATGGCCAAGTGAAGAAGATATCGGTACCATCCCCATGCCTTGGCCACAGAGGCATCCTGGGGCCTGCTGGAAGGACTTCTGAGAAATAGATCACAAGCTGCAGATCTCCATGGAGATAGCAGAGTGCTTATCTGGCTCAAAAGCAAAAGACACGTCGCTCTGGCCTCCTCCAGCCATGTCTTCAAGCTCACTTTTTTGAGGGTTTACTTTGTATGAAGCACCATTCAGGGCTTCCCCAGTGGCTCAGTGGTAAAGAATCTACCTGCCAATGAAGGAGATGTGGGTTCGATCCCCGGGTCAGAAAGATCCCCTGGAGAAGGAAATGACAACCTGCTCCAGTATTCTTGCCTGGAGAATCCCATGGACAGAGGAGCCTGGCGGGCTACAGTTCGTGGGGTCACAAGAGTTGGACGCAACTTAGCGATGACAACAACAAGCACCATTCAGAGCTCTGCATGTCCAAAAACCTCCTACCACAACCCTGCAAAGTAATGACCACAATCACCTCCATCTTGACAGATGAGGAGCCCAAGGCTTCTGGGCTGAAATCATGTGTTCTAGATTATACACTCGTGTGTGTCAGAGCTGGGATTTGAGTCCTGGTCTCTCTGCCTCCATAGAATGTGTCCCCAGCCTCCAGGGGTGTGCAGCATCCCGGATGGCCTTCACTGATCCTTGCCTCCTGGTGGTCACACTGTCTTGTCACCCCTCCCATCCACCTAGTGATTCCCTTTTAATGAACAGAACAGGGGAAAGGTGATGGATGCCATGTTCAAGATTAAGTTACAGTGTCAGACAAAGAAGGAGAAATACCTTATGACATCCCTTATATGCAGAATCTAAAACCATGAGACAAATGAACTTATCTACAAAACAGAAACCAACTCACAAGCTTAGAGAATGAACTTATGGTTGCCAGGGAGGAAGGACGGAGGAAGAGACAATTAGGAAGTTTGTGATCAGCTTGTACACACTGCTATATTTAAAATGGCTAACCAACAAGGACCTGCTGTATCGCATAGGGAGAACTCTGCTCAGTGCTATGTGGCAGCTGGATGGGAGGGGAGTTTGGGTGAGGATGGACACGTGGATATATATGGCTGAGTCCCTTTGCTGTCCATCTCAAACTATCACAACATTGTTAATTGGCTAGACCTCAATACAAAATAAAAAGTATTTTTTTAAAAATTAGGTTACAGAGACAGCAGTCTCCATCTTGTGCACGCCCTCTCTTGCTCTTTCCTGGAGCCCAAGGTGGAAGCAAGCTGCAATTTTTGGAGAAGATCTACAGCTCTATGGCCAAGAATGGAGCCACTGAGCTCAGTGGTGGCTTTACCACTGAGCCACCAGGGAAGCCCTGAACGGTGCTTCATACAAAGTAAACCCTCAAAAAAGTGAGCTTGAAGACATGGCTGGAGGAGGCCAGAGCGACATGTTGTGGCCTCAGGGCCCACAGCCAAGGAGGTGTGGAGGGTCTCAGTCCAACACAAGAAACTGAGTCTTGCTAGGGAGTAGTTGCTCCCCAAGGAGAGCCCTAAGTTGAATGGAGCCCTGGCTGACACCTTGCCGGCAGTCAACACAGAAGCCCTAAACCTGAGGCACCCAGCCAGGCCACCCTGGTCTCCTGACCCACAGAAACTGACAGATAACAAATGCTTGTTGTCTCAAGCCTCTGCAATTTGGGGTGATTTGTCACGCAGAAATAGATAACGAATACACTTGCTATCACTACTAGCGACACACACAAAACACACATACCCCCACAGCCACCGTGAGAAGGATTAAAACAGACCCACTCACCCGTATTGGGCAGAGCTGGGAACGCCCTCCTCTGCTAACCCAGCCCTTCGTTTCGCTTTTGCCCGTGAGGGTGCTTAGATGCAGAGACAGAAGGACCCTTTTCCACAGTTGCACACAAGCTAGGGGATTGCTACCAAGGTCTCCAGACTCCGGGAATTCACGAGGGTGTCACAGACAAAACGGTACAGTCTTGAGAATCCACTGTTGCTACCTTCTCTTAGTGCCAGGTGTTTGAAGACAGTAATTTTGGCTGGAAGATATCAGTTAAACCTCTTCTATAAATACTAAAAACATAGTCAAGGAAAAAAGCCCTCAAAAATTCCAGTGGATTCAAATATTCAACTTCAAGCAGATATTGAATATAGTGGGGTTTTAAATATAAGATTTCTGGGTTCTGTTCCTTAAGTCAAATATATCTTGTCACATCACTTGCTCCTGTGATCTAAAGGAAGTTTCCTTGGGAATGAAGAGGCGCTGTGAATGGGAATTGCACTGACCCCTGATGTCCCTGATCCCCAGCCTCCTTTTTGTTTTCTTTGGTGGTGCCCTGTTGGCCTGAGGTCAGGGTCATGGGGACACTGTCTGGCCTCAAAGCTTTTAAACTAGAGCAGCCTCCCAACCCTTGGGCTGGGTTGCCAATCCCCACCCCCACCCCCCTACTTTGAATTCTCACTATGCCTTTGCTCCTTATGAGTAGTCAGGAGGACTGGAGGGGGACAATTCCTATAGCCTTTCTCCTCACCCAAAATCCTCCTTTCCCACTGCCTTAAGAGCCTGGACACGGTGTACCCAGAGGGACAGACAGAGCCAAACCTCAGGCCCAGCTGTCTCCAACATCAAGTCTCAGCATCCCACAGGGAGGCCAGCAGATCTTCTGGGAGAAGGCCCAGCTACATAATTTGTGGGTCCCAATGCAAAATGAACGTGTGAGGCCCCTAGTTCAAAACTAATTTAAGAATGTCAAAGTGATGACAAAACCCCAGTGCAGGGCCCTTCTGCAAGGCGGCACATTCAGAAGCCAGCCCGGACTTGGAGTCTTCAATGCAAACCACCCTGGAGGTACCATTCCTGGAAAACGGGCTGTCGTTCCCTGGCTCCCGCATTTCCTGTTGCAGAGTTAAGCAGAAATGTCTCCTGGGCCCAGGACATCCTCATAATCAGAAACATACCTCGAAGAGGAAAGACCTCCCACTCAAGGCAGATGGATGGTTTTCTGGAAGGCTGCAGGCTGCCGCTGCTGTCACAGATTTGCCTGCTAGTAACGTTGTGAACAGGGAGACAGAGAGGCTGAAGTTGACTAGGGGAGGCCTGGGTCATCAGAAAATCCCAGAAAGTGAGGGCAGGTGGGCCCAAATGCCATATGAAGTCCTAGTCCTGAGTGTGGGGGACACACACACACACACACACACACACGTGAGCCAGGCCAAACTTTGCTGAGAAAGGAGAGCAGCAGAAACTCCCCAGGGTTGGAAGCTTGAGAAATAGCTTGGATCATTGAAACGTCAGTAGCAAATATGTGCAGACTCTAGAAGACCAGTGAGCACCTGTGGCCAAGTGAGCCAAACAGAAACTTCTAGACATATTGACCTCGTTGTTCTTTCTCCTCTTTCTTCTTAGGTTTTAAAAAGTTGCCAATATTTCAAACTTAGGTTTCACATCAAAATTCACATTCCTAGTAGCTCCAGAAAAAACGAACAAAAAATGGCACCTCTGGTAATGCTGGAGCCAAATTCCTGTATGACAACCATCTACTGCCTCCTCTAACTCTAACCCTAACCCTCCTGTTTGCCACAGTCCCTGCCACTCCCTAAGGTCTCCCTGACATTGAATCCAAGTGGCAAGTGCTCATATCCGTGCTTGTACTGCTGTGTCCTCCTTACAAAGTGAAGAGGGAAGTGAATGTTTCTGTGAAAAAAAGGAAAAATAGGAGACTGACCAGGAGTTCCATGTACTTCAAGAAATATGGGAAAGAGCGTGCTTCTTTGTAGAAGTGAAGAACCTCCCTATGAGTTTAATATGCAAAGACTTTCTAAGTAAAAAGAACAACCTAAATGCCTTATAAAGCAGACCAAAGCAGTCCCTGCTGTCCCTTCTCTCTCAGTCCGAAACAGAGTCTCCAGGACCAGATGTCTCCAGGATGAAAGACCCTCCCAGCTTCTCCTCCCATGAGGGCTCAGAGTGATCTTTCTTTTGTTCTGTTCTGCCATTTTTCCCAGCAAAGGCGGAGGACATGGGGGATTCCCAGCACCTCTTGTAACTTGGTATGGGGTCAGTTTCCCTCTCCCAGAGCGGTATGGGTGTTTAACCCCATGGATGGTTTTCTTCCCCAGTTGGGAGCATCACTAAGATTTTATGTACCTGTCCGCTCTCCACTGAGCAGCGGGGGGTTCCATTAGACAGGGCCAGAGGATCTGAGGCAGCCAGACTTGTACCGGGTGGGGGCGGGGCGAGGGGAGGGGTGGAAAATTTGGTTCCCATCACTGGTCAGAGAGCCATATGCCAGGACCTAGAAGTTCCCAGAGCTCAGGTGTGGGCCAGTGGAATCCATAGGCGACTGAGCCAGGCCTGGAGGAACTGGGGTGCATGCTGCCTGGAGGGGGAGGCTGAGGACGCCAGAGAAAGTGTGTGACTCCTCACCCAGCCAGGTAGCCTCACCTTCCCATGTCTATGGGACCTGCCTCCTGGGGCTGCAAGGAGATAATTAGTCCTTCTAAAGAGTATCATAATCCCCAGATCAAAGGGGGTTCAGAGCTGCTGGGTTCACTTTACAGTGAACTCTGCCAGCCACGGGAGCACCCACTGGAGGGGGCGGGCTCGGATTTGCAGCCCCTTCAGTATGTCACCTCCTACAGAGCTTGGCTGGCCTAATAACCCACAGGGCAGGGACCCAGACCCTGGTCCTCCCTGGAATCGCTTCACTTGCCACATGCCTCCCTCCCCACCCACCAGAGGGGAGTTCATACCTAGCACTGATGATGGGTGGGAAGTCCTAATGTCCCATTTTATAGATGGGGAAGCTGAGACGGAGGATTGAGGTGCAGACATAGGGTCCCCCGCCAGTGCTTCCTCACGGCTATGGGCCGTATCAGTTTTCCTCCCCACTGGCACAGCCCTTCCGCTCAGTACTGCGTGCACTTAAAGCAGGACGGGCCGCACAGTCCAGGTGAGTGAAGGAAGTGTCCCAGAGGGCCCACCCCTTTTCCTGCCTGCTTTTCCGCCCTCTCCCGGCCACTTGCTGGGACTTCAGCTCTCCGGCAAGGCTGTCCCAAGGGTGTCAGAAAAGTAGAGACACACATGCAGGCTGGGCTACCTGGATTCAGGCCTGTCACTCCCAAGCGCTGTGACACTGCCCTTCTTTCGAACCCTGAGCTTCTCTAGGAATGACCATGCTGGGAACGTATTGAGTGGCTAGGGTCCGGCGCACAAAGGGGCGTCGCGGCGCTCTGCCCGGCCTTGGGGCGAGTCTGGGCGTCGCGGAGGGGCCGGGGGCGGGGTCGGGGGCGGGGCGAGCGGCGGTGCTCGCCAGCCCGGAAGGAGCGGGAGGAGGAGCCGCGGGAGTGAGAGTCGTTCCCACGTGAGAGACTCGGCGGCCGAATTCCTCGCGTGCGGCGGCAGCGGACAGCCGGGCGTCCCGCCGGACGGAGAGCCCTGGTCCGGCTCGCGCGGGCCGCCGGGCGGGCGGCCGGGGCGGCGCTCGGCTGCGCCCCGATGCGGCGACGACCCCGCGGGCTGTGAGCCCGGCGCCCGCTGTCGGAGCCCCCCGCGCCGCCACGGGCAGCGCCCCCCTGGCACGCGGCATGCGGGCCGCCGACTCTGGCACCTGGGAGCGCGTCCGCCAGCTCGCGGCGCAGGGCGAGCCGGCGCCTTCCTGCGGGGCAGGGGCCGGGCCGGCGCGCCCCCCGGGGCCCGCAGTCTGCGAGCCGAGTGCGGACGCGGCGGGATCGAGCGATCGGCCCCGCGCCGGGGCACCCTCAGCTCGAGCGGATGGCGACTGCAGCCAGCCGGGTAGGTGCGCGCCGAGAGGGGAGGGCGCCGCGGCCGCAGGCCCGGGAGCGCCGGGCCGGGCGCGCGGGGGCGCTCCCGACCGGGATCCGGCAGCCGCTGGTGGCAAAGTTCTCGCCGCACCCGGAGCCCCGAGCGCCGGCCGGGGTGCAGGAGGAGACGCGCGGGACGCGGAGTTAGTCCTCAGCCTGGGGTTTTCGGGGCTCGGCGGCTTTCCGGCAGAGCCCCGTAGGGAGCTGCCGAGGGAGGTCAAGGCCACGGGAGCCGTGCAATCCCGCGGCGCCGGGAGACCCGGGTCTGGGTCGGATCCCGTGCCTGTTCTGGGAAGCGTGGGAATGGGGCCAACCTCTCGGTGAGTTGGGGAGGCCCCCTGTGACCGCACCTGTAACCCACCTGGCAAGCCCATCAAGTGCCGAGGGGAGCGCTGCCTTCCAGCAGCCCTTCGCAGACGAAAGTGATGACTCGCTTTTGCTAGGAGCGAAGAGATTTCTCGTACACTTGAACGACTAAGGCAGAAAGAGAAATTGCCGCGGAGGAGACACAAATGCAATGGTCTAATTATGTATCGTTGGCTAATCCGCCCCAAGCAGAGAACAGCGTTTGAGCGTTAAAGGTTCCGAGTGGATGCTCCGGTTCCATTCTTTTCCGGCCTCAGCTGGTTCCTCCCCAGCTCAAGTTAGGTCATGGAAGGTGGGGCACAGGAACCCCTGGATCCTCCAGATTCTAGGGTAGGAAGCTGGAAGACGAAGGGCTTCCGAGAAGACTGTCATCATCAGTTTGAAGTTCGAATACTTTTTCTAGGAAAAATGGGGTGGGGGGTGGGGAATAGGTGGACCGCATGATTATTCATTATTTCTTGAACACCCATGTGTTCCAGTAATTTACTTGCAGTGTCTTAAAATCTTATTACGACCCTGGCAGTGAGGCTATGTTATCTCCAGGAAGATGAGATCAGAAAAGGCTGGAAGTTAAGGGACTTGCCCAAGTCCCAAAGCCCTGAAGCCCTGGTACTGGAATTTCAAATTCTGTCTGGTTTGGCACCAGAATGCCTCTCCCAGGCAGCAAGCTTACCAACTGAGAAACACCTGGCTTATTTACCTAATAATTCTTTCCTAAAAACAGCCAACTGCAAGACCTCCTAATTCCAGGCTGCCCATATTGGTTTCCCCAGGAGATGGGATTCCAGAGGTCAGAGTTCTAGTCACAGGAGCTGGGACCACCAACCGACTCTGATTAGCTGAGCTGCACTGGGGTTCTGGAACAGCTGGTGTCTTTGATCACCAAGGGTCTGGAAGCGGGACACTGAAACCTGGAAGGAGCTTGAGTCCCTGGGCCTTTGGTTTAGGAGCTGGGCTTGCTGGACCCAATCCCACCTCCTCCCCTGTTGCAAAGAGCAGTTAGAACCCGAGACAGCTTGCTGTGAAACAGAATATAGATGCAGAGAATAAGCAAATGGGAGGGCTTGGGCAAGTTGTTTGATCTTTCTGAGACTCAGTTTACATCTGTAAAGTGGAGATATTAATAATGTCGGATACATTTTGATCATTCAGAAGCTCATGTCTGCAAAGCACCTTGCCTAGTTCATATTTGATGCTGATGAATATAAGTCATCAGCTTTATTTGTGGGGCACCTTTTGATGCCCCTACTGACTCAGTTTTTCTTTAGGATGAACTGTTAATCTGTCCCATCTCCCTGCTCCTGAACTATGTCGAAATGACATCTGTTTTGTCTGTAAAATACTTCCGTGATCCCAAGCTGACTGTTGGGCCAGTGGAGGCTGTTATTATGTACACATGTAGAAGAGGGCTGGTTGGAGATAAATCTGTTTACTTTTTGTCTATATAGACTCCACTTGTGTATCATGATAACAACATCCTAATGACATGATGTAGCTGAGAAAAGCCTGTCTCTGAGGTCTGGGGGCGGCTGTTACTCCAGTGGCCCTCTTGGTGTCCCTTTAGGGCAGAACTCAGTGGGCATCTCCTTTCCTAATCTACACATGGCATCGCTGGTATGAAACAGGATCAAGCCAGCAGCTAAACCAGAAAGTTCTGAATTCTCTGTACCCCACCACCCTTCACCCTCTTCTGGTCTCTGGATCTTAAAGACCAAATGCAGTTTCTGAGGAAGTCCATGGTAGTTGGGCATGGACACGGGTTCTCAAACAGCCTATCATGGACACCGGTGCTCACACCATTCGCTGTCATGAGGGATTTTCCTCTGGGAAGCCAATGGAAAGTCTTCAGGCTTAGAACTGCAAGTCAAAATTACTACTGAAATAGACATTTTAGCCAGGCTGTAAAGTGACTCACTTCAGGATCTTAGAACGTTACTCCCCAGCCCAATGCAAAGCTCAGTTTAAGAAACTGCAAGAGTGCCCTTCTGGGTGACAGTGTCTGAAAATTGGCACTTTTAGGGGTTTGGGGAAGGGGAAAGGGAGAAGGGATGCTCGCTTGGTGGGATGGAGGCCTGGCACCTTGACATTGTTCATAGGTGATATCCTGGGATTGTCGGGGTGACAGACCCTGTGCTGGTGACTTCTGCTGACCCCTGGCCTCCAGGGTGGGGCCACTTCCAGGAGAGGTTACCATTTGCGTGTATACTGCGGACAAGAGCAGGTGATGCAGAAATGAAACACGGTGCTTGGTCTGCACCTGATGCAGCCCCAGATCTGTCTGACCTTGAGATACTCTGTAACTCAGTTTCCCTTTTGGTGTGGGGGGGTAGTGACTCCACCAGAGGGAGGCTCCTTCCAGGGTTCCCACAGAGTGTTCAGGTGGTCCCAGAGCCTTCTGAGATGAGAACTTGAATGATTCCCTTGTGATTGTCCCTCCATTCAGTCACATCTCTTGAGCATCTCCTGCCTCCAGGCACTGTTGTAGCTGCCAGGGCTGTAGCAGCGAGAAGACTGCGGCCCTTGTTTCCATGGAGCTTGTATTCTGTGGGAGGAGATTTCCAGTAGGCAAAGACCCACAGGATGTGTCAAGGGATGGTAAAGGCTAGGCAGGAGAAAAAACCAGGTGAGGGGTTAGCGCAGTGGGATTGGGTGGTTTTTGTATAGGTGGTTAGAAAGGAATGAGGGGAGGTACATGGGTGCTGAGTTCCTAAGACGAGAGGATATTGCTGGTCGACAAAGGAAATCAAGTCTTTTTTATTTTTTTGGCCACGCAGCTTATGGGATCTTAGTCCCCCAATAAGAGATCAAACCCAGCCTTTGGCAGTGAGAGCACCAAGTCGTAACCACTGGACTGTCAGGGAATTCCCAACCAAGTCATTTTTTTTTTTTTAAGTTGTTGGTAAATTAGTATTTTTGTAGACTGGGCACTTTATCTGTCCAAATCTGAAGCCTCCCAGGCTTCCTCCTTTATTAGTCATTCAAGTTCTTATCTTCTCTTGCCCCTCCTCCTCACATAAAGCCCCCCAGAGGAGGGGGCCAGGCCCTGTGTACCTGTATACTGGCTCCCATCCCTTGCCCTCCCAGGGGCCAGTCTTGCGTGCTAAGTCACTTCATTCGTGTCTGACTCTTTGTGACGCTATGGACTGTAGTCCACCAGCCTCCTCTGTCCATGGGATTCTCCAGGCAAGAGTAGTGGAGTGGGGTGCCATTTTCTGCGCCAGGTGATCTTCCCAACCCAGGGATCAAACCCACATCTCTTATGTCTCCTGCATTGGCAGGCAGGTCCTTTACCACTAGCAGCACCTCGGACGTCCAGGGGCCAGGCTTGGGGCTCACCAAATGCCAGATTTTGTCTTCGTTAGTCCTCCAGCAGCCCAGGGGTAGGTGCGGTTGCTAATTCTGTCCACAGATGCGGAAACTGGTGCTCAGAAAATTCGGCTGAGATCTCACAGCTAGTAGGTGTCACATCCAGGACTTGGCCCCAGGTTGTAAACCTCAGAGCACCTCATTGTGATCTCAAGAAAGTAGACCCATGGTAAGTGTCAGGTCCATTTTTCCTATAAATTTTTATCTCTAAAAAAACGTTTGTCCTCTCCTTGACATTCCTCGGTTTAAGCAACTCAAGCATTTGCTTATCTTTGTGCCTTTAGCAATTTCCTCACTAGGTCAGCTTTGTGTGATCCCTTCTGTAAAGAATTTCTGCTGGGTGAGGGGGAGATTCAGTCTCCACACTGGAATTGGGGATGGTCTTTGAAAGTCAGCCACTAGGATCGAGAGAGTTTAGAGTGAGCTTCCTCTGTAATGGGGTGGGAGAGAGACAACTGGGGCTTGGCTCTTCTGGACACTCAGGAATGAAAGTCACTGCTCTTTGAATGTATTTTTCCATTGGTTTTCCTCAGGCAGTTTGCTGTGGCCCAGCCCCCTCCACCCTATGTGACTGTTCAGGGAGAGGAACCCAAAGATCCTTCTGCCAGAGCAGTGGGTACAGGGCACCAGGTTTGGAATCAAATGCAACCTTGCTAGTTGAATCCACCAGCTCTACTGCTTTCTGGCTATTTGTCTCCAAGCAAGTTAGATAATATCCTGAGCCTCAGTTTGTGTGTGTGTGTGTTACTCGGTCGTGACCCCATGGACTGCAGCCCTCCAGGCTCCTCAGAGCCTCAGTTTACCCATCTCTAAAATGGGATCCTGTTACCCACCTCAGAGTTGTTGGACAGGAATCTGTATGGTTACCATCCTTCATACCCATGGGGCCTGCTGCTACTTATGCCATAAGAGATGGGAGGATTCCCATTTATCCAGAGTACAAAGGACTTAAATATGTGTGTGTGTGAAATTAAAAAAAATATTTTTGGCCACATCATGCAGCATCATGCAGCATGCAGGATCTTAAGTTCCCCGTTGTTGTTGTTGTTGTCGTTCGGTCACTAAGTTGTGTCTCATTGCGGCCCCATGGGCTGCAGCATACCCAACTTCCTTGTCCTTCACCATCTCCCGGAGTCTGCTCAAATTCATGTCTGTTGCATCAAGGATGCTACCCAACCTTCTCTTCCTCCGATCAGGGATCGAACTCATGCCCTTTGCAGTGGAAGTGCAGAGTCTTAACCACTGGACTGCCAGAGAAGTCTCAAAAATGCGTTAAACTTTTGAAGTCTGAAATATTGGGATTTGATGGGACAGGTGTTTTTGACAGAGTACGAGCTGCTTATTTGGCCTTCTGAGTCATTGGGAAATTTCCAGAATGGCCTCTGTGTTTTGTGTTAATATTCCAGCTGAGTCAACTGGGTGATTTGCTAGGACCCTCCAGCCATTCTGGGCAAAGAGGATTTTCTTTCCCTTCCCATCATCTCAAGAGCCACAGAGCACGTGTGGCTCATGGACGGTAGCGGACACCCCCTCAGTGTTAGCGCCTCTCCCCCAGAACACAGCCCGTTGACCAAAGTGGAAAATTAGGCACATTGGCGTGCACACAGATTTTAGCCTCAGCAGATAAGCATACCAAGCGTGTCATTAAAGCTGTCCAGAGCAATTGCCATGGGGATCCTGTGTTTGCTGTGAGTCACTAAGGGCTATAAACACTCCAGAGAGGATGGCAAGCTGTGGTTACAAGGTGTGCGGGTGCATGTGTGCGAGCCTGTGTATGTAGTTCTTTTTTAAGAATTGACTCTCCGTAAATGTGTTTCATGTTGAGCGCATCAGATGAGTGCCTGTCCAGGAGGGGAAGAGTCAGGATTGCTTCCTATTCTCAAGGACCAGGCCCTCTGTCCCTCTTGGGACAGCTACCGTGAAGGTGGGGACTTCAGACTTTCTCTTGTCTGCTGTTTGGATGCCTTCAAGAGAAGCCGGTTAGAAGATGCTGATTGTGGCGGTTCCTTGGCGCCCTCACCATATGGCATTAGCCCAGCCGGTGCTGCCACAGCCCCAGATTTAGAAGAAATTAACAGCCACCAAGGTGCGACAGGTACGTGCGTCCCACCTGCCTAGTGTCCTGGCCCTAAACTGGATGAGGTTATGCTGGGCCAGGGAGAAGGGGAGCTGGTGGGTTCAGTGGTGACGACCCTCCGAGTGCATCATGCTGGGCTTAGGGGACCGCTTTGGAGAACACTCACCGCCCAGTGGCCAGTCTGCAGGTGCTGACTGCCTTGTCTTTTGTTGCCGCCTGGATTTGGAGACTGGCTCAGGCTCCCAGCTAGTTTGGGCTGTAACTTTATCACAGGCATTGTGTTCAGTACCTTTTAATTGTACAGAAGCTTCGGAAAGCTCTCCCCGGGGGCCTGGAGAGAAGTAAAAACAACAGCTGCTGGTTCCTGTATGCTTTATTCCCTCAGCCTTGCCAGGGTACTCCTAACTTTGAAGTCCTGTGTGCCAGGCAGGGAAGAATCCTTATTTGTGTTGAGGGCCGCCCAGGAGCCAGGCCCTTTGTTACCTGTGTTCCTGTTCTTCTTCCCTGTGGTTTCATTCATCAGCTGACGATGCCTTGAGAGCTACTGGGGCACCAGGCGGAGGCTGCGATGCTTTTTTTTTTTCTCATCTTGGGCATAACAGCATCCAGTAAGCCGGGTACCTTTGGAGGGAGGGTCCCTGGGGCCCCAGCATACAGCCCACGCCACTAGCGCAGCAAGAATCCAAAGAGGCCAGCTGGCCTGTGACAGGAGGTTTGACCCTGGCCATTTGGAAAGCTTGGATGCAGAGCCCTGAGAGGGAAACCTGGGCATAGATAGGGTCAATTTACTCCCTCTCCGAGCTCAGGAACTGAGGCCCAGAGCGAGGGAGGGACCGTGCTCCAAGGTGTCATGTGGGGTAGTTTCCAGGGTCGGATGCGAAAACTTAACAAAGGTACTTGGATGTCTTGGCAAAGCTGGGCATTCTCTCCCTTCACACTCTTCCCTAGCTCCCTCTGATCTTTTGAAGGGGGCCTCAGACTTTGGGGATCACAGCAGTCTAGGGTGATTGCTAGTATGCACATTCTCAGGCTTCGCCTCAAGATTCTGACTCTGTAGGTCTGTGAAAGGGCCCAGGCATCTTGTATTTTGTATCAAGTGCCCTGGGTGAATTTGATGTGGGGTTTCCATGGATGAGACTTGGAGAACCTCTGCTATTCACATCTCTGTGAAGTGAAAGTTGCTCAGTCATGTTCAATTCTTTGCGACCCCATGGACTATACAGTCCATGGAATTCTCCAGGCCAGAATACTGGAGTGAGTAGCCGTTCCCTTCTCCAGCTGATCTTCCCAAACCAGGGATAGAACCCAGGTCTCCCGCATTGCAGGTGGATCCTTTACCAGCTGAGCCACCAGGGAAGCCCACTTCTCTGGGATTCGGTTAATTTTTGAGCAAGGAACAAGGGAGCCACACACTCTGGCTTACCCCCTGCTCCCTGACGTCACCCTTGGCAGCATCCCTTTCCCCTCCCACAGGTGACCCAGAGTGGACATCAGGTACGTGAGCATCCTATTTCAATCCCACTTCTTTCTCTTCTAATCTATTTCCCCGCCTCCATCTCTTCCTGCTCCTCCCCCTCCCTCTCCCCCCGCCCGCCTTTCTGCAGAATCTCTTAAAAAGAGGCACATGGATTTCTGTCTTGTGCTCTCACAAGACTGTGCTGTGGTGAGAAAGCCGCCAGTTAGGCCTTTTTGCTCAGATGTCCTGCTCTGTGTCCTAGGCTGCCACTAGCACTCACTCAGCCTTTCACTCCACCAATATTCCTCTTTCCTTGAGCTCCTCCGAGAGGCCAGGTCCTGGGCTGGGTGCTGAGAGTCAAAGGAGACCACATCCTTGATCATGGTTCATCCGGACTCTTCAGACTTGGTACCAAACCCACCAGTCCAGGCCGCCCCCTCCCCTGCTGCGGGTCCATTTTGTTGTTAGTCTGAATGCTGTGCCCATGACAGACGTGTTCAGCTGAGCGGCTGGTTCTGTGCTTCCTCTTGGCATCTCTTGCCGTGTCCACAGTACAGATGGGAGCCATGGGGAAGGTTTCTATAACCTTATACCCTGTGGACTTTGTCGGCTTCTTCAGGGTTGGGGGCCAAGGGGCCTGGGTGGCAGAGTGGGAGGGCTCTGTCTGTGGTGCCCCTCTAGCTGGGAGACTCACCCCCACCAAGCTGGACTGCCTCCTCCCAGCAGTGGGTACAGGGGGTCTTTAGATGTGGGCTAGCAATGGCTGCCTTGGGTAGACTCTTTCCCCTCTTTTGTACCCCGGAAGAGAACAGCAAGGAGCCCCCTTTTACAGAAAGGGAAATAGAGGCAGACACTGTGGTTTCTCTGGGCCAGAACCATCTTATGGAATTCTCTGCCAAGCTGAAAATGGTCCACTGTCCTGTGTGGTAGCCTCTAGATTTAAAATGTAGCTAGTGTGACCACACAGCTGAATTTCAATCTATTTTAAAGGCTGCATGTGGCCAGTGGCTGGTACAGCTGGTCCTGAGTCAGGGCTTGATACCACAGACGGGGCTATGGGCCCATCACAGCTCATGAAGCCTGAGGTGTGTTTTTCCACTGTGCTCCTCTAAGGCTGTCCTGCTTCTCCATGTGGTCTCCGGATCACCTGCCTCAAAACTACTCAGAAAAAAAAAAAAAAAAAAAAAAACTACTCAGAGCTGTTTAGGTTTTTAAGTTCCTGGATCCTCTGCCAAACCTGGACAGTCAGATAGATATCTGGGGTGGCCCCAGAAGTCTGCTCTTTAAACGCATCGCCTCCACCCCCAGGTGATTTTGATCTTTTCTGAAATTTGTGAACCAAAGGCTCCAGCATGTTACATCTTTACTGTCGGGGGGTTTCTCAGCCTCCAGCAGTCCATCAGTGCCTTTCTGCCTTTGTCCCCCCCCACCCCACCCCACTACCTGCACCAGGCCAGTGGCTTTCAAGATGGGATGCCAAAACCAGTAAATCAACCTCATCTAATAACTTGGTAGAACTGCAAACCCTCAGCCTGCCCTAGACCTGCAGAATCAGAAACCTAGAGTGAGCCCCACAGTCTGGGTTTTAACAGACCCCTCAAGGCAATGCTAATGCAGCTATAGCTTGAAACCAATCACTCAGCAAGACTGCTCTAGGAAGCTCCTTCAACTTAAAAATTTCCCCCAAATCTCTTCTGTCTTTTCCTTCCTCTCCCCATCCTATTCCCTGTTCCCCCTTCCCTCTGTACCCTGGCCTGTCCTCTCTCCAGCTTCTAAGAGCTGCCAAGACCTTTCTACACCCAGGGAGTGCTGGGTGTGTGGCGAGATGATCCATCTGTCTTTTACAAGGGTCTTCAGGGATCCTGGCCTTACCCGAGGGGTGGCCCTTGTAGGGATGTGACAGGGGAGGCAAGCAGAGCGGTGGCCAGAAGACCGCCACCCCCATCGTCTCTCCCAGAATCCCAGGTGGTGGCCAGCTGTCCACCCGATGCCAGAATCTCAGAAGAACAGAGGGCCAGATGGGCCAATTTCCCTGGGGCCCCCAGGCCCGCTTCATGGGGCAGGCCCCTGCTGCTTCCCTTGGCATCCATCAGCCTGAAGGAAGTTGGCACAGCTCACAGCTGTGCTCAACAGACAGCACTTGTCTGTTTCATGTCTTCCCAGTGTTTACAGAAAGCAGGGAAGCTGGAGGCCAGCTCAGACATGGCCATGCTCCTGATCCACTGTGGAACCTTCCTTATGCAGATCGTTTGCCTCCGAACCCCAGTTTCCTGGTTCCGTGAAATGAGATCCATAGTGCCGGCTGCACAGCTCACAGATTTGTGATTGCATTTACCCGAGCCTGTGGATCTGGGAGAGCTTTGCACACTCAGAGGCACCTTACAAACATGGCTCGTACCACATCAATGCTGGTGAGGGCAGCCCTGTGCCTCGGGGAACCGACTCCTCCTGGTTCGCTTGGCACATTGCTGGTTTCAGCACTGAAAGTTCTGTTATTGTTGTTTAGTTGCTAAGTTGTGTCTGATTCTTTTGAAACCTCATGGACTGCAGCCCACCAGGTTCCTCTGTCCGTGGGATTTCCCAAGCAAGAGCACAGCAGTGGATTGCCTTTTCTTTCATTACCACGGAGCCACCTGGGAAGCCCACTGGAAGTCCTACATTCTGGGAAACCCCTCAGTCCTAGGCAAACCAGAACAGTTGGTCTCCCTGTCTGTACCCCAGTGGCTTCCAGACACTCAGCTTTAGCAGCCATACCCAGCTGCTTTTGCCATATAAAAAGTGATCTTGAACCTCCTCCCAACCCTACCCTCCCAGCAGTGAAGGCATCACCTGCCTGACTCCTGAGCCCCCACCCACCTCCAGCGATGGCATTGAGCTTCTGGCTCTGCTCTCAATTCCAGCTCATTCAGGTCTCTGGGCATCGACTGATGGTCTGGCTGACCCGCCACTCAGATTCCAGCTGAGCATGTCTTTATTAAATCACGGTTACCCATTTGTGCACTGGATTGCTCACTGGATAAATACTCATCAGGCCCTGAGTGGGTACCTGGTGCTGACAAGCTGAGCCAAACCAGCCCTGTCCTCATTTCGCCTAGGGTTTTCTGTCTAGAACCCTTAGCTGGGACCAGAAGGATGCCCTTCCCCAACCTCTGCCTGCATCCGACAAAGCTCCAGGTTCGTCCGCCTGGCAGATGTTCAGTACCTGCTCCGCATGGGCGTGGTGCTGGAGCCGTGAACCATGCCAGCTCCTCTGGCTGCTGCTGAGGGGCTTGGGGTCTCCTCATTGTGTCAGGAAGCAGCTGACTCATTCCCACCCCTCACCCTCTCCTTCCTATGTCTCCACCCCATACAAAATCCAAATCCCACCCTGTCCTGGGCCCTGACCCTACTGTGAATTTGTCTTGCTCATTCGGGCCCCTTTGTGCACAGTCATTGCCCTGCCACAGGGTCCTCCCAGGGTGTTTCTCAGGGCCTTCCTCCTGAACTTACCCCAGGTGGGCAGGGCCACAAGGCACCTACATATCTGCCTCCCTTCGTTCACCTGGAGCACAGAGTCGAGCTTTAGGAAATGCTCTGAGAGGGAGAAAACACACATGTAGATTTCTCAGCTGGAAGGACCTTGGTTTTTTTGTTCTTCAGTCTCCAAGTTGTGTCCAACTCTTTGTGACCCCATGGACTGCAGCATGCCAGGCTCCTCTGTCTATGGGATTTCCCAGGCAAGAATCTTGCAGTAGGTTGCCATTTCGTTCTCAAGGGGATCTTCCCAACCCAAGGATCGTCTCCTGAACTGGCAGGCAGATCCTTTACCACAGAGCCACCAGGGAAGCCTAGGAAGGGCCTTAGGCAACTTTGAATCTGGTAGCTGTATTGGCGCACCTTTGGATGAACCTCCTCGCAGGGAGGGCAGCGTATGGAGAACACCTGCAGCCCCACCAGGACTTGGGTTTGGAAAGTAAGTCCATCTTCCTCCCTCTTGGAATTTGGGACCCATGGAAAGAGGCAGAAGTGGGATGGATGGGGAGTGTGGTTTGGGTGCTGCTGGCCTCGCTCCTCTGCCCTGGACCCTGTTCACTGGCCCAGCAGCCAGAGGGCCAGGTCTGATGATGTGAGATGATGAGTCCAGTGAGTCTGACCCCTGCCCTTGTCTTTGTATCGCCTGGTTACTGGTGGTTGGTGGTTTAGTCGCTCAGTCATATCAGACTCTTTCGACCTCATGGACTCTAGCCTGCCAGGCTCCTCTGCCCAGGGGATTCTCCAGGCAAGAATACTGGAGTGGCTTGCCATTTTCTTCTCCAGGGGATCTTCCCAACCCAGGAATCAAACCCGGTCTCCTGCATTGCAGGTTGATTCCTACTGCCTGGTCACTGTATCTCCACAAAAGTTTGCATTTCAGTTTCCAGAATCTTTGAGTGGGATGGAGTCTTTGAGGGTCTTTGGTTCATTCATTCTTCAGATTATTACAGCGCGCTTGTGTGGAACAGAATCCTCGCTTAGTATCCAGCAAACAGTTGTAGATAAAACAGTCTTACACAAAACAGTCTTCCCCTCATTGTGCTTAAAGTCAAGGATATTTTCAGAGAAAAAAATTTTTTTCTTATATTTATTGAACACTTATCAAATACTCTACTGAGAATTATGAATGTCATGCCAGCAAGTCTTAACAGTATTCATCAGGTTATTTTCAGAAAATTAGGCATCAAAAACTCTTTCTGTGTTTCCATTGTCATTGAAAATTTCCTAAGGTACCCTCTTCTCCCCCAACTTGTCCAGACAGAGCCTGGACAATTCCCTTTTTAGAATTAGGCTTCTGCAGACCTTTGGGGTCCTAATTCAGAAGTTGAGCATCTTAGGACTGGTGGTTGTACTTGGCTGCACAACTCCCCAAAGGGGGAGTATGCACGCATGCTCAGTCATGTCCAACTCTTTGCAGCCCCATAGACTGTAGCCCACCAGGCTCCTCTGTCCATGAAATTTTTCAGGTGAGAATACTGGAATGGGTTTCCTCCTTCAGGGGATCTTCCCGACCCAGGAATTGAACCCGCGTCTCCTGCAATGACAGGCAGATTCTTTACCACTGAACCACCTGGGAAGCCCTCCCCACCCCTGCCGCTTGCATGGAAGAAAATAAGAATCCATTACATCAGTGAATATTTTCATTGTTTGCTTCTCTGTCCTCAAGCCTAAGCCAGGATCCTAGTTCCCTGGGCGTGGAAGCTAGCTGGGGCCCAGCTGGAGGAGGCTGGATTGTGTGTTTGGGCAGCTGCAGGGGTTTTAGAATGACCAGCAGCTCTTCTCCCCTCCGTGCTGGGCTCCCGTGGTGGCAGCAGTGGCTCCCCCAAAGACCACGTGTCCCCCTATGTGACCATCTCTCCAAGGTGATCGGGCTTATGCTTGTGGCCAGACCTGATGACCGTGGGCCAGAGCCCCGCCCTCTTGCTGTCACTGAGCCAGCTCCACCTCCTTGCTTTCTGGGCTGACTTGCTGGTTCTGTTCTGTGGGTTCTTTTCAGAGACTTGCTGTTTGCCAGGTGGATGTCCCAGTGTTCTGAGCAGTTGTTTGCTTAGAGGGACTCTTGATTCCCTTCCACACCCCTGTCACTGAGGGACTCTCTGGAAGGTCTCGTCACTTTATATGCACTTTTGAAAATCATGGAGGGGAGCCTGGTCTAAGTGTTAAGTGCTAAGTCGCAGTCACTTCAGTTATGTCCAACTCTGTGCGACCCCATGCACTGTAGCCTGCCAGGCTCCTCTGTCCATGGGATTCTCCAGGCTAGAATACTGGAGTGAATTGCCATTTCCTCCTCCAGGGGATCTTCCCAACCCGGCTCCTGCATTGCAGACAATTTCTTTACCACTGAGCCACTTGGGAAGCCCAAACTCTTGCATTGCAGGGTCACCTGCATTAACCAACTGAAATAAATTAGGTACATTAATCAGCCCATTTTCCAGATGGAGTAACTGAGGCACAGGAAAGTTAAGAAACTCGCCCTAAGACCTAGAGCCAGGAAGCAGAGGAGGTAGGATTCAGCTCGGAGTCCATCTGGAGTCTGGCTGGAGCCCACGGTAGCCACCACTCTCCTGTCCCCACTGCAGCCAACTCTGCAGCCTCACCTATGTCTGTCCTGAGCTACGGCAGAGTGTGAAGTGAGGAATAACAAAGGGACTCTGTCCCTCGAGGGTGCCAGCCTTGGTGGGAAGCTCCTTGTGGCTGCCTTGTGGGTCTGGACTGGGTGGGGCTCCTTGTCAAGTGAAAGGGTCGTGGGGCAGCTCTGCAAACTCCACCCAAAGGCTCAGGTGTGGTGAGCGCTGCACAGGTGTCCCTGACAGCCTGTCTCTCCCAGGGCTATGGGTTTCCTGCTTCTCTTGGCCTTAACATGTTAAAAATAACAGAGGTCGGGATTTCCTTGGTGGTCCAGTAGTTAAGACTCTGAGCTGCCAATGTAGGGGCCATGGGTTTGATCTTTGGTTGCAGAACTATGATCTCACATGCCATGCAGCGTGAGAAAAAGATAAGAAAAAAAAGATAACAGAGGTTGTGGGAGGGTTTGGCTACTCTCCCTGTTCACCCTGTGAGGTAGGGAGGCGTGATCACCAGCATTCAGTGTGGCATCTGAGGCTCCGAGAGGTTTGTCCTTAAAGCTTAGTACTATTTGTTAAAGAAAAAACACTAGGCTTTGTATTGTTTGCACTTCCTGCTTTCCTGCTGCCTGCCTGGAGTCATGTAGTTACAGGACTGTTTGAGTTGCAAATGATAGAAACACTACCAGAACTGACTTATAGTAAGGGAAATCAGTAGCTCCCCATAACTGAACTGGTCAGAGGTAAGCAAGCTTCCCTGGTGGCTCAAATGGTAAAGAATCTGCCTGCAGTGCAGAAAACTGGGGTTCGATCCCTGGTTGGGAAGATCTGGAGAAGGGAACAGCAACTCATTCCAATACCAGTATTCTTGCCAGGAGAATTCCATGGACAGAGGAGCCTGGTGGGCTACAGCCCAGGGGGTCGCAAAGAGCCAGATACAACTGAGTGACTAACACTTTCACAAGCAAGCTTCAGGCATATCTACATCCACAGGCTCAGAGGATTGTCATCTCCCGGCTCTCCTTTCATCTGAGCTTTATCCTTTCTAGTTATGAGGCAAAAATGACCCCAAACAAGTCTAAGCAGCATTTTATCTTTTGGAGATTCCAATGTAGAGAGTCCTTCATTTCCAGTATTTCTAGCAAAAATCCCAGGTCTGACTCTCATTGGCTAGTTTTAATTATTCAGTAGCTTTGAGCCAATCACGTTGTCCAGTAGCAAGGAATGCATTGATTGGCAGGCTTAGGTCATGTGCCTTTCCTTGGAATAGGTTCAGTTCAGTTCAGTCGCTCAGTCGTGTTCAACTCTTTGTGACCCCATGGACTGCAGCACATCAGGCTTCCCTGTCCATCACCAACTCCTGGAGTTTACTCAAACTCATGTCCATTGAGTTGGTGATGCCATCCAACCATCTCATCCTCTGTCGCCCCCTTCTCCTCCCACCTTCAATCTTTCCCAGCATCAGTGTCTTTACCAATGAGTCAGTTCTTCACATCAGGTGGCCAAAGTATTGGAGTTTCAGCTTCAGCCCTTCCAATGAATATTCAGGACTGATTTCCTTTAGGATTGACTGGTTTGATCTTGCAGTCCAAGGGACCCTCAAGAGTCTTCCCCAACACCACAGTTCAAAAGCATCTCTTCTTTGGCGCTCTGCTTTCTTTGTAGTCCAACTCTCATATCCATACATGACTACTGGAAGAACCATAGCTATTGGAATAGGTTGGGGTAGGGGTTTGTGAGCCTCCAGGGAAACACACAAGCTGAGAGTGGGGTACTAGCCAAAGGAAAGTCAGGGAGAATGTTCATCACAGAAATGGAAGCTGGGAGGCTGAGGCGGGGCTGTCCTCTATGAGATGTGAGGATTCCTTCCTTCAGCCAGTGTGTTTGTGCCCCTCACTAGATGTTGTGAGATCAAAGGAAAGCCTTGGATGTAGACACTGCCGGTTGATTTTTTTGTAGATTTCCTTGAGCGCCTAGCCTGGGCCAGGCCCTGTTCTAGAGCTCGTGGAGGATCCAGGCTTTCTCTTTTGTCAGTTGTTACTATCTCCCCCTTTCCTTCCTTATTCTCAAGGACCGGCTGGACACTCACTGTCTCTGAAGTTCTTCATAGTCTCCGGGGCATAAGTTGTCATGACCCCTTCTTTCTCTTTCTCCCATCCCTCTGTTTAAGCTCTTTTTTTAAAGTCACATTTGACCCAGGAAGGCTTGTAGGAGGACCCCGGGAACTGTTGGCTTCCTGAGTGTGGGGCCTAGGTGGGCTTGATTCGAGCGCCCCACCCCACCCCGTGTGCCTGCTCCCCCACATGCTGTGAGGTGCCCCTCACCAGCCCCCTGCCATGTCCCTGGTACTGCCGAGCACACTGAGGTCAGTGGCAGCAGCTGGTGCTCTGGGCACTCCAACCAGCATCTGGCTTTGCTCAGCCTTCCCACAGGAGTCAGATTTTCTGGTCTGCATCTGGAGCTTGGCTGTCTCCCTGGAGAGAATTGAGTGGTTCCCTCTGGAGATGACCTGAATTCATAGCATCCCCAGCGGGCAGCGGCTACCTTCTCACAGCAGGGCAGGGACCAGGCAGCCTGGGAAGCCGAGAATTTAGCAAAAGGGCATAGTTGGCTTGCCTTTGTTCCTGGTGTAGCCTAGAGCATAGGCGCTGGCTCCCATTTCATTCAGTATCAGCTCCAGGGAGGAGAACAAGCCCCCACCCTAAGACAAGTCCCTGGACCTGTGCCCTAAATATGGGGATGATGGAGACCATGTACCAGGTGCTCAAGACCATGGAGCCAGACTGCCAGGGTATAAATCATTCCCAGCTCCTTAACACCTCTGAGCCTCAGTTTCTCCATCTGTAAACTGGGGATGCTATTCCTATCCAGCAGGGCTTTGTGAGGATGAAATGAGATAACCTGTGCACAGGACTTAGCATGGTGCTCGGCACATAGTAGGTGCTCAGAAAACATCATTTATATTAGCCCTATACCACAACAGGCGTGATACAAGGAGTGATAAAAGGCTTGCTGGAAAGGTGCCAAGTTGGAAAAGTCCAGGGTCAGTGACCCGTAGGAGATAAAATCTGTGGGGCAAGGTGAATCTTGTCAATGAGACTTTCAGAGAGAGCACCCATTCCAGTTGTCAGAGACTTACAAGTTGCGAGAAGCCCACAGCGGGGCCCTTGGGGACAGTGCTTCATCTTTCCGAGCCTTGGGTTCTTCATCGTGTACTGGGAATGAGGAAAGCCACCTGGCAAGACCTGCTATACAGTAGGTACTTAATAAATGGAGTCACTGCTTATTAGCTTCCCAGGTGGCCCTAGTGGTAAAGAAGCCACCTACCAATGTAGGAGTCATAAGACATGAGGGCTCAATCCCTGGGTTGGGAAGATCCCCTAGAGGAGGGCGTGGCAATCCATTCCAGTATTCTTGCCTGGAGAATCCCAGGGATGGGGGAGCCTGGTGGGCTGGCGTCTGTGGGGTCGCACGGAGTCGGACACGACTGAAGCGACTTAGCAGCAGCAGCAGCATGCTGCTTTATTAATAAGCCAGGTTGAATGGGTTGCAAATAATGTTTGTTAAGTATGGGGTTTGGTTGGCGTGGGCAGTACTGGAGGTGCCTTTCCATAGAGTGGGAGATGTGTGCATCCGGCCGTGTACACACCAGGTACTCTTCTGCCTGTTGGGATATTGAGTCTTGGCCATGACTGAGCTTTCAGTTTGTTTTTCGTGGTGTACAGTCCATGTCTGGGCTCTGTGCTGAGCAGTGATGAGGGGAGTTAAATGGCTGGGGTGGGCGCAGAGAACCGTGTGTGAGCCCCAGAGTGAGAGGACGTGTGAGTGAGCCTTGAGCCTTGGGGAAGTCATTGGACTTCGTCCCCTCACAGACGCAGGACTGCCAGGTCTGATGGCCATGGCTGAGCCTTCACCCAGCCCAACCGCCCCCAGAGAGGGCCCTGCCTCCTGCTGCAGGGTGCCCTGCCAGGGGTGCGCTGGTGTTTCAGCTGCAAACAGCAGGTGCTTACAGGAAGGCGTTCAAATCAGAGGAGGGCTGCTTTATAAGGACACAAAGACAACCTCAAGAAGTCCAAGGCCAGCCACATGGGGTCTGGATGCTAACACTGGAGGCCTGGGACAGTGTCCTCTCTCCACTCCCACCCCCTAAGAATTTCTGAGGATTCTCCCTAACTGCCCATCTTGCTTTACTGCTCTGCCAGGGGGTCTGCTCTTGCATGACTTTTTTCAATCCTCTGAGATGCCTGGGAGGCAGAGAATCTGCTTGGTCTCAGCCTCATCGATAGCTTGTGAGACCCTGGGTCAGGTGACTGTTCCATCTGCTGTGTCTGTCAGGGTAGGCGGGGTCCCTGATATACGGAGCTGCTGCCTTCCAGGGCCGTGGGAAAGCAGTTAAGTTAGGGAGACAGACTGATTGATCGTGTCCAGTACAGGTGTTCCTCCTGAGCTGGCACACCTGCAAGAACTGGAAACACACTTCCTCTCTAGCAGCCCTTACAGTCTTTGATTCCCTTTAAGCATTCACCGTTATATTGAGCCCCGAATGGATCTCACCGTAGCATCCACCCTTGGCCCATGTCCTACCATTTGAGGATCTTACGTGCTAAATCTATTTCCTCGATACGCTGACCCCCCCTGACAGCCGCTGTGGCCCATGTACAACCTTCCTGCACCAGCTTTCTTTCTCTTAGCATCTTTTTTTTCCCAGCCAGGGGAGAGCAGATTGTGCTGGGGAAGTTGGAGAACGGGATGTCCTGCCTTGATCTGCCCAGCTTGACTTAACCTTCTAGTCTCCTGTTTCCCACCGGGAGCCCTTTGTGAGCACAGAGAGAGCTGCTGGCTTCCCACACATCCGAGGAAAGAATGTTCCCCAGACCAAGATGTGTGTTCCTGGCTCTCCTGATGTTTAAGAAGACTCCTCAGGAGTCTGGGGATGTCAGTTGGGCCCCCATGGCAGCAGGCAAGGAGAGAGGGAACTAGGAACTCCATGCAATGCATTTAGAGCTGCTGGGGCTGGTAATATAGCCTCGGGCCAGGCCACAGGGCTATGGAATTAGGTCACAGTACTGCAGCCCACCCACTACCCCACTCTCCCACCCCTCTAGCCCCAGCACTGAGAGCTCTTAGGTCAGAAGGAGAGACATCCAGGGACGAGTTCACGTCCTCCTTTTGGGGTCCATAAGCAGCATCCACAGCCAAATAAACAGCACTCGCCTCTTGGCAAGGGGGTCCTCTGAACATGTGCATGCAACCAGGAGATACAGAAAGAGGAGGTTGGAGAGAAAAACAATACATTCAGTGCAGCCCTATTGAAATAGGAGATTGAATTTCTTTGCCTGGAAATGTTTAACTTGAGTCAGCCACCTACCTCCCTTTCCAAACCAGACCGGCCTGGGTTGGAGGTCTGGTTTTTCTCCCCGCCCCCCAGCTTCCCCCGTTGGAGCTTTTTGCAGGTGTGCGTGCAGAGCAAATGTTAATTTGAAAGGAGATTTATAGCTTTCTCCGGAGATCGGGAGCAGGAACCATTTCCTGGGCAGTGGGGTTATTGTGGGCTAATTTTCATGATTACTGAAGGGATCTTAGCAGAAGACTCTTGGGTCCTGCCTGCCCGTGGTCTCTGCTGAAATCTGTGCTGTCAGCTCACCTGGAGAAGGGCCAGAGGGCTGCTGTTCCCTCGTCCCCTGCCTCCTGAGCTTGGGCTTTGTTGTCTGGGGTCTCCTGGATGAAGAGCAACCAGAGTGTGCGTGGGGGTTCACTGCGGATTCCTGGAATGTCCGCAGCTATGTGCCCTCCGCCACTGGGGAAGGAGTGACCTCCCAGGCTGGGCTGGTGAGCCGCCTGCAGTTCCCTGAGGGATGTGGTAGCAAGCCCACAGCACGCGGGGCTTTTTCTTGTTACAAGTCCAGTCACAATGCTAACACCTGCTCCTGGTTAGGCCACTTGCTTCTTCAGTTGGCTTATTTTCAGCTGCTTTGCCCAACTGTAGAAGCAGTTTTGAAGCATCTACAAAGTGTGATGTGTGTGTGTTGTTTTGTGTATACTCCCCAACCTCCCAGGCCCGTGCACCCACGCACTCAGTTGTGTCTGACTCTTTGGAACTCCATGGACTCTAGCCCACCAGGCTCCTCTGTCCATGGGATTCTCCAGGCAAGATTACTGGAGTGGGTTGCCATTTTCTTCTCTAGGGGATCTTCCCCACCCAGGGATTGAACCTGCATCTCTTGTGTCTCCTGCCTTGGCAGTCGGATTCTTTACCCACTGAGCTACCTGGGAAGTTACACATATTTCTTCTCTTTCCCCTTGAGCAGCCTCAGTAATCCAGACTGTTTCAGATGCATCAGGAAAGATGTGCATGAAAGGCTGGATGTTCCAGGGTTGCAGTTTGTGGACGGGAGAGGAGGAAGAGGAACAATCTAGGAGTTCTCACCAGAATAGGTAGGGCAGGAGGAGGCTGGCTTGTGAGAATAAATGCAGTTGACTCTTGAACAACATGGGTTTGAACTGCTCAGGTCCACTTATACATGGATTATTTCAATAGTAAATACTACACTATTACACCATCTTCAAATAGTGGAATCTAACAAGATTCTGAAAGCTGACTGTAAGTTGCATGCAGGTTTTCGACTGTGTGGAGGATAGGCACCCTAACCCCAAGTTGTTCAAGGGTCAGCTGTCTATGGGCTTCCCAGGTGGCACTAGTGGGAAAAAACCTGTCTTTCAGTGCAGAAGACGTTAAGAGACGTGGGTTCAGTCCCTGGGTTCTGACGATCCCCTGGAGATGGGCATGGTAACCCACTCCAGTATTCTTGCCTGGAGAATCCCATGGACAGAGGAACCTGGCAGGCTACAGTCCATGGGGTTGCAGAGAGTCGGACATGACTGACTGAAGCGATTTCGCTCGCAGGCACGCAGCTATATATAGACCAACGAAACATCTTTGACCTGCTCAGAACCATTCACCTCCAGTTCCTCTCTTTCTCATTCTGTTTGTTCCTTCATTCAAGTCAGACACTTGGATTCCGCTGCAGGCGAGCCTAGAACCCGCTCTCCTTTCACTGGAGTCGTTTTCCCTTGGGGTGGGGGGAGGGCTGTGGAAGAGAGAGACTTCAAAGGAGAGCATGTTTGGTCTTGAAAGCACCTCTGGCCAGAAAATCGCGGTCCTGGGGAGTTTCAGCCTGATGTAAGGCTTCCCTTGCCCCCAGCTCAGGCCCTGTACTAACCTCAGCTCTCAGGACTGTACTTGGTGCTGAGACACATACTACATGGCTCCTGCCAGGAGCTTCCAGAAAGACCTGGAAGGATGCTGTTCTGTGCAAGAGATTTCCTAGTCTGGGTTGGCACAGTCATTTGTATTCCTCCAAGGAAGACAGCCTAGGCGCTGGTCACTGTGGGTGGAAATTCTGTATCGTCCCTCTGTCTTCTTACTTTTTTTTAAGATCGAGGGGCTGGGACACAGTTGTGTGTTTTGTTGAACTGGGGGTGAGCTGTGCATGCGTGCACCAGTGTGTGTGGGGCGGAGTGGGGGATGGTGAGCAGTGGGGTTTTTCAATTTACATTTTTTGAATTCTTTTCTCCTCTGCTCTCCCAGGAGGCAGCGTGCGGAGTGGAGTAAGCGTTTGACCTTTGTGAAATGTTGGTGGAGTGGGCCAGACAGAGGGGGAGATGTTTGGTGACAAACTGGCGGCAGCTCAAAGCAGGAATTCAAGTTGCGTCTCTGCCTTTCTCAGCCTGTAAACAGGCAAAAGTGAGGGAGGTGGGCGGCTAGATAGAAGGGGCTTCCATGCCTCCAAATCAGCGTCTCATGGGCACTACCTCAGCGACCAGCCTGAGCTGCTGGAGCCCCACTCTGGAGACTGCTCAGCAAGAAATGTTCTACCCGGGGGGTTTGGGTCAGGAGTTTCCAGGAGAAGCCCCTGGGTATCCAGGGACAAGGCTGTTGTTGGACAGAAGGTGCAAAGGGCCTCTCAAAACAGAAGGATGTGGCTTCTGGAAGGTGGAGGGGCAGAGTGAAGAACTGACTTGCACGGAGCACTCAGACTGTGCCAGGCACTGTTCTTATATGTGTATAGTCCGTGTGTCTATATGGACTGTATATGTAATCACTCACGTCATCCTCACAGCAGCCCATAAGATGGGTACTGTTATTGCCCCATTTTACAGGTAAGGGAACTGAGGCAGAAAGAGGTGAGTAAGTGTCTGCGACTCAAATTCAAGTCAACTTGCCTCTGAGGTGTTTCTGGTCACTCAGCTCAGGTACTTAGTGAGGATCTGGCAAAGCTAGAGGTCAGGTTGTGCAGCTTCTGAGTTCAGGCGGCGTTTTCTTACGTGGGGAGAAGTTCTGTGCACAGACGTAATAACTCAGGGACTTGAGTTTGCCCTCCTCATCCCACTGTTCTCCCCCCACCCTACCACCAAAACAAATATCACTTATTTTTCTGTGTCTCGATTATACATTTGGTTCATAGACCACACTGCTGAAATGCCCCGGGTTAAATAAGGTTATTTAAATCCCGAAAGTTGTAGCACAGTGGGAGAAGGGACACAGCTGTAGGGCCTCCGTTGGTCCCAGGTGGCACCAGTGGTAAAGAACTGCCTGCCAATGCAGGAGACAAGAAATGCAAGTTCAATCCCTGGGTCGGAAAGATCCCATGGAGGAGGGCATGGCAACCCACTCCAGTATTCTTGCCTGGAGGATGCCATGGACAGAGGAGCCTGGCGGGCTACAGTCCATGGGGTTGCAGAGAGTCAGTCACGACTGAGGTGACTTAGCACTTGATGCCTCAGAATCGGTGACTGCAAAGGCCTCGGGAGATGGATGGACTGGGGGTGCTCCAGGCTCTTTGAACAGATTGGGGAACTAGGAGGATGGGAACGGACCACAGTCCAGAGAGGCAGGGCTGTACCCAGCCGTCTGCATGGGTGGAGTAGGAGGATGTCAGGAGGAAGACCAAGGTGGGAGAAGTGGGCCCAGGCCTCATGCATCAGAATCCCTGGGTGAACTGACCAAGTGGAGAAGCCATTCCTTGGGCCTTGGTTGACTGCCCCTTAATGAGGACAGTAAAACCCACCATTGTAATCTTCCCAGGGATTTGGGTGATAAGCATAAGAGAGGTGAGAGCACTGTGAAGAAAAAGTGGAAAGCACTGTACTCAGCTTAATGGTATCAGCCCAAGTGCAGGCAGCCTCCGAATGTGAAGATGCTTTTGCTCCAGCCTGGGCAGAAGGCCGCCAGCCGGCCTTGCTAGCTGGTGTACATATTGTATTTCCATTTGAGCTCTGTTTGTTAGGATTTGGGGTTGGGGGGCCTCCACGCAAGTGGAAGAAGAGCATTCTGGGAAGAAGCATCTCAGGGGAGCCAGCCAGCCCTGGTTTCGGCACTTTCGTCTCCTCGTCTGTAATGTGGGCATCACATCCCCCTCCGAGGTGTGCCTGGCACGTGGAGCTTCCTCTGTTCCTGGGTTGCTGAGCATGGTCCCTGGCCTTCCAGATACAGGTTGTTGAAGATATAGTCATGCCAGAGACCAAGCAGGGTTTCCTGTGAACCAGCCCACGTGTCCCGGGTCTGCTCTTTCTCAGCCCAAGGTAATTTTTCAATTAACTTGATTGGCTGGAAACCGGGGCGCCCTTGGAGTGTGGGAAAGCATCCCAGGCCGGAAGGGCCCTCTCCTCTGCCCCACGCTGGCTTGGGGCTCGACTTCCAGCGGGAGGATCCAATTTCACATCAGGACACCAGGACGTGATCCCAGTGCCCCTCTGAAAAATCCCAGATGGCGCCTTCTGGAAGCCCCTGTGGGCTCCGCGCTGGCGGCCGGCCTGTCCTCCTCCCCTGCCCCCGCCCAGGCTCCCTGACCCGGGCTCCGGTGGTGAGAGCCTCGGGAGGTTTCATTACTGACTTTATTGCTAAACAATTTCAAAAGGCGGCCCTGCTAGTTTTCATAAGTGAAACATTTAAAGTATGCAAAGCATATTTTATTTCTTCCTGGAGCAGCTGCTCAGTTGGGCTGGAGAATAATCAGGAACAAGTTACAGGGATCAGTGTACCACCCTGCAGCTCACAGGCTCCGCAGCCTTGGGCACCTCCCACTGCGGGAGCCAAGATGCCCTCTTCCTTCCCTGCCCCCTCCATGGGGTCAGGCATCCTCCTGATTGCATCAGAATTGGCTGTCAGCTTTGGCTGAGGGCTCACTCTGTACCAGGCCCATCTTGGAGCTATTTATCTGTTGCCCATAGGCTGTCACCGCAACCCTGGGAGACAGATACCATTGTTACCCTCATTCCCCATATGAGGACACAGAAGTGACCTGCTGGGGTCCAACAGCTAGTCAAGAACTAAGCCAGGGTGTGACCCAGGTAGCCGGTTCCAGGACTGCAGCTCTGAACCATCGTTGTTGCAATTTTATGGGTGAGGAACTTGAAGGACATAGAGGTCAAGTCATAGTGGGAGATGCCCGTTCTTAGTTTAGCTTTTGAAGCACCATTTGAGACAGTGGGCCTTCCAGGTTTGCCGTTTGTCTGGGCTGCAGCCTGGATCTGGTTTAAATTCTTCTGAAAGCCCAGATCTGGTTGAGATACGGATCTTGGGAATTTGAAGATTCGGGAATTTCAGACTCGGCCGCCCTCGTGTGCTGGCGTCGTTAGGAGAGCCCTGGCTGGGCCCTGGTCGCCCACTTCTCTGTAATTATTTACATCTGCGGGAGCCTGCGGCTTGCTGCACATGTATTTAACCCCTGAGTTGATTGATGCCTAAGAAACACTGAGCAGAGCGTTTCGGCCAAAGAGTGTTTCCAGTTTGCCTCCAGGTTGTAGTAGCCAGTGGCCTAGCAGTCAAGGCAGTAGATTCCAGACACCATCCTTTGGGCCTCTGTTTAAAGTAGAAAGTGTTAGCTGCTCAGTCATGTCTGACTCTTTGCGACCCCATAGCCCACCAGGCTCCTCTGTCCATGGGATTTCCCAAGCAAGAATACTGGAGTGGGTTGCCATTCCTGCCGATCCAGGGGATCGGGATCAAACCCAGCATCTCCTGCACTGCAGGCAGATTCTTTTCTGTCTGAACCACCAGAGACTCAGTTTGACTATCTATAAAATGGGGATATATAGGACTTCCCTGATGGTCCAGTGGTTAAGACTCTGTCCTTCCACTGCAGGGGGCAAGGGTTTGATCCCTGGTTGGGGAACTAAGATCCTCCTTGCCACACAGTGTGGCCAAAAAAAAAAATTAAAATAGAGATATAAATGTCTTCCTTCCCCCGGGCTTCTTAGGAAGGGAGCTGTCCTGCTGGGAACTAGGCCAGGGAGAACCCACTCTCTGGCCAGTGGGCCAGCAGCCTCAGTCTGCTCTGTGTATTTTGGTAACGGGTGGAGAAGGAAACAGATGCAGGTGTTCTGCTGCTGACTCAGACTCGGGTGGGAAAGAAGGCCAGGGCTGGGCTCTCCCTGCAGTGGCGAGGCCTCGGTCAAGTTGCTTTCTCCTGGTTGGCCATGAGCTTTGTGCTTGACGCGTGGATGGGCCACGTCATGTGTTGGTGGGTATAACCAATGCAGGGCTTTCTTTCTTTTTCCTCCTCGTGTTTTGGTAACTTTTTTCCCCCAGAGGGTGGATGCTGAAGCTGAAGCTCCAAAGCTTTGGCCACCTGATGTGAAGAGCCCACTCATTGGAAAAAAACCTGATGCTGGGGAAGATTGAGGGCAGGAGGAGAAGGGGACAGCAGAGGATGAGATGGTTGGATGGCATCACTGACTCGATGGACATAAGTTTGAGCAAACTTAGGGAAATGGTTAGGGACTGGGAAGCCTGGCATGCTGCAGTCCATGGGGTCACAGAGAGACAGACGCAGCTTAGCAACCGAAAAACAATGACAAGGGTGGAGAAGAGGGAGATGGGATGGGAGGAGGGAGTCACATATGGGTGGAGAGGGAGATGGGCAGTGCCACCCGGTGGCCTCTGTCCCTCTCCTGGATCCGTTCCTTTATGAGCCAAGCCTTGGGGAGGGGAGAAACCTGTGGTGAGAGCAAATGCTGGGGGGGCCCAGCTGATTTTGCCAAAGTTTGTAAAAAGGCCCAGTTCCAGTTCTGTCCCACTCTTTGACCTGGCATTTATTAATAGTTTGAGAAATATGCACAGCATGGCATTTAGGGCTGGGAAGGCTGGGAGCCTAATCCAGTTAAGAACATGAGCTTTGCAATCAAACAGACTTGGGATCTGAGTTGGGATCCACCATGCCACCTGGACCAGCCCTGTTACCTTAAATAAGGCTGTCCACCTGTCCTGGCCTCCATCTCTCCCTCTCCGTTTGCATGTGTGCAAAAAGGAGAGGATGTAGCACTGTTCCCACTGAGAGAATTGCTTGGTCCGAGGCTTAGAGCCAGGCACATAGTCAGCACCTGAAGGGGACCTAGAGCCTCATGCCAAGGAAGGCTGAGGGGTTAGTGCTCACAGACCTCACCAGGTGGGAGAAGAGGAGAAAGGGTGATTTGGGCAGGAGAAGTCTAGAAATGGACTCAAGGCAGAACTTGAAAGTTTGTGCCTTCCAGGATTTCAACCCAGGGGGACTGGTCACTGCTGTCAAAGAAAAGCTAGAATCATGTGGGGGTAGGTGCTCACTGGTTTTGTGGAAGAGAATTCCATTGTCCGTTTTGCTCGTCTGGTTTCTGAAAGAGTGATATAACTTTGAGTGCTTAGCACATAGAAGGTGGCCTTAGGTTTGTGGGTTGCTGGGCACCCAGAAAGTGATTCCTGACAAAAGTAGTTTATCAGAGTTATCTTACAGTTGCAAGGGATAGAAAATGCAAGTCAAACTGGCTTAAGAATGTATTGGCCCACATAACTGAAAAGTTCAGGAGTAGATTCTGGCTTCAGGTGTGGTGTGATCCAGGACACAGATATTATCTAGATCCAGTCTTTGTCTTGTTGGTGCTCCCTTCTTGGCCACCAGCACCTCCAGGCTCCATCCTCTCATCCATCATTAAAAAGAGCATCTCCCAGTCCAGATACCGACTGATTGGACTGACCTGTGTCATGTGCTTCCCCTTCTAAACCAATCACAGTGGCCAGGGCAACTCAGCTGTCTCATTGGTCAGCTTGGGTCTTATCTCCACCTTTGAACCACATTCCCATGACTCCTACCCAGCAAGTGGATAGGAGTGGGCTCCTTAAGGGCCCCAAGGAGGCCTGGAGACCTGGCTTTGGAACAAGGCAATCACTGCTGCTGCAGACCATCAGGGACTCAGCATTTAGGTGTTAGGAAGGGGCTTGCCTTTCCACCCCCAGACAGATGCTGTATTTGGGCAATGTGTATTCATTCTGAAGCTAGAATCACCCACTGAGTGGCTGTTGCAGACCCCCGAGGACTCTGGGGCTCCTACTGGCTGTCAGTGCTTGGCAGCATCAAGCCACATGTCCAGAAAGTCTGCCAGAGACTGTTCTTTCTGGGCTTCAAGAGCAGTGGACACAGGAAGCAAAGATCAGGCCAGGCCGCCTGCAGGCCCATGTTCTGCAGCATAGATCCTCGGGTTTGGTTATGCCTGAGAATGAGGAAGCTATGTTCTGGAGGTTTGTGATTCCTTCAATTCCCCCAGGGCATCTCTGCTTTAGAACCTGTGACCATCATCCTTCCAGGGCTGGTGCCTAGCACATGACTGGTGCTGAGTTGGTGCTTGGTGAGGGACGGTTGAAGGCTTCCCTGGTGGCTCAGTGGTATCTGCCTGCAATGCAGACAGATCTGAGTTTGATCCCTGGATCAGGAATATCCCCTGGAGAAGGGCATGGCAACCCACTCCAGTATTCTTGCCTGGAAAATTCCAGGGACACAGGAGTCTGGCAGGATACAGTTCATGGGGTCAAAGAGTCAGACAAACTGAGCAACTTAGCACGCACACACGCATGAGGTACGGTCGAAGGAAGCAAATCCCTTCCCTGGAGAGAATCAGATTCCTGGGGTGCGGAGCTGGACGGGCACAGCTCTTCATGAGAAACAGGGGCTTCCCCCACTCAAGATTGTGGAAGAGGATTAGCTTGGCAGTCAGGAGCCAAGGATGGTGTGGCCGGAAGGTGTGTTTATGCACCAGCAGCTGCACTGAAACAGCTCTGCAGGAAAGACGGATTAAACAGTGCCTCAAAGAACATACAGTTACTGTGAAATATGAGAAAAAGACAAAGGCTGCATCACCTGGTACCTGCCAGGCCCACCCCACCCACTTGTAGTAAAAATTACCAGGTGGTTCTCCCGAGCCCTTGAGCAGCCTTGGGATTAATAGTTGAGAAGCGGCTGGGAGGTTTTTGAGAATCTCCTCTTGTTTGGTGAGTGCTGTATTGTGTCCCATCACCCCAAAAGCTTTAAGCGTCGGGATCACATAACAGAAAGAACCCGGAAATCTCTAGCAAAGCATGGTTCCAGGTTTGTCTGCCTGCCACTTGCCCTGTTCCTGGTTTCTGGGGTCTGTCTCATGTGCAGGGGGCAGGAGGCGAGGGACGGGAGAGTAGGCATGATGAACAGAGGTGGTCCAAGAGGGCTGTTTACAGCTCACTATACAAAAACCAGGCAGGAGGGGAGCCCAGGCTGGGTCTGCGAGGACCAATCAAGCAAAAGGAAGTGATTTCAAGTCTCTTCTTAGTCCTAGAGGCCCAGCCCTCAGGCTGCTCTTCCCGGATTTCTCTCTCCACAGACCATTACATTCAAGTCCCACCTGACTCAGTGTCCCTGTGGAATTCCGGTAATTTACAGAGCTCTGGGGAACCTTTGAGGCTGAGTCTAGAACCGAGGGCCACATTGCTTCTGTTGCCTCTGCTGACCTGACTGAATCCAGGATTCCTGGCCCCACTTGGCTTTAGGGTGAGCTTAGCCAAGAGGTTCTGTGACCTCAGGCCTTCCAGTCTCGGGGAAGGATGCAAACAGTGGTGTCTATCCAGGAGGGTTTGAGGGCTCCCTGTTAACCACAGCAGGCCCTGAGAGGGAACATACGCTTTGCCGGCCTTGGGGAGGGCTTGCAGACTGGCCCCTGGACCCAGAGGAGAAGGGGTAGAATATAACTCAGGGGTGACTGGAAAAGGCTCTGCAGCCAGACCTTCTGAGTTTAACCACATGTTTTCTCCCTGCCTTGGTTTCTTCTGTAAAATGGGTATATCCCCTTGTGTTACTATGAGGATCAAGAATTAATGGTGCAAGGATTTAGAGGTGTTTTGGCATGCATGAGAGGAGAGGCTCACCGTGATGATGATGATGCTTGAATTCAAGAATAGAGGGACTGCACTGTGGGAATGCAGCTGACCTCTTTCTCGTCATGTACTCCCCCCACTTAAAGGCAGAACAGAGGAGGTGCCCTTAGACCACTGGCGAAGACCCTTACCCCCTCTGCCTGGGCAGCGTGTTCTGCCAACAACCCCCTCTCTGGCTCTTTCTTTTCAAGACTCCCCTCTGCCATCAGGCACTGGATTCTTGGGACCCGAATACATGTGATCCTGTTTAGTCTTGGGGCCTGGAAACCCATCTCTCATGGGGATTTGATATGAATCATTGTGCCTCAGTCTTGACATTTAAACACTCCAAGAACAACCTGATTCCTAATTTTTTTTTAATATTTATTTGTCTGTGCTAGGTCTTAGTTGTGGCATGCAGGATCTTTTTAATTGTAGCATGCAGAATCTTCAGTCGCAGCACTCGAACCCTTAGTTGCAGCTTGTGGGATCTAGTTCCCGGACTAGGGATCCCACCTGGAGCCCCCTGCATTGGGAGGTGCAGAGTCTTAGCCACTGGACTACCAGGGAGGTCCCTGATTCCTAATTTTTGGAACAAACGTCATCCTAATGTTCTGAGATCACTTCCTGGACCAGATTTGGCAGTGATGACAATAATGGCAGTCATGGCGGCAGTGGTGCCTTTTGAACACTCACAGCCTGCCGAGCGCTGCTGGGCCAACCCATGGCGGGCGGCTCATGACCCCCAGGCTGACCTGGGCTCCATCCCACAGCCCGCAGTGTCTCTGAACTCAGGCGGGGTCACCGCAGCCCCGCGTAGGTGCTATGAGGATCCGGTGAGATGAAGCCTGTAATCCAGTGGGCGGCGTCCTGCACAGTCAGAGTCTGAGAGTGTGGCAGTGCCATCAACCCTTGCCTCTGCCAGAGAGGGTGTTTGGACTGGGAGAGAACTGTGGCATCGTTAAGCAGAGCATCGTGCCATCCGGAGTGACCTCCAGCCAGCCAGGGCCAGCGGGGCATGGTTCTCAGGGCATCCAATTTCTCTCCCACAGAGCAGGTGTAGCTCAAGTGAATGGAGGTAGTCCACCGAGCCTGGGGCTGGATTCAAGTTCCCCTTCCGCTGAGCCCTGCTAGGGGTCAGGGGGCTACTGGGCCCAGTACCTGGATTGGGGAGGAGGATCTATAAAAGTCAGTTAATGGAAAACCTGAACTATGTTACTGACTCTCCCCCCACCCCAACCCCCACCCCCGCTTTTTTTTGGTGGTATAATTCCCTACAGCAAAGTAAACAGGTCTTAAGGGTACAGTTGGAGCTTGGTGAGTTTTGACAGATGTGTGTGTCTGTGGTAGTTTTTCAAGGTGTCCATCTATGACGAGCAGCCAGGGACTGTCACTCCAGCCACTTCAGTCACTCCACTTGGAGGCCCTCCATATTTTGGCTCCTGCCCTCCCCCTGCAGACCGGGTGACTCAGCCTTCTTGCCATTTAAGCCACCCCTCCCAAGGCTGGGAGGCCCACAGGTCAGGGCTCTGAGGTCAGTGAGGCCAAGGCCTTTCCTCAGAACATTGGGGAGATTTGCCCTTTTCTATAATAATGGTCTTAACGAGTGACATGTGACCCCCATTTAGAACCTTCCGGAATGTTCCCACTTAGATGATTGCTTTAATGTTTACCACAGGCTTCGGAGACTGGTCTTGGCTCCATTTTCAGATAAACTCGGAGGTCACTTGTCCTAAGGTCAAATAGCCAGGAAGCTGGGGAGCCGGGACTGGACCCCGGTGGCTGACCCAGACGTGCCTGGCCCACGTTCGCCTTGCACCATGCTCGGTGCGGGCCTGCCAGGAGCCCAGTGCTGGGCTGGAGCTGGGCGTTGGGTGTCAGCAGGACCCCTGCTGCCTCCGTGGCCACATCCTTAAGGAGCTACATGGGGACTGTGCCCCTGGGGAGGGTGGTGCACGGAGTGGTGGCTCTCTGTGACGCCCTGCTCCACATAGGAAACAAGAGTGAGCCCATACCTGCTGGTGGGGTGTGGTGGGGGCAACCCTGCCTTGCCTGCCATCTACCAGGGTGAGCACACAGCAGTGTTGGGTTCCCTCTGTGTCACCCACGGACCCTGTTGCCCTCTCCTCCTGCAAGACAGTATAGTGTGGGCAGGTGCTAGAGCTAGACCACTGGCTTCTACCCCTGACTCTGCCTTTTACTCCAAATGACATTGGTCAAGTCACCTAAATCCTGTGCCTCAACTTCCCCATCTGTTGAATGAGGTGATCCTACTTCATGAGGTTATTGTGAGAATTCACTAGTATCTGTTAGGCATGTGACATACCTAAAACAGAGCCTGGAGCACATACCTTGTGCTCTACAAATGTTAGTAAAGTCATTGTCATTGACACACAGTAATTACAGTATTATTGCTGTTTGGACCTCTGGCTTGGGAAGGACAGACTCACAAACCTCTTGAATGGAGACAGCTCAGAGGACTCTTGGATGGTGCCCTACAGTCAAGGAAAATAAGCTTTTTTTCCTTTCTCTTGTTCCTCTCTCGTCCCAACCTGATGAGCTCACAAAAATTAAGCCAGGAAAGGACTTGGGGCTCTTCCCTGGGGCCAGGAGTGGCGGTTGGCTCCGGGAAACTGGTAGATCAGCAGGGAAATCAAAGGCTCTCCAGTGCCAGGTGGCCCTGCCCAGCTGGTGCTGCTGCAGGTCTCCACACAGGTGCAGGGCTGAGCTGTGCTCGCCAGGCCTGGGCTCTCTTCCCTTAGCATCTTTTTTTGCCCTCTGTGCATGTTACCTCCTTGTTACAATGTGGCTGCTGCAGTTCTGACCACAAATCTGTTCTCCAAGCAAGAAGGCAGGAAGGAGACAAAGCCTTTTTTTCTTTTATTAAAAAAAAATTTTTTTGTCATATTGTTGCTTTGCAATGTTGTGTTTATACTGTATAGCAAAGTGAATCAGTTATACATATACATATGTTCCCTCTTTTTTGGATTTCCTTCCCATTTGTTGTTGTTTGGTCACTAAGTCAAGTCTGGCTCTTGTGAGACTCCATGGACTGTAGCCTACCAGGCTCCTCGGTCCTTGGGATTCTCCAGGCAAGAATACTGGAGTCGGTTGCCATTTCTTTCTCCAGGGGAATCTTCCCAACCCAGCGATGGAAACTGTGCCTCCTGCATTGCAGGCAGATTCTTTACCATTGAGCAAAGTCCTTTTTTCTTAAAGGGCAGTCTCAGGGACTATCTCCTGTATCTTATCAGCCAGGCTGAGTCACACAGACAATTCTAGCTGCAAGGGAGGCCAAGAAATGGCATTTTTAAAATGCAGAACACTCACTGCTCTCACAAACAAAAGATGTGCTAGGGAGGCACAGGGTCTCCCCAGCTCCCTTTGCCACCTGATAAGTATGCCACACCCCCTTGCCCTTGAGAAGAAGGCCCTGGAGGCTTCTGCTGTGTGGCCTGCCTGCTGGTAAGGCCACCCCTGAAGGCAGCACCATTGGTGACTGGCGGCTTCCCGGAGGAGGGCGGCAGGGGAAGAGCCATCTCCCAGGCAACACTTACTTCCGGCTTCCTTGGCCAAGAACATTGCTGTGTCTGTGGCTTCTTGGGCATCAGGCCCTTTCACCACCAGGCTTCCCTGGTAGCTTAGATAGTAAAGAATATGCCTGCAATGCAGGAGACCAAGGTTTGACCCCTGGGTTGGGAAGATCCCTGGAGGAGGGCATGGCAACCCACTCCAGTATTCTTGCCTGGAGAATCTCATGGACAGAGGAGTCTGGTGGACTACAGTCCATGGGGTTAAGAAGAGTTGGACACAACTAAGCAACTAACACACACACACACACCTTTCACCACCATTCGCCCACTGCCCTATGATCTGAGGGTGCGTGGTTTCCCAGTGACAGGCAGAAAGGTACACAATCGGTCTTTGCTGTTTGTGTCCCTCCGCAAAGGCTTGAACAGTTTCTCCATGAATGTGGCTCCTTCCCCAGCTTTCGGCACAAGGCTCCCTCCTGTCCGTGAGTCTGCAGCCAGCTCTGTGCCAGATGCCTCACAAACCCCACTTCTTCCCTTCCCTGCTTCATGACCCTGGATGACCACTGACCCCGGAGCTCCGTGTCCTGAAGGGGCGACTCTGTGCTCTTCACATGAGGTGAGCACAGCCAAGGAACTGAGTAGGTTGTGACTAATTTACACGTAAGTAGCCACATGTGTCTCATTGAGCAGAGCAGCCATGAGCCAGAGCAGGGACCCCTGCCCTACGAAGGGGAGGAGCGCAGCATTCCTCTAGATTCATGAAGAGTGCATTCCTCTAAGGGCACTGATGCTAGATGTCAGGCGAGTGTAATCTCGGTTCTGTCTGGTCTCAACAAAAATTTGAAGCAACAGACATAAAGCCCTCAGCACATCACAGCTCTTAGACAGACCATGTTATAGCTTTCTGTTCTAAACAAACCATGTTATAGCTCTTAGATCAGTGTTACAGCTCCGTGTTACAGCTCAGTTTTATTTAGAAAATAGCAGGAAAATACATCCTCGAGGCGTGAGGGCATGCCGACCCAAAGACGAAGAGAAGAGAGAGCCCCGGCCCTTTGGCTCCTCTTTTTTATGTTTTTTCCTCCTCCCTAGGCCTGTGCTATGCAAATTGGGCTAGCCAGGAGTGCTGTTTGTTCTACCTGAGGTCCTCACGCTGCTCCTCTTTTTTATGTTTTTTCCTCCTCCCTAGGCCTGTGCTATGCAAATTGGGCTAGCCAGGAGTGCTGTTTGTTCTACCTGAGGTCCTCACGCAGCTCCTCGGACCTTCCTTTGACCTTCCTTTGTTCTATTTTCATGGGCTTTTCCCATCCTTGTTTTTTAGCCACTGCCATTTTGGACTCCTGTTTCCTATTCTAACTACCTAACATTATGAAGGCCCAGAGAGGGACAGTGACTTGCCCTAGGTCACACAGCGAGGTAGCTGTCCTTCTGAGGCAGAAACCCAAGTCTTCCAACTCTCACTTCTTCATTGCTCCTGGGGGATGAGTTCACTCCCCTCTGTGCAGAGGGGAAGGGGAGTTGAGAGCACACACAGTTCTCATCATGTGCAAGTTTAAGTATATCACACGTTCCTATCATTCCGTTTCACGGTTGAGGCCACTGAGGCCCAGGGAGGGGCGTGCATGCATCTAAGTCCCTTCAGTTGTATCTGACTCTTTGCTACCCCATGGACTGAAGTCCACCAAGCTCCTCTGTCCATGGGATTCTCCAGGCAAGAATGCTGGAGTGGGTTGCCACGCTGTCCTCCAGGGCATCATCCCAGCCCAGGGATCAGACCTGAACCTCTTGCATCGGCAGTCAGGTTCTTTACCGCTAGCACCACCTGGGAAGCCCCCAGGGAGGGGAAGTGCCTGCAGATGGTCCCAGAGCCGGTAAAGGGGCTTCAGTCTTGTGAGGTTCTCTGTGATTGCAGTCCCAGACCTGTCACCCCTCTTTGCCCCTGGAAGGGTCCAGGTGGTGCAAGATCTAGTCTAGAGGGGGCAGGGGCAGTTCCTAAGCTTGGACAAGCCTCTCTCTTTCTGTGGAGTTGTTTTTCCAGCCTGGTCTCCGGAGACTTGGCTCCTGCAAGAGCCACACCTGGTTCCCGCCCTCCTGCTTGTTCAGAACCTGACTCCAGGGGCGGGGCCTAGGTGTCCAGTATACCTATTAGCAACCTGAGCACAGGAAAAAAAAAAATCCACCTTTGCCACTGTTAGCTCAGGAGAGGGACACGCAGCCCCATCTTGCCCTCATCCAAGTAGCGGTGGAGGGAGCGCAGAGAAGGCTGTGCCAGGCTGCTCTGTGCCTTCACCTCCTTCCTCCCAGGCCATCATCCAGTACAGCCCTTTCTCATGATGGCCCCGTTTCATTGTGACGGAAGTAGGATTGCTGGATAAAACACAGCATGCCCAGTTACATTTGAATTTCAGATAAACATCGAATCAATTTTCAGCATAAGTATGTCCTATGTAATATTTAAGACACACTTATATTAAAAATTATTTGTTATCTAAAATTCAGATTTAACTGTGCATCTGGGCTTTTTTGGTTCGTTTTGCTTCACTTTGTTTTGCTCAATCTGGCAACCCTACAGGGGTGACATTGTGCCCACACAGTGTACATGGCAACTGAGAGCCAGAGAAATCACAGAGCTTGCTCAGGGTCACAACAAGGCCCTGGTCAGGCCTGGATTTGAAGCCAGGTCTCTTGGAATCCTCTGCCGTCTGCATAGATAGCAAACAACCTCAGTGGCTTCCTCTGGGCAGTTTGAGAAAGCCCTAAAATAAAATAAAAAACAGTTCTGGCTTCTACTTGCCTGGTAATGTAAATATAAATGGGGTACTTAGCAGTCACTCACACCCTACTGTGAAATAGACATTTGGTGACTGCTGAGTGGGAACAGTCCCTGGCAGCTGTGACTGGGGAGAATTGATGAAGGAAAGTGTCTTGGCCTATTTGGGTTGCTATAACAAAAATACCGGATGGCTTATAAGCCACAGAAATGTCTGTCTCACAGTTCTGGAGGCTGGAAGTCCAAGACCAGGCACTGATAAATTCCATGTCTGGTAAGGCCCCTCTTGGTGATTCATAGCTGTCTTTTTTGCTGCATCTTCTCCTGGTGGACAGGTCACTAATCCCATATATGATGGCTCCAGCCTTGTGAGCTGATCAGTTGTCTTCACAGACTGTCATCACCTGGGGATTAGGTTTCACATGTGATTTTTTTTATTTTGGCTGCACTGAGTCTTTGATGCAGCATGCAAGATCTTCAATCTTTATTTGCCGCCTGCAAACTCTTAGCGGTGGCATACTAACTCTTAGTTTTGGCATGTGAGATCTAGTTCCCCAACCAGGGATAGAACCTGGGCCACCTGCATTAGGAGCATGGAGTCTTAGCCACTGGACCATCAGGGAAGTCTCTCACATACGAATTTTGAACACAAATATTCAGTCTATGGCAGAAAGCGAGAATGAAAGTTCTAGAGTCTTGAGTACTGCTGGAGATGGCGAGCCAGGGCTTGGGGCACAGTGTGGTTGGGGTTAACATCTTTTATAATCTGACCCTGGCCTACCCTTTCCTCCTGCTGTTCCTCACCTGTAACTGTTCACTGGTTACCCAGGGACCTCTGGCTTCCCAGCACTTCTCAGGCTGTTCCCTCTGCTCACTGCCCTCCTCCCCAGTCTTCCAAGACCTATTTCAAATATTCTGTGCCCCAAGCAGGTACTGCCATTGCTTTGTGTAATAGTTACTTGTGTTGCTGCTTCTACTCGCTGGAGACTTTTTGAGGCTGAGGGTGTTCCCTTCTTTTTGGACACCAGGCAGTACTGCAGTATAGACAGCTTGCAAACGTTTGCCTAGAATAAGAGCAGGGGAGGAACCCCCCAGTGCAAACTTCCTACTTTGTAGGTTTTCTAAGAGACTTGGCCATTTCCCAGCCTGCACTTGAGTCTGTTCGTGTCAGAGCAATCAGGAACTCCTCCGCAGATAGCCTGCCTCCCTGGGATGCAGGTTTGGGTTCCTTTAGCCCATCTGGGGCCTAGGAGCACCAGCCTGAGGGTAGGACCTGTCTGTGACATTCACCCAGGGGTCTCCAGGGCCTGCAGGAGCAACTGGCTTGGAGTAGGTGCCCATGAACTCTTGCTAGGTGGATGGATGGGTGGGGGGGATTGTCTGATTGTCGTGTGTCGTTATACAGTGTTCAGGACACTTGAGGCCCCTCAGTGAATGCAGGCCTCCCACATTAGTGAGGGGTTTGGGGTGTGTCGTCCAAAGTGCTGTCAGAATTGGACCGTGGGTGGGGCCGTTTTAGGGCTGTTGATGTAACTGTGGGGCTGAGACTGCCCGACAGGGAGGAACCTGTGAAGAAGGAAGGAAACCCTTCTGGCAGCCCAGAGGCAGGACGAATCTAGCACCTTCAGAACTGAAAGTCTCCCCCAGGTAGCCTGAGGAAGGCCTCCGATGGGGTGACGAGGCAGCTGATGGGCAGCCAGGGAGGGAAGGTTTAGAGCTCAGGAATGAGGTGCTGCGCTCTGTGGATCAGGCTGGAGATTGGCTGGGGGCTGAGGAGGAGCTGGGTGGCCAGGGAGGCCTCTGCTCACGTGGGTGGCAGCTGGACCCAGGTGGCCTCAGAGGAGGTAGTTGAGGTGGACCAGGAACAGGGGATGGACTTGGTGCCACCTTTCCCCAGGCTTCTGGGGGCAGAGGGACCCCAAGTCCCTGAGGCCTCAGCTCGGCTGACCCCCAGCCTGCCCTCACAGGCTTGACTCTCCCTTTGGGTCCAGGATCCCCGAGGAGTGCAGACTGTGGGACCTTAGAGAACAGTGCGCACCTGGGAGGACCCTGGGCTCCCCCCAGGGTCAGGAGCCTGGGAAAACAGCCCTGCTTCACTGGCACTGAGCACTTGCTGTATACACAGAGCCCGTCTCCTGGAACAGGGCCCATGAGAGGAGGGAGCCTCACCACCCCATGAGGCTTAGACCCGTTTTACAGAAGGGGCAGCTGAGGCTCAGAGTGGGAGGGACTTGCTTGTGACCACACTCATGGTCAGCAAGGGAGCCAGACCAGAGACCCTGGGGCCTCAAGAGCTGTGCTGTAGCTGTGCCCTCTGACCCTCACAGGCAAGGACTGTGCCCGCCCCCCAAGGATGGAAAGAGCTTGGCCTGTGGCAGAGAGAGGTACCAACCTGCAAGAGGGTGTGAGCTTAGTGATGCTTCCGAGGCCAGCCGTTCTGGGCCTGCTTCCATGAGCTTCTCAAAACCTCCTTTAATCAGTCTCTAAGTGAGGTGAGCCTCTTGCCTGGGTCTGCCCCGTCCTGAGTTACTGTTGTGCCGACTGTGCCTGGAGTCAACCAGGTCTGGGTTCAGACCCCACCTCCATTACCTACTCAGTTTATGAACTCACGGAGCTTCTTAGTCTCTCTGCACCTCGACTTCCTAACCTGTGAAATGAGGTGAGATCTCCTGCCTCGAAAGGTTTTGGTAAATGAGGTAAAGCATGTAAAGTGTAGCTGGGTGTGACTGTAACGCTCCCGCCCTCTGCAGGGAGGGAGACCCCGGCCATTGGAGTGGACGCTCTAGCTGCAGCCACCGTGGAGCCCTAGACAGTGTGGAGGGATGCAGGGGTGGGGATCCCACTTGGTGTGCTCTGCAGACTGTGGGTGGGGCCCAGGACTGGGGCAGAGGCTCTTTGCAAGAAGTTTGTTTTGGGGTTTTCTTCCTGCACACGGTAGGAAAGGTGCTGAGCACAGAGCAACAGGAAAAACAAAGCACCTTCAAACTGTCCCCAGAAAAGTGAACGAGCGCAGCCAGCCTCCCCTGTCCCTTGCTCTAACTACATGCCCTTCTCCCCTAGCGCTCCTGCGGGAGGAAGTGTCCCGGCTCCAGGAGGAAGTCCACCTTCTCCGGCAGATGAAGGAGATGTTGATGAAGGACCTGGAGGAGTCGCAGGGTGGCAAGTCCTCTGAGGTCCTCTCGGCCACCGAGCTCAGGGTCCAGCTGGCCCAGAAGGAGCAAGAGCTAGCCAGAGCCAAAGAAGCCTTGCAGGGTGAGTGACAAGTCGGGGACAGCTCCCTCCTCTCCCTCACCTGGGGCTCAGCCGGGGCCACAGGAGGCACCGCGAGCCAGGGTCCTGTGTCTGCAGGGGGAGTGGCGTGGACCCAGGAGTCTCCTGGCACGGGCTGCCCCTTCCTTCTTGGGTGGAATCCTGTGTCATGCTGGGTCGGGTACAGGTGTCTTTCCGTCCTGCGGTGTGACCCCCTCAGGTTCGCCATCACGGCCGGTCATGGGGCGCCTCCCTCCGAGGTGTGGTTGGCAGGTGGTTAGTTATCTTTGCTGACCCAGGGTGCTGCCCCAGCAGTTGGGTCTCCTCTTTCCCAGAACCCTCCGGGTTCTGCGGTGCCTCCCCTGCAGGACAGTGTGGATGTGCGGGGGTCTGTGCTGGAGGACATGTCCATCCGCCACTTCACTCATGCTCACCATGGTGGGCTCCGCAGGGGAGGGCTTGGCCTCTTCTTGCTTTTACTTGGTCTGAAGGAGCTCCCCTCTAAGAAATGCAGCACCCAGCCCTGGGTGGGGGTGGGGGAGCAGCTGGGAGAGAAACCACTTGAGGAGACAGGAGGTCAGTGGGCCCACTTGTCACCTGCTTTCCTTAGTGCTGGCCTGGGATACTGGGGGCTGACATACCTCTCTCTCCTGGGAGCCACCTGCCCACACTGTGTCTCAAAAGGTTATTTGAGAAAGATTGGAAGGCTTCTCCGAATAGTCCTGCAACAGGAAACATTGGGGAAGAAAATATTTGGGGAGGTCTACCTTGATCTCTTGAGCCTGTCTTAGTATCTTTGATTCTCCTGGGGAGGGAAGAGGCAATAAAGCTTGGCAAGCTCCTTCCCACTTACCGCTGGCTATAACCGATAAATACTCTCTGAAGACTTTGTTTCTGAAGCCAAAGCAGGTTTATTCCTTACATTGATTTCGGGCTGCTGTAGCAAAGACCCCAGAACAGGGTGGCTTAAAGAATCTGTTTCTCCCTTTCTTCTGTAACTATCCCAAGGGTGTTTCAGGCTGGTGGGCATCTCTGCTCCCCTTGACCTGTGATGGATCCAGGGAAAGAGCTGAAGTGCAAGGTCAGAGAGTGTCTTTGGCAGGAGTGTGATCGTTTGGCTGCAGGGAGTGCTCGGGGTCTGTGTCCCAGCTACAAGGCTCTGGAGGGGTAGGAGTTGGGGGTGGAGAAGGAGAAGGGATTTTGCTAGATGGTTAGTTGACTCTATCCTCCTGGGTTTCTCTGACTGGAGGTGTGAAGTGAGCAGCAGAACAGTGGTTAAGGCAACTGTCTGTCCAACACCCCACCACCCAGGAAGCTCAGGAAACCATTGAGCCCTCATCCAGGTGTTCCAGCCCCTTTCTGTATCCTTCTCAGCCATACACGTTATTCTTCTGGTGGGCCCACTTGGACAGTGCTCAGGGTGGTCTGTTCAGGCCATGGTGGGCAGGTGGTCTATGTCATGGTCCAGCTGACGCTGCATGATCAGAAGTCCCTGTGCCAGGCATGCACACTTTCTCTACACAAGCCTCTTGCAGTCCAGGAAGATCTGTATGAACCCCCTCCACTCCCAGCTTCCCGGAGGCCCTGGAACATCCCTACCTTTCTCAGGAAGGAAAACCCAAAGTCTCAGGAGTCTCCCATACAGGGCACGTGTTCCTGGGCGTGGGACATATGAACTGGTGTCCTTTGGTCTTGCCAGGCTTTGCGATCCTGCAGAGAGTTGGGAAAGCAGCCAGACACTCTCAGCCTCCTCAGCCGCTGTTCATTGCAGGACAGAGACACCTGCCTTCTGTGTCCTGGGCCAAGGAAAGAGCTCTCACCCTTATTCTGCCTTCTGGACCTGTGAGAAGGAGGAATCCCTCTGTCTGCTGTTCCAGGGCCCAGGGGAATGGGCAGGCAGGCTCATTTACCCTCCACTCCCCAGCTCCTAGGACAGACGGCCTACACTCTCTAGACCTCAGCTTTCTGATCTGAATGATGGGACAGTAACAGTGAGTTACATGCGGTCATGTCTGTGAAGGCTGTTACCATGATATGCATCCTTCTCTGTGTAGCCCACAGGGCACAGAGCATTGTAGGCATTTCTTCCCATTTCTGGGCTGTATGATTTCTTATCCATCCCCAAAGGTCTTCAGGGCCTTGTTCAGGGACCCAGAGATCCCCTTGATGGGGCAGCTCCTTTGTGGGAACAATAATCTCATCAAGAAGGATTTGCCAGTATTCATTCAAAGAAAGCTTTATTGAACACCTACTATGTGTTCCAGCGGGCTTCCCTGGTGGCTCAGACAGTAAAGAGTCTGCCTGCAGTGTGGGAGACCCAGGTTTGAACCCTGGGTCAGAAAGATCCCCTTGAGAAAGGAGTGGCTACCCACTCCAGTACTCTTGCCTTGGGAAATCCCATGGATGGAGTCTGGTAGGCTACAGTCCATGGGGTCGCAAAGAGTCAAACATGACTGAGCGACTTCACTTTCTTTTTTTTCGACCGTGTTCCAGTACTGTTCTACGCACTTGGTCTACCATTCACCCCAGTCCTGCTGGGAGGTATTAACCCCTTTCACAGATGGACACAGCTGAATGAAGTTCAGGGAGATTAAGTAACTTGGCCAAAGTGACAAGCTAATTATCAGCAGAGTCCAAAACTTTATCCACTGTGCTAAATCCCTTTTCTTCCCTCTGGATGAGGTCACTAGGGATGAAGTCAGCCTGGACAGGAGAGACTGGAGGCCACCCTAGCTCAGTAATGGGGACAGCAGATTCTGGAGTCAGATCTGGGCTTGAATCCCAGCTCTGTCGCTTACTAGCTGTGTGACCTAGGGCAGATTGCTTAACCTCTCTGAACCATAATTCTCTTGTAGAAGGTAATAATACCTGTTTTTCTTATAATTGGGAGCAGTCATAACTGGTAGCTACTTCACAGAATTCTCGGGAGGATTAGAGAGATGAAGCGCTTGGCCCAGTGCCAAGAACCATTAGTACAAATATTTAGTGATGATCAGATGAGAGCGGGCTTGGCAGACCTCCTTGGATCTCTTTGGAGATGCTGGTCACCTGATTCCCATTCAGGGTGGCCCAGACCCTAGACCCCCGAGCCCATCTACGTTCATGGTAGCAAGTGTTCCTGAAAAGCAGTGAGGTGAACACCTTCAGCGCCTCAAGCATCCTGCCTGGCATTCCACAAAGTCACAAAGATGCTTCCTCCCTGGCCACAGCATGTGGTGAGTAAATTGCAGACAGATGTGGGCAGAAGGAGACTGGGGCATGAAAAGGAATTTATATGCCCTTAATGAGAAAGATGAGAATAAATGCACCAGCCAAGAAAGCTGCAGATGTTGGACAACACTTGTTAACAACCAGTGTCCCTACGGTGGGAAAATGCAGAACCCCCAAAGACTTCCACTCTGGTGGTCCCCACCTGGCCACCCTCACTCTGGTAGCTTGGGTTGGTTGAAACTAGAATTTTTTTTTTTTTTTAATATTTCTCTATTTATTTGGTTGCACTGGGTCTTAGTTGCAGCACACAGGATCTTCAGTCTTCGTTGAGACATGCTGAATCTTTAGTTTCAAGATCAGGGATTGAACCCAGGCTTCTTGCTGCACTGGGAGCTCAGAATCTTAGCCGCTGGACCACCAGGGAAGTCCCCAAACTGGCATTTTTCAGTACGTGAGAAGATTAGGAACCCAAGCAAACACCCAAGACATCAGGCCATGATTCCAACATCAAAGAATCCAACAAAAAGAATCAAGTCTGGGAGAATTGGGGTTTAGAAGGTTCCTTTGTTTAGAAGGTTCTGCCGGGATGAGTCTGGGAATGTTTGGTTTAGGACTTTGGTCTCACCCTGAGTTCAAAGGCAGAAGCTCTGAATGATTGTTTAATAAGGAATGGTGTCATCGAGTTTGTAAACTTACCCCAGAGTCCCTGCGTGACCCCAGCCCCACACACGTGGTGAGCCTGTTGCCTGGGGGACTCCTTTAGGGTGTCTTGACCTCCCCCTCAGTTTCATTGATTTCTTTCTAGATTCAAGGCATTACAGAAACAATGATCATGAAAATTTCCTTCTTCCCTCTTTTAATCACTTAACGGCATGTCGAGTGTGTTGAGCGTTTTCCCACAAGGATAAATACTCCTTGAAAACATAATTTTTAGTGACTCCATAATGTTCTGCCGAATGGAAGCCCTGTAATTTATTTAGCCACTTGTCTGTTATTGGATATTTAAGTTGTTTCCGCTTTTTTTTCCTTTTCATTCTTGCTGTTATTGTAGCACTGCACTATACAGATCTGTGTAAATCTGTTTTCTTAGGACAGCATTTATCAAACCTTCTGGTCTCTGGACCACTTTACACGCATAAAATTGATGACCCCAAAGAGCTTTTGTTTATATGGTTTAGATCTATCAGTGTTTGCTATCTTAGAAATTAAAAGCAAAACATGTCTATATTATCATTAATTGATTTTAAAATAACAATACTAAACTTATTACGTGTTAACATAGTTTTTAAGTGAAAAATGACTATTTTTTCCTAAATAAAAAGACTGAGGGTGAAGAGCAGCATTGGTTCACAGTTTTCAAAAACTGTTTAATGTCTGACTTCATAGAAGACTGCTGAGTTTTCATAGTTACTCCTCAGTCAAGCTACTGTGGTTTCTTGTTTTGATTGAAAATCTAGCATCACACAGATATGTATCTGGAAGAGGGAGGAGTAAATTAATTGTCTTATTAGATAACTGTGGATATTTCTCTTGATGCTATACTAGAACTCACCAAATGATAGTTGCTTGGAGGTGTGCTGAGTGTGGAATCTAAATCCATATCCAGTGAAGGTTTTGTGCTCTGGATGGACAAAACCATTGGTCAGATTGGCATTTTGAGTGGAGATTGTGGATCAGTGGTAAAGAATCTGCCTGCAGTGCAGAAGACCTGGGTTCAATCCCTGGGTCAGGAAGATCCCTAGAGAAGGAAATGGCAACCACTCCAGTATTCTTGCCTGGAGAATTCCACGGCCAGAGGAGCCTAGTGGGCTACAGTCCATGGGGTCACAAAGAGTCAGATACAACTGAGCAACTAACACACACACACACACGGAGATTGTACCCAACATGATTTTTTGGAATCTAACATTGATCACTCAGAAAATAATGGTTCCCTGAGTGATTTGAATCCTCCAAAGGTTGATATATTTCATTGTCCAACATCAAAAAGTCACATCTGTTAACATCACCACCAATCTCTTTAGAAAAGTCATGAGGAGCTGGTGAAGTCCTCGTGGCAGATCAAGTTTGCCCAAATTCTGATTTTCACTCAAAATTTCAAGTTTTATAACTGGCAACAAATACTGTCACTTGTTTTCCTAGAAGTAATAGGCTTACTTATTTGGTAACTTATTAGTTCAGTAGTTTGCCAGATACTATAGTGTATGTTCGTCATTCTTTCCCCACTCCAGTACTCTTGCCTGGAAAATCCCACGGGCGGAGGAGCCTGGAAGGCTGCAGTCCATGGGGTCGCTAAGAGTCAGACACGACTGAGCAACTTCACTTTCACTTTTCACTTTCATGCATTGGAGAAGGAAATGGCAACCCACTCCAGTGTTCTTGCCTGGAGAATCCCAGGGACGGGGGAACCTGGTGGGCTGCCATCTATGGGGTCGCACAGAGTCGGACACGACTGAAGCGACGTAGCAGCAGCAGCAGCACTCATTCTTTCAATTACAAATGATGTCCTACAAAAAGTGACTAGCTAGCAACTCAGTTTCACAAATGATTTTCCTTGAGACGGACATTGTACTTTGATATGCAACAAAAGAGTTTTAAGTGTACTTCCCATTTTATTTAAAAAATATGTACTTGGGGATCAAGTTTGAATAGAATTAATGATTTTTACCTCTTCCTCCAGGATATTCTTAAGTAAAACTGCCCCTCCCTTTTTTCCATCTAAAGAACAGAGTTACTACTTACGCGGTTTGATGCCACTGTCATGATTTCTGCAAGGATGTCAACATTTTACCCAGCACAGCTTTTTTTTACCAACATTACAAATATTTACACAGTAAAAGAGGCAAATAATATCTAAGTACTGTTATGAAATAGTCTTCCTCTTGGACCCCCTGAAATGTTGGTGGTGGTAGTGGTGGTAACAGCCAGCATTTTTGAGCACTTTTAGCTCAGAATGCCACACACTTTAGCTCATTTAATTTTCACATGAGTATGAGGTGGGCTCTGAATGTGCCAAGATTACACAGCAGTACCTGGTTCGGGTCAGGTTCAGACTTCAGCAGGGACAGAGAAGGTATTACTGTAGGGGATATAGCATGGTAAGGAGGCCAGCCTGTGTACGGGAGTGGGAAGGTGGAGGGTGGTACGGGATGATCACGGTGAACCCCAAGGGTTGGACCCTGGGGTTCAGGGACATGGAGGTTTTGAGCAGGAGGCAAGTATGAGGAATGAGGTGTTAAGATGGTCCTGTTGCCCTTTCCCACCCTCTCCTTGCCTTGCAGCCTCATCTCTCTCCTTCTGGCATGTGGACACACGTGTTACATATGTGTAGTTCCCCAACATGCCTGTGGATCCTCTCCCTTCTCTGGGTCTTTGCATTTGCCCTTTCTTCTCCCCCAGCCTCCTGAGGGTCATTCTTCCTCCAATTCCCAATTCAGGCTCTGCTTCCTCCAGGAACCTTTCTGGATCATCTCCACTTGATGGGTCCAGGGCCTGTGGTTGGCAGGATCATACCCCTTCACCCCCAAGATGTCTGCCTCCCAATTTTATAGAGCATATGGATATGGTGGTTTACATGGCAAATGAGAATTAAAGTTGTTAATCAGACATCCTTAAGATGGAGGGATGATCCTGTGGGCCCCGTGTAATCCCATGGGTCCTTCAGAGTGAAAGAGGAGGCAGAAGAGTCAGACTCAAAGCAAGTCAGAGAACAGGCTGGAGATTTTACGTGAGGACTCAATCCATCAGTGCTGGCGTTGAAGATGGAGGCAGGGGCCACGAGCCAAGGAATGTGCATGTCCTCTCGAAGCTCGAAAAGACAGAAACAGATTCTTTCCTAGAGCCTCCAGAAGGAAGGTTGCCCTGCCCACACCTTGATGTTAGCCTCCCAAGATCCAGTTCAGACTTCTGATGTCTAGAACTATAAGATACTAAACCTGTAGTAATTTACTATGACAGGAGGAAGAGGCTAGTAAGGGCTCCTCCCTGTACTTCACAGCCCTAGACACTGACCTCCCTTGGGACTCAGCACACACTGCGGGAGTGTCTGTTTCCTGTCGGGTTTGCCACTTGCCAGGCTCCTACAGGCGCAGCTCCCAGCACAGATGTAGCCTTATTATCTGAACAAAGCCAATGATTGGTGAGCATGGCAAAGGAGAAACGATGCCCAGGCTTCCTCTCTTCAGCGTGAGGAGTAAGCCCTGGCAGGGCCTTGTCCCTGCCTCACAACGAGTCACCTGTCCTACACTGAGCTCCTGGAAGGAACTGGGCCTTATTATTTAATCTGCTGGTTCAACAAATGTTTCCTGAAAGCTTCCCCACAACAGAACCTATGCCTGTGGCTCAGACCCTTTGGAGGCGGATCAGACCCAGGCCCTGCCCAGAACCCAGTGACACACCGGAAACCCACAACATACTCAATGCACATTCACTGAATAGTGTGTTTTTTAATGACCAAACAGGCTGGCAGGTAAGAATCTGTGCCACAGATACTCTGCTTTGAGGAGTTCTGGGGTGCAGAGAACGTCCTAGGCCTTGAGCAGCAGGGGACACCAGTGTCCTTTTTGTTCCTAGCAGGTGTGGCCATGTCTTGGCTGCCTTGGTGAGAGTAACTAGGCCTGCAGACAGTGGGGCGGTAGGTGGCCTGAGTGGTGGTTGAATAGAATAATGTGTCATCTCTCTGGGATGGTTCTGCCCACCTGCTTTTTTTACACACACATCCTTGTCTCCAACACTGTGTGGGTTTGAAAAGCAACTTAATGTTTCCTATTTCCCTTCCCACATCCGCGCTCCATTCTTTTTCTCATTCCTTGCATCAAAGGATTTGTTCATCTTCTGGGCAGTCTGTTGCCCTGGGTTGAATTTATATGCTCCCCTTTGATAAGTAAGTCATACACAGAAGCTTCCACTGTTTTCTTGGGCCATCTAGCCTGATGTCCTGGCGGCTGCTGCAGCCCCCCATCCCCCCAAAGCCAGCCCCTCTGTCCCACAGCCCTGATGTCAAAGACACTTAGGTGATACATCTTAGAATTTGGTAGAAGCTTCCAGAGAATTTTAACTCTACTGACAGAATATCTTCCAAATATGCTACTGACTGTTTTTAACAGTTAACAGATCCCCCTTGAAAGGATCTTAGGCTCTAGATTTGATCTGGGGTCAGGTCAAAGAAGTGTCCAGAATCTTTTCTGTCTGTCGCAGCTCTGGCTAGGCTATGTGTCTCTGGCAGGTTAGCTGCTTCACATGGCAGCTAGAGTCCCAAAAAAGAGCACATTCTGTGATGCATGTGTTTTTTTTAATAAATGTTTCTTTGGAGTAGTTTGAGATTTCCAGAAAAGTTGCAGAGTCCCTGTATGACCAGTTCGCCCATCATCAGCACCTTAGATGCTATAGCGCGTTGCAAGAGTGCTTTTCAAGCCACCTCCTGCTGCTTGTTTGCTGAGATCTCGTTGCCCAGAGCAAGTCACGTGACCATGCCCGGCATCATGTGGGCAGAGGCTCTCGAGGCTCTGGTTCCCAGAAAGTGGAGTTTGTTGGTGGCCATGACTGTGGATCCACAACAGAGAGCATTTTTTATTTATTTTTTAATTTAATTTTTATTTTATATTAAAGTTGATTTACAATGTTGTATTAATTTCAGGTGTACAGCTAAGTGCTTTAGGTACGCATATACATGTATCTATTCTTTTTCAGATTTGTTTCCCATTTAGGTAATTGTAGAACATTGAGGAGCATTCCCTGTGCTATTCAGCAGGTCCTTGCTGGTTATCTGTTTTATATATGAGTGTATATATGGTAATGCCAAACTCCAGATTTATCCCTCCCTGCACCTTTCCCCTTTGGTAACTGTAAGTTTGTTATTAATATCTGTGAGTCCGTTTCTATTTTGTAAATAAATTCATCTGTATCATTTTTTTAGATTCCACATATAAGTGATATCAGGTGATAATTGTCTTTCACAGAGAACATTTTAACTAGAACCATATCCAGAATTTGCTTAGAATCTGGGGTTCTGATGACACATGGCATCAACCTTGTCCCTTTGGGCTTCTTTGCTTTTTATAGGTTTTTGCATCTGAGTGACCTGTGTCCTCTTCTCCTCGCCCTGTCTGGGGATTTCCCCCTGGGTCCTTGACTCTATAAATTGGAAAGGCAGCCAGTCCAGTCCCTCTGCCCACGTACCCTTTGTCACCGTTTCTGCGTCCCTAGACCAGAGTCTACTCCCATGGCCCCCCAAGCAATTACTCTTTCTGGGGTCTCCTTCAATTCTTTGAGTTGAATTCTCAGTAGATTACATTATGTATTAATGTTCTGATTGTGGCAGTCTTCCGTTTATCCTGAGAAAAGCAGCAAGACTGGTTAGTTTGAAAATACTCAGACACCCTCCAGGACTTACCCTCCACATATCTGTTTAAGAAGCAAGTACCAGAGCCCAACCGCTGTTCCCTATTTAGGAAAAAATACCTCATACACCCATTTCGTAGTTGGGATGACTGAGGTGTGAACACATAATAAATCCCTTTTGAGCAATAATCACCTCGGCTAGCTTTTTTATTATTATTTTTTTTTATTGGAGTACAGTTGCTTTACAATGTTGTGTTGGTTTCTACTGTACAGCAAAGTGAATCAGCTATGTGTATACATATATCCCCTCTCATTTCAGTTTCCTTCCCACTTAGGTCACCACAGAGCATCCAGTAGAGTTCCCTATGCTATACAGCAGATTCTCATTAGTTACCTGTTTATACATAGTATCAATAGTGTATATATGTCAATCCCAACCTTCCAGTTCATCCCACCCACCTCTTCCCAGCTTGGTGTCCATACATTTGTGTCTCTATTTCTGTTTGTAAATAAGATCATCTGTAACATTTCCCTGGTGGCTCAGAGAAAGAATCTGCCTGCAGTGCAGCAGCTACAGGACATGCAGGTTCGATCCCTGGGTCAGGAAGATCCTGACCTAGAGGAAGGCATTGCAGCCCACTTTGGTATTCTTTCCTGGAGAATCCCATAGACAGAGGAGCCTGGCAGGCTACAGTCCATGAGGTCAAAAAGAGCTGAACATGCCTGAAGCAACTTAGCATGCACATACTGTTTTTCTAGATTCCATATATATGTGTAAATATATGATTTTTTTTCTTTCTGACTTACTTCACTCTCTGTCAGCTAACATTTATTTAGCACTTGGACTTAGCTTTGCTGCATGAACCCACTGACCCTCCCAACAACCCTTGTTAGAAGATGAGTAGTGTTTATTAGCCTCAGATTCCCCATCTACAAAATGGGGGTGAGAGAGGCTTGGATTTTTCTAGTTTCCTGGCTGTTAGACTTGATCCCCAGTGACCCTGGTTTCCCAGTCTCTGTTCTTAGCAGATTCTCTTGATTCTGAGGTCTTAGAGGGGGTGTTCATAGTAGAAGAGAGGAAGTGAGTGAAATTGGGAAGAAAGAAGACAGAGGGCCAGATCTGGGTTTGGAAGCACAGTATCCTTGAGTGTCATTCCAGGGCCCTTTGAGGCACCAGAATTTGTGGATTCATTCCTAGTCTATGCTCCGGAGGTTGTCCCAGGGGGTGGAGGTGTCAAGGCTGGTCTCTGGGACACATAAGCCAAGAGCTTCTCTTCCCGGCCTCCTTTCCCTGTGCAGCTCAATGAACACACTTCAGCCCCGAGACATGTCAGTGGCCTCGGCCACCATATTTAAGGTGTGAGCATGGGCTGCAGACCTTGAGCCACAGCTTTAGTTAATCCCCACTCCCTTCCCAGAAAGGTCAGAGACTGATCGGCTGAGAGCAGGAGAGCAGAGCTCAGTGTGAGAAAAGCCAGGCTCTAAAGCTGCCTCTTAGAAGACATTGCCCGAGACCCTGTTCAACCCTGTTTGGAGCCGTGGCCTCCATCACTGTGTGAGCCCATCTTGCCATGATGGACAGGACAGGGTCCTGAATCTGTGGCAGAGAGTGAGAGAGTCACACTGGCCTCTGTCCTGGGAGAAGAGCTTTGGCCTGAGCCAGGCCAGGGCAGAGGTGGGGGAAGAGTGTTCAAAGCTGGCCCCCCTTCTGGGGTGGCCATGGTGGGCACCAACCCAAGGTGGCCATGGACACGGGGTCAAATTTGACAGCGCCTTAGCTGTGATTCTCCTCAGTCCTGGTTGGGTCCCCTGGGAGATGCCCCTGATGATGGTCAGACAGGAAAGGAGGGAGCAGGGCCGTGGGGGCCTTCAGTGAAACGTGGGGCAAGGGGGGACAGAGGTGGCACAGGTCCAGTCAGACACAGCAGGCCTTCTCGGGGACCTCCTGGGCTGCCCCTGTGCCGAGCCCTCCACACCCCACCTTCACTTGCTCCTCAGATCCAGCCCACAATGTGGGTGGAGTTAGCCTGACTTTACAGTTGGGTAAACTGAGGTTCCTGGAGGGTTTTACAGCATGCAGGTCTCAGCGTTTGAGCCTGAAGTCTCCTGCCTGACACAGATCCTGTCCTGCTTTCAATTCTGATTAGTAGAAATCTCTCCAGTGTTGATAAAATCTTACCTAGAACCCCACTCATTTATTCATTCAGCAAACAGTGAGGTTCTGCTATTTGCCAGGCTTTGTTCTGGGCCTTTGGGGTATATCTGTGAGCAAAACAAAAGGTCCATTTTTCGTGGATCTGCTGTGTAACAAACAGCCCCCAAATCCTACTGGTTCAAAACAACCCACATTTTTCTTACATCCTATGATTTTATGTGTCAGGAACTTGGCAGCTGGGCAGTTCTTTGGCTGGGGGATTTTCCAGTTCCACATGGTGGATGGGGTTGGGTGGGTGGGGTCCTGCTGTGGTGGGCTTTTCCCCTGGAAAGTCTAAGCCAGCTTCATTCACATGTCTGGGGCCTTGGTGAGACTGACAACCCAAGCACCCATTTGTGGCCCCTCCTCAAGGCAGTCAAACCTTCTACGCAGGCTCAGGGATCCCACAGAAAGGGTTCCAGGAAATCAAGGAGCAGGCTATAAGGCTCGTCGGTCTCAGGCATCACTTGGTGTCATTTCCGCCACATTCTGTTGATGACAGGCCAGCCACAAGGCCAGCCAGACTCCACACTATAAAAAGCATGTATGGGAAGTATTATTGTGTCCATCTTTGCAAAAATACCATCTGCCACACAGGGGAAGGAGAAGGCCAACAGCAAACAAGGAACATAGAAAAACAAAATCATAAGTGTTAGAGGCTTCTCAGTACTCTGGAGGACATGGACATTTTTTGCAGTGGGATGAGATAGGAAACCCAGGCCTTCCACTCCGAGGTCTTTATTCAGCTAGGAAATACATATCCACACAAAGACTTGTGCACAAATGGTCCTAGCAGCTTTCTTTGTAATAGCCAAACACTGGAAGCAGCCCAAACGTCTATCAACAGAGGAATGAATAAACAAACCAACATAACCTACGGTGGAATTCCACTCCGCAATAAAGCAACAAACTATTGAGATGTGCGGTCACGTGGTACATCTCAAACTCATTATGCTGAGTGCCAGAGTCCAGAAAGAAAAAAAGTGTATCCTGTATGGTTCCATTCATATGAAACTCTAGAAAATGAAACCTTATCTGTAGAGGCGGAAAGATCAGTGGTTGCCTGGGAGATGGGAGGAGGGGCAGAAGTGCGGCTTTCCAGGGGGAGGAGCAGACTTTGGGTTGACGGATGTTTATGTATGTCAGGTTATATCAAACAGTCCGTGTTACACATGTGCAGTTTACTATGTTATTTATTATCTGTAGAGGTGTTTTAAAAAGAGGGTCTGGTGGCTTAGGAATCCTGGGTTGGGGGCATTTTGCAGTGAAGGGCATTCATCGCCCTGCGGGCCCCACTCAGGCAGCTTGCAGCTTAGCCTTCATGCTGGCCACAGAGGGGACTCAGCCCCAGGTGGGCAGAGCTGTGTCCTGTCAGAACCTCAGCACCTGAGGCTCTTGGGCTCCACGAACAGGCAGAGATCAGTGAGGTCCAAGGCTGCGTGTGCTCTGGCCTGGGCTCCCAGCCCAGCTCTTTAAATAGGTCCAACCACATGGGCTGGCCAGTGGCTGTGACAGAAGCTGCTGACAACCTGGCAGGCTTCGTGCCCGGAGCCTGACGTGGGGCATAGAAGGAGGAGAGGCATTTTGGAGAAACCCTAAACGAAACACTCAGCAATTTAGAAAGGAGTGTTCTGATTCAGCTCAGGGAGTAGGTACCATGCTAGGGAAAAGATGGAGATTAAAATCCAATGGCTTCAGAGTATTTTAAAGATTAACACTTAATGTTTAATGTGTAGCTAATGAATGCAATTTTTGTGTATTTATTCAATAGTGCTCTGGGCCAGGAACACATAGGCTGTAAAACCCATGAATGATCTCAGAGAGGTCTCCCCATTTTTCAGATGAGAAGATGGAGAGCCAGAGAAGTAAGCTGCTGCAAGGTGGAATTTAATGCAGGGAACGTGTGCCTGACTCTAGGACCTCGGGGGTTTAGCCAGTGCCCTACACAGCCCCATGGGGAGCCCACAGCTGCTTGTTTAAATGATTAACAGGGTTTTGTTTGTTTGTTTGTTTAGCCCTTTCTGCATGCTGACTCTTTATTCTTTTTTTTTTTTTCAGTTTTTAATTGGAGGATAATTGCTTTACAATGTTGTGTTAGTTCCTTCTGTACAACAGTGTGAATCAGCTGGGTGTATACATACGTCCCCTCCCTCTGGAGCCTCCCTCACTCCCACCCCACCCCACCCCACCCCACCCCACCCCTCCAGGTCATCACAGGGCACGGGGCTGAGCTCCCTGTGCTTTAGAGCAGCCTTCCACTTGCTGGCTATTTCATGGTCGTATATACATGCCAGTGCTGCTCTCTCAGTTCCTCCCACCCTCTTCTTCCCCCACTATGTCCGCACGTCCCTTCTCTACTACGTGTCTTTATGATTTTTAATGAGTCATTTGTGATGTGCTTCTTGGTGACAGGCTGGGCCTGTGAATTAGAGGCAGTGGTGCTTGTCGGTGCTGGCAGTCCGGGGTCCAGGGCTCTCCAGCAGGGTTGCCCTCAGCCTCTGTGGGCCTCATCTGGAAGGTGAGAGGGTTGGGCTAAGTGTTCTTATGAGTCCCTGTTGTAATGTACCTCAAGCAGCAGACTCAGAATGCAGGGGAAATATCTGTGTGTGGGGGGCGGGGGGATCGAGCCAACCTCTGAGAAAGCCAGGACAGCAGCTTGACGCTGCCTGCTGACTGCAGGAGTGGTGATAGAGGTGGTGACAGTATGGCATGTCCCCGCATCACACCAGCTGGGCCTCTGCCTGCCACCAGCCTGCCGCTCTCACCCCAGCCCAGGACCAAGATCTACACTCCAGGGCCAACCAGTAGCCCTCAGCCTCTGACCTTTGCAGCCCCTGACCTCCAGAGAAACTTGCTCACCCAGGAGCTCTGGGCCATGAAGATCTAGAAGCATCTTTCTGATTCAGGCCTCGCCAGAAGAGTGGTACCCAAGGAAAGAAAAGACTTCAGCAAGAACCCCTGGGCTGGCACTTACTGGACAGCCCAGTGGTTATGACTTCGCCTTCCAGTGCAGGAGTGGGGATTTGATTTCTGTTTGGGGAGCTAAGATCCCACATGCCTCACAGCCAAAAAGAACAAAACATAAAACAGAAGTAATGTTGTAATAAATTCAATAAAGACTTAAAAAGAAATCTTTAAAAAAAAAAAAACAACAAACCCTGGGCTCAGGCAGAAGGCGGGGGATGAAGTGAAGGAAGTGATTCTTCCCATTCTGCAGTCACTTGAGGACAAGAAAGGGGTGCACCCTTGCTTGGTCTCCACTCACGCCATCACTCGGGCTGGGGAGGGAACAGGGAACACAGTGCCCTCCATGGTCATCCTGGCAGGAGACAAAGATCGGAGCTCAGATGGTACCAACAGGTCACGTAATCAGAAAAGCCAAGCTGAGGGATGCTGCCCGTGACCAGTCAATGTTCCTAACAGCTGCCAAGCCCTCCAGGAAGAGGCTGGAGCGAGCTTGTCTCAGTCGGTCTTGGCTCCTGGCTGCCCTGGAGACGGGCCCGGTTAGATGCTCATCCTGGCGCTGCTGTCTCCCACTCAGTGCTCAGCACCGGATGCAGCATGTGGCCCGAGATGAAGGCACAAGATGGAAAGCAACATGGATCCTTCGGGGCGGTCCCTTCTCGGGGAGGTGGCTATTGACTCAGCGCTTTAAGGCTGGGAGTGCCTTGAAGTCAGGGTCTGAAACGTGTTTATGTCTCTGTGATTGTCCCACTCCTGCTGCCCAGGAGTGAGCAAGGCTGGGGAAGCAGGACAGAGCAGAGACGGGATGTGTGCTGAGCCCACGGGGCTGGCACCCAGTAGGTGCCCAGGAAATGGACCAAGGGCAGGGGGAGGGCTCACATCCCATGTGAATGTGCGCACGGGGTGTCTCTGGTCTGGAGGGCCTGGTCATGGGCGGTGTTCCTCAGCCTGACTTTTCTGGTTTCATGACCTGTTGGGACCATCCAAGCCCTGACCTTTGTCTTCTGCCAGGATGACCGTGGAGTGCGTTGTATTCCCTGCTTCCTCCCCAGTCTGGGCAATGGCCTAGGTAGGTAGGTGCGCCCCTTTTTTGTTGTCAAGTGACTGCAGATTGGGGGAGAATCACTTCCTTCAAGGGTAGAGCGGGCTAGGGTGGTACCCAGAGGGAGAGGGACTGGGTGCCTGGGCGGTTTCCTGGCTGGAGTTCCCAGAGAAATGTGACTCTGAAGAGCCTCCGCAGAGGCAGTAGGCTCACATGCTTCCCAGGACCGCTCGGGGGCCAGCTCAGCATCCCACCATCCTACAAGGATCCCTGCTATTCTCCTTTTCTCCATGTGAGAAACATAAGCTCAGAGGGGTCGCATGACATGCCCAGGGGCATGTGGGAAGTAGAATCAGGACCAGGCTTGTCCCCTCCATTTGAACTTGGACAAGTTGCTCAAGTCTCCTTCCCCATAGGTAGAATATCCGCATTGGTATCATAACAGCATCTACTCAGTGGTTGTAGGGATTAAATGAGGTGATTCATAAAAAGAGGTTGGGACAGTAAATATTTAATAATTAAATATCTGCTATTCTTCCTTTGTTATTTTTCTTTTACTGAGTTCAGAGTGATTGTATACTTTATTTTCCAAACAAGGTAAGTTTTATAAGAGAAAGAGGGTCTATTAAAAGTTGTCCTGATAGTAAGGGATAGATAGGGAATTTGGGATGGACGTGTACGCACTGTTATATGTAAAATGAATAACCAACAAGGACCTACTGGATAGCACAGGGAACTCAGCTCAGCATTACGTAACAGCCTAAATGGGAAAATAATCTGATACATGTATATGTAGAATTGAGTCACTTTGCTCTATACCTGAAACACACATATTGTTTATCAACTATACTCCAATATAAAATTAAAAGTTTTTTTTTAAAAGTTGTCCTCCAACAATCAGAGCAAACTGGGACTGTCTCAGACAGATGGGATCTATAGCCCTTGACCACAGACAGGATGTGAGGAGGTGGACAGGTGTCAGATAGGTACTTCAGGTCAGAAGAAAGCATAAGCAAAGCTGTGTACGGAGGATGTTCGTTGTACACACAGGTGACCAGGAGGTGGCTGAGGGGGCCCCCTGCCCTGCTGGACAGGAGGAACAACATCCCTCCACCTGCACCCTGACCCCACGGCCCAGAGAACATCTTTCCCTCACCCCAGCTTCATCTATGTACTCTGAGGCCACATGCGCAGCCAGCATCATGATTTACAAGGGCACGATAGACCCTTCCATTCTTTAGGGACCAGAAAAAGGCGTGATGTTTACCACGACAGAGTGGCATAGTATGACACCTAAGAAACCATTCCGATGCCCTGTTGAGCAGGAGGGAGCAGAGGTGGAGACGGATGCTATGAAGTCACGGAGCGCATCCCCAGCTGACACCAGAGGAAGAAAGCTTTTGGGTGGCGGCTCCAGAAGGAAGGATGAGGGAGGCCAGAGAGGGAGGTGGAGTGACAGGAGGAGACTCCTGTCTCCAGCCTGTGTGGCTTTCCTCGTAAACCTCAGCAGGAGCACGTGAGGCCTTGAAAAGTTGGGGCTTCCAGACAACTGCTGTTACCCACCCACATGGACCTGGTGTCTCTCAGTGGAGCAAGGTGTTCCTGGGGGCTCAGGTTCCCAGAGGGGTCAGAGCAGCCTCCCCCGTGGAGCAGGGAGTGAGGGGAAGTGACCGGAGCTGTTGGCCAGGCTCTGTGTGGGTAAATGATGTGCCCCAGCTAGAAGCTAGAAGCTGCGGCCTAGACCTGTATCTTAACTCCCAACCCTGAATGCTCACTGAGCTTCTTCACTTTTTACTGTCTCTGGTCCTAAAACAGATTTCTAAACTTTTTAATGGAATCTTGAACCCAGTAGAGCAGTTTGCACATAAAGATCTTACCTCAAGAAGGATAGGCCAGTCACCAGTCTGTGGATTGTAAATGAGTATTTTTTAAATTAATGTGACTCCTGCTAGCCTAATTTAATAGCCTTAGTGCAAATTAGAAAAAGGCATGTAGTCTACAGCCATACCACCCTGAACGCACCCGATCTCATCTGATCTCGGGAGCTAAGCAGGGTCAGGCCTGATTAGTACTTGGATGGGAGAAAAAGGCATGTAGACAGATGAGGAAAGGGTGTGTCCCCGTGCCCCACCTTGAGCACAGCCCTGCTGACCTGTCGCCTGTCGCTGGCAGGCAGCACCTGGTGTGGCCACATTCCTAAGGGGTTGCAGTCCTGTTGCAGGGTTTGGCAGGGGGGCAGAGACGCGCCTGTGCTCCAGGTAGCTGTGACCCTGCGCTACGCTGCACAGTTTGACAAGCGGAACACCAGCTGGATTTTATGTCCCACTCAGCTCAGCTACCAGGCACTTTGCGGCAGACCACCAGCTGTGCAACTGTCTATGGTGGTCCTGGGAGGGGGTCATGGCCGTCTTGGCTGGCTGTGTTTGGCATAAACAGCAGTTTCATCCTAAGAATTTTAGGATGGAAAGGTACAGCAGTGCCTTTTTAAGTGAGTTTTGTACCACACCCCAAGCTTGCTCAAACCATGATGCCCCGGGAATGGTGACCCATCCAGGGTACCTTTCTCACTTGGAGGAAATGAGAAGTGAAGCGCCTGTTAGAAGGGACTTATCCTGGGCAGCCAGCAGAAGCCCGGAAGGGGCTGTCCCCTGGAGGGAGTTAGCATTTATTGAATGCCTGCTGTATGCCAGGCTCTCTGATACATGTCCCATTTTATCCTCACAGCCAGCCCGTGAGAAGGGGTTCTGTTACCACCCCAACTTCACAGAGGAGGTCACTGAGGTTCTAGATGAAAGGAATTTGCATGGGGCACTCAGATGGTTGGCGCAGCCAGGATCGACACCCCAGCCCATTCATTCTGCCTCTAGATCCTACACTCCTCACCATTGTACCATCTGTCTGTTGACACCTGAAGTTTCCCTGAGCCCTTAAACATGTGGGTTTGGATGGAGGCGGGCAGACTTGGGCTTGGGAAGGATGAGGCCTCTCAGCTTGTCCCCTGCTGTTTTCAGCACCCCAAAACCTTGAAGGGGCACCTGGCACGGGGCTGTCCAGAGATGGTCCCCATGTCCTAGCAGGGAGGCTGGAGGCACAGTGCCGCATCTTCCCACCACCTCAGTTCCTAAAGACATCTTCCCCTGGCCCAGGAGCCTAGCACAGAAAGCACAGATGCAGGCTCAGAAAGAAGTCCCACCGAGTAATGACAGCCCGCAGGGCACCCTCCAGCTGACACCCTCAGCTCCTACTCTGAGCTCCGTTGAGGGAGCACCTGGCCCCCTGGCAGGAGTCTTGCAGCTTGCCCATGATCATCAGAGCAGAAGGCCAGAATGTTCCTTGGGCCTGTTCAAGGCAGCAGGGAGCCTTTTCTTTACTCCAGAAATGAGCAGGGTGTGTGTCTGAGGTTTCTCTAGACACCCAGAGAACTCCTTCCCCTCCCCAGGTGCCAGAGTTTTATCTGGGGCCCCATTTGACTGCACTGTTCACACGGGGCTGGGTGGGCATGGTGATACTATGTACCCCCCACCCCCACCCCGACCTTTACCTTGCCTGGGATGCCCAGCTTAGCACATTCCAGGTGGGCCCTGGGCTTGGGCCCTG